>NC_141685.1:9526327-10126327 GCF_964263255.1 Lissotriton vulgaris | reverse complement strand
GTTACTACATATGGTGGTATTTCTAAAAGGCCTACATCATTAGGACCAGTCGCCCAAAGAGAATCAGGGAGTGAACGCAGCTCTGGTGGAAGTGCATTCATTGACAAGTACATCGGAGAGGTGATTCTTTTACCCAACGTAAGCTGTACTCCTTCCGGAGAACAGTACAATGTCGCATATAGTCGTTTTAACAAGTCTAAACCAAGCAGATTTTCATTACAACCCGTCGTCAAAATCAAGGGTGCTTTCAATTGACACGGTCCAACAGAAATAGACAAAGGACCAGATATAGGGTTGTAAACAGGGGCGCCTGAAAAACCTACAGAAACATTTTTTGAGCCAGACAAAGGTGCGCCAGGGAGTTTCGCATGAATGATAGAACTTTTTGCGGCACCAGTATCCAACAGAAACGGTTCGACTACACCTGATGTTGCTACTGCGACATAAGGCCCACTCTGATCTACTGGAACTGATACTACTCCCTCTCTCTGTCCATGGCTGTCCTAGTACCCATTTTGCTGAAATCCTTCATCCACTTCACAATAGTCTTCAACAAGATATTGTTGAGATCTATTTGGCTGGGCTGACTGTCCATTTCTTTGATCAAAGTGATTGGAAGGACGATCATTCGTCTGTGGAGGCATAGCACCTCGCCCTCGTCCTCTAGAATTCTGCACAAAACCACCACAACCTCTCTGAGCTGCTGCTGCATTATTCTGCACTAAGACCGGACATTCATTCTTGTAGTGACCCTCTTTCTTACAGTACGCACACTGGTTCCACTGATATTGAGGCCTCGGTGAACTATAATCTGTCCTCTGATACGAACCCTGTTGCATATTAGACTGATTCGTGCGAGGCGGATACGCCTGTTGCAAAAGAACTTTAGTCTTTAAATCTTTCGTTTTCTTGTCTGGTTTTTCCTTTTCCTCTTTATCCCTATTTTCGTAATATTGTGCAGTTGCAAGTATTTGCGCAGTTGTAGAAACAGCCCACGCACTCTCTGAATCCTTTAATTTATTGCATAATTCAGGTAGCAAATTATGCACAAATTTATCGACAAACAGTCTCTGTCCTCCTTCTGTGCTCATATCCTGACCACTATGATCTACAAAAGTCTCTTCGAACCTCGTGAAAAAGTCGGAGACACTTTCGTCTTTCTTCTGCTTGCATGCGGATAACTTGTCCCAATTAACACGCAATGCGGGCATCAGAGTCTTCATTAAGTCAATTATCCTACCCGGAAGATTAGCAATTAGGGGTTCAGGTTTTGCACCACCCGTTTGCTGACCATCCGCTGCAGTGATAGCTGCCCAATCACCACCTAAGGCTACTTGATGATCTTCCCTACGAATTTTAGCCCAGACTGGTTGCGGAACTACATTTCCAAATAACATATCAATGTCTGCTAAGTTCATTATACAAGCCTCAACCGTCTGTGTTAATTCCTTGTAATATCCAGCAGGATTCTTACGCGGATCTGGCAAGGCCTGTTTCACTGCTAGCACTTCGGCTCGCTTCCACGGAATGTGTATCCACACTCTCTGGAATTGTGCCGGAGCGGCAGCAATACCATTAATAGCATCAGCTTGCACAGCATCGCGCCAAATCGGAGGAACCTCCCTCATTGGATATTGGCGACCTAATTTCATTTTACCTTTTTCTAAATCTCTCGGTGAGCGAAGAGATGGATCATTCCTATAACTTAAAATCAGTTCCATCGCTTCTTCTATATTTTCACCTACTATCATACCAGCAGCAAACTCTTTCTGAACCTTAATTAAGTCTTCTAAATTTGATTCAATATCGTCTTCCTCTATTTCCTCACGTAACAACGAGCACATCTCATCAAAGACGTACCGTTGCGTTGGTTCCTTCCACTGCATAAATGTATCTAACACATCTTTCGTACTATATCTCCTACTCTTCGATATCCATCTGAGAGCCGTGGAATCTAAAATTCCCCGTTCCTCAGTGCTTGGATGCTGACTACGTCTCTGAACAGAGTCGGAAGTAGGAGTCTTGATTAAGGTTTTATAGAAAGGAGACAGCATATTAGACACAGAATCAGTGATTCTTCGACGAACAGAAAGTGGAGTCAACACACTCGCAGACGTGGAAAACACAGTGGAAGTAGGAACAGATAGCGAGGCAGTAGGAGTATCGAGAAAAATAGTTTGTGGAGCAGTAGGTGTAAGCGAGACAGATACAGGTATAGAAGTCGGCAATCCAGGAAGAGGAGGAGCCGTAGGAACATTCACATTAACCACAGGAGGTACAGGAACTTGATTCTGAGGGGCAGGAGCAGGAATACCAGGTTGTCCAGCAACCGGCAATTGTACATTTGGTACAAGTGGAGCCGTAGCACCTTGTGCATACGGTGGAGGTGACCGTAACAGATAAGACAACAGAGGATCGTTTTCTGAATCCTCCAGTATCTTAGCCGTTTTCGATGGCAAGGCAGGGTAGCACTTGTCGATCGCTAAATTATGCACTCTAATGGCCACCTCTATGGCCTTCTCACACTCGTTATCTTGCAGCTGTCTAGTTGCTTGCTCTAGAGTCAACTCTTCTTTTTCTTTCTGTTCTTTCTTTAATCTCTTCATTTCTCTTTGTTTGGATTCTTTTCGCCAGTAACGGAAAGAATCAAACATTGCCGGCCGGGCTTTCTTCCTAAACAATTTCGCTTCTAAATTATCAAGAATTTCGGGTTCAAAACTACCATGCAGTGGCCAACTAAGGACACCATCTTTCTCGGTGTAGCAGACCCACACCTCATTATAGGATATAGGACCCACACCATGTTTACAATATAAGTCATATAGGGGAGTCCCAATCGGAGGAACCAGACATGAGTCCTCCAATCGTGAGTCACTGTTGCAACCAAAACACGACAACATACAATTTCTCCGACTTACCATTTTTCAGTCCGGAACACAAAACAAACGAAACACTAAACAGATATGTGCACTTGAACCAAGAACTTTAAGGCCTACCAAAACGAACTGATGTATCGATACCCAAACTAAACCAAATAGATTATCGTAACCAGAACAACCAGTGATAATCTTACGAAACCAAACCAAACCAAGAACCAAAAAGGATTTTAACAACCCTCACGAAGTAACCAACTAGCAACCACTAAATACTTAACTGAGGCACTGAAGACGTCACCAAGGAGAAACCCGTCACGTTTCGCTGTACTAAGGGCTGCACCTCGGGTCCAAGACAGGGCGACGGTCAAGGCAACGGCCCACTGCAGCCGTCCTGAACGGGAACCCTCGTGGAAGAGAACTTCGGGCCACTTTTGCGATATGCCGGGATCGATGAAGTGGGGCGCCTCCCTCAGGAATCTTCACACGAAGCTTCTCGAACTCTTCAGGCTTTTGGACCGGTACCGAATGACGTCGCCCCACGTTGGGCGCCAATTGGAGTTCTGGACTTTTTGGTTCCATCCAGAGGTGTCAGGGAACAACACCCAAAGACCCCGGAGTTCCACCTGCCTTGGTGCGCAAATGAACAGAAACACGGGCTTCTCGATGGTGGCGTAAAAGACCAAAGGTTTATTACTGCAGGGACACAGAAGTCACAGAAACTACGCATGGGCAGTAACTAGGAGCCTGTTCAAATTGTACAAAGAGGGTTGCTCCTTATATACTAAATTTTGGCCTTCAGGCGAATTCTTCACATGTTGGTACATTCCCAAAACCTTTGTGTCACAAACAATAAATATTTGGCGTACACAGGAACCGTTGATAAAATCTGATACAAAACATCTACGGAGAGGGGTTCCCACTAGTTCATCACAATCCCTTGTCAATATTGCATTCAAGAGCCGGACCGCCTCATCGTAAATTTCGTTACCTCCCCCTAATAAAGATTCAGAAAGAAAGAAACGGAGCCAGGTGTGGAAGATAGAAAAGCGGGATAAGAGATGTTTGTGGGTCGTAAATGGGCAAGGCTACCGGCTTCGGCCACCTAATCGTGATCAGGACAATGGACACGAGAACCAGTTCAGTTGGGCTGGCCTCGGGCAGAGGAGGCAGCCTTTGTCGAGTCATGTAGCTACAGCGTGATCTGGTTTAAGGTGCACGTGTCATGAGAGAGGTGAATCTCCGGCTAAGGCTACGTGTCCTTAATCAAAATGAAGTGATCAGAGGTTATTGCGTATGTGAGGGCAAGAAACACAAAATGGCGGCCATGATCTAAGATGGATGCCGTGGGTAGATCAGAAATGTGTTTGTAAAGGAAGTGCTCTTGCTCGTAGCATAGCGAAAACACTAGGATATGCTAAATGGATTATTTGCGGTTCGCTGATACCAATATTATGTATTTCCGACAATATTGAAAACACGGGTTCAAATCGTCACGGAACCTCAGAAGGACCGTCCTCCCATCCGAGCACATCTAATAGGCGGCACAGCGGCCTTGGCCAGCCCAGCCGACCGTAGAGTCCTCCTCGGCGCATAGAAAGCCATACACTTCCTGATGTAGATCGGGCCAACTGAATGAAGGGCCTTAAACGCCAGGGTAAGAATCTTAAAAGTGATTCTTTTAGAGATGGGCAACCAATGCAGCCTATTGAGCAAATCAGATGCTTTTGCTCTGCGTGGAAGGCCAAAACTGGCTCTTGACGCCGAGTTCTGCACTATTTGCAGCCTGGAAAGCAAATATTTAGGCAGTCCTAAATATAGGGCATTGGCGTAATCGAGTCGCGATCCAATTAATGCCTGAACAATAATTTTTTTGTACTGCAAAGATAACAGCGGGAGAAACTTCCTGAGCATCTTCAAAATGCCGAAGCATTTCCCCGACAACCCAATGATCTGGGGTCTGAAAGAAAGGCCATCATCGCACAGCACACCAAGGTTCTTAGCTTGTGTCGACGCCTTTTCAGGAGGAAACATGTCCTGAGGCCACCAAGATTTCCAGCCAGGATCGGGTGCACACCCAAAGAAAAGCAGCTCAGACTTATCTGAATTGCATTTCAGGCTGTGCCGTTGAAACCAAGTGAAGACCGCACTCAGGCAGTCTTTGATCCTGGCACCATCAAAAGCCTCCCCCTTCCTGCAAGTAAACAGGAGCTGGGTGTCGTCAGCGTAGGATATGATCTGGGCACCAAAAGCTACCGCTACCGCCCCCAGAGTGGCCATATAGATATTAAAAAGGGTGGGGCTCAGAATAGACCCTTGAGGAACCCCCACCTCTAGCGGGGGCATTTCAGCGGAGAAAGGGGGTGCCTAGATCACCTGTCGATGACCAGATAAAAAGGATTAAAACCAGTCCAACACCGTCCCACGAAACCCGATCTCCCAGAGTCTTAAGAGGAGACAGTCATGTGGGACGGTGTCGAAGGCCGCCGACAGATCAAGCATGACTAAAATAGCCTTTCCCCCAAGATCAAGAGTTTCCCAGATAGCTTCGGTGACCTCGAGAAGGGCTGTCTCCGTGCTATAATTAGCGCGGAAACCAGATTGAGAATCATGGAGGATGTTGTTGATCTCGATAAAGTTGGTGATCGAGAGCTGCACATGTTTCTCAATCACCTTCGCCAGAGCAGGGAGCAGGGAGATTGGCCTATAATTAGCATGCACAATGGGGTCTAAGTTAGGCTTTTTGAGTAACGGCAGAATCAGCGCGTGTTTCCGTGCCGGAGGTACCGTTCCTGTACTCAGGGAGAGATTAAGCAGAGGGTTCAACAAGCTGTTAACTGCTGAAGCTACTTTACCCAAGCACTTCGCTGGACAAGGATCCAAAGGTGAGCCGGACTGAAGCCGGGACAAAAGATCGTAAGAGGTGGCACAAGACAGCGACGGAAAGACCGATAGTATGGGCCCTTTCTCTTCCACTAATGAAGGTAAAAAGATTGATTTACATGCCGACTCATTGAGATCCCCAGTAGGAAAAGACTCCTGAATAGCCTTAATTTTATATAACATTACAAAAATAAATATATGAAATATACTACTATATCCATACTAATATAATAAAGAGAGAACCCAAACCTTTGAGGCAGGTAATCTCAGGAACCACAGCACCAATCATAACACCCAATACATCTTTGGAAAGGGCAGTTGCAGCAGAAGGACATAGGCTATGCAGATGCCCACCATATACATTTAAAAGGTAAAAGAACCGTGCCAGAAAAGTAGTCCCTTGTGGGCGTATCTGTGTTGTGCTGTGGGCGTGTGCTGGGGGCGTGACAAATGCTGGGGGCGTGTGGTACGTTTTGCCCTTCATGCCATGTCTCATATCGTGTGCGAATCCCACCCTGCTCCCTTTAAATACCCCTGCACCCCATAATCATAACCCACCCTTACTCCTTAAAATACCCCAACACCCTTAAACACTAACCCATCTTAACCCTATAAATATACCCTGTACCCCAAAAACCCAACCCCATCTCTAAACCCTAATAATACCCCTGTACTACAAAACCCAAACCTAGCCCTGAACCCTATAAATACCCCTGTACCTCAAAACCCAAACCTACCCCTGAACCCTAAAAATACCCCTGCACCCCAAAACCCAAACCTAACCCTGAACCCTTAAAATACCCCTGTACCCCAAAACCAAAACCTAGCCCTGAACCCTAAAAATAACCCTGTACCCCAAAACCCATACCTGTCCCTAAACCCTAAAACTACCCCTGTACCCCATAACCCAAAACTATATCTGACCCTTAAAATACCCAAACACCCCAAAACATATACCTCAGTACCTCAAAACATATACCCCTATACTCATACTTACCTTATCCAAACATTTTTAAAAAAAACATGCTTTTACCATTCATGCATTTACAACGAATTTCATTGTAAATGTATGCGTGGTAAAAGCATATAAAATGTAATGCCATGCGTTATAATGGCATTGCGAAGTCATGGTACTTTCGTAATGAAAGTATGCGGAGTGATGGTATACGGAAAGAAAGTTGCGGAATAATGGGTGTTTACCCTCCCCCGGTAAGTACATTGGTGGCACGGCGGTCCACATCTCTAGCAACATACTCATATTTTTTCACCACCCATTTGAAAAATGCACAGGTCTCTCTCATTGATGGGCAGCCCCGACATACACTTTTAGACACACCTCCCACCACAAGTACTAGAATTGCGAACTTTAGAGCTGGGGAGCTACTTCGAATCTCGGCATCAGCTCAACATCCTGTGATTCCAGGCAAATCGCTATGTCTCCTTGTGCCTACCACAAATGAATGTGTTCTTCTGTAATGTAAATTGTGCTCATGCCATGTTGTCGAGTTCGCGCTATATAATATTGCAAGGAAAAATAAAGTAGGGAAACTCGAGTTCCCACACTACTGAACACGCACTCTTAAGTGCATCAGCAGTGCACTGTGAATCGGAGCGTTTCACAGGCCTGTCACATATAAGAAATGCTTTCAAAAAGAAATCCTACAAAACAATATACTACTGGCCGGCAGCAATTCATACCCGGACAACGTCGGGACACGCTGCTAGTTACTTATAAGAAGAAAAGGAGGATTATGAGGACACAGGTGGGACTATGAAAATAGAAGGACTTACAACAAAAGAAGAAGGAGTATCAGACAAAATATGAGGAGAAAGGGGAGTATAAACAGACACTGCAATATAAAGAGATAAAGGGAGTATGAACAGACTGGAAAGTATGAAGGGGTAAGGGGGATTATGACGAGAATGGTGGAAATATAAGGAGAGAAGTAAGAGTATAAGAAGAAAGAAAGAGAGTGTGAGTAGAGAGGGGGCAGTATAAGAAGAGAGAGAAGTACTATAAAAAGAGAAGAAGGAATATGTGGAAAGTGGCGTAGGTATAAGAACAAAAAAGGAATACAACGAAAGTAGGGTGTGATAAGGAGAGAGAGGAAAGTACCAGAACAGAGCATGGAGAATGTGAGGAAAAGTGGAGCATAAGGAGAAAAGGGGTGTACAAGAACAGAGAATACAGTATGAGAAGAAAAGAAGGAGTATAAACAGATGGGGGATTATGAAGAATGAAAAGTTTGTTTGTCACAAATCTGGACAAGTATTATGCACCACCACTTTCAAAGATTAAGGTGGTATTGTAGTATATGTTTTATCGAAAACAGACATTTGTCTGTGTGGTGTTGTTATAATCATACAGTTACTTTGAAACTTCAGCAATTAACTTCTCTTGGTAACAACAGGGTTAAGTTCATATGACTTTGCCTTCTGGGATCGCAGGTCATATGATATCACCTCCTGTTCCTGTGATGTCATTAAGTTGAAAGGTTGTGTGATGTCAATTCCATTAACCCAGACATTTTAGTAATAGCATTATTTAAAGTAGTATTGACTCTGCCATATACTAATTAAGACTATATGGGTATAGAGACCTGGGTTTTTGGATGTCGTCTTGAGGTGTCTTATTATTGATTGTCTTTTCCTTCCCTTATCTTTTTCATTCATATATTTGTCATGTTAATTGTATATTTCAATAATGTTTATGGGTTTTAATGTCTAATAAAACAAATGTCAACCCCAAGTAATAGTAATGCAACACATTTGATATAAAGAAAAAACTTCACCAATAGCTTGATGAAAAAAAAGAAAATTCCTGTTCTTTGTCTAAAAGATGTTGCTTAAATTGTACCTTCTATTTACTTCACATTGTGTAACTGTATTTTGGTTACATTGGGCCATATGTAGGAAGTCTAATTGGGCTCGCAAATGCTGCTATGTAGCACACAAAAACCCACATGCAAAATGAGAATTCGCATAATTTTGTGATTGCTTATTTTGCTATTGCATTTAAGGAATAGCAAATTGCGTTTCCTTAAATGCAATGTAGGAAGCACCCAAGTTGTGCGAATATTGGCTTAAGGAATAGCAAAATACCACCAACCTCAGGTTGGTGGTATTTTGCAATTTCTTTGACAAATTTATATTTATTTATTTATTTATTTGGGAATTTGTAAAGCGCAGCTGTCACCATTGCAGGCATCCTGGCGCTGAAAGATCAGAGGAGACGGAAGTAAAAAACAGGGAGTGAGAGCTTACAGGCGGACTAACCGTGGAATAGCCAAATTTGAATCCTTCTTCTAAACGGGAGGAGTTCAGTGAGGTGACTAATCTCCACAGGGAGAGTGTTCCATAGTCTGGCAGCTACCACCTCGAAGGATCTGCCTCCGGCTCTGACTTTCCTGAATCTGGGTACGACTACCAGTTTGGCATCAGAGGATCAAAGCTGTCTGGTTGGAGTGTAAAAGGCAAATTTAGATTGTATGGGGGCTGGGCCAGTACCATGTAGAGCCCTAAAGACTATTCAGAGGGCCTTAAATTGTATCCTCTGTCTTATAAGTAGCCAGTGCAGTTTTGCCAGAGTGGATGGTCCGTGAGATTTTCTCGGAAGCCCCAGAGCCAGTTTAGCAGCTGCTGATTGGACCCTCTGGAGCCTGTCCAACAGGAACTCAGGGGACCCAAGCAGGAGGGCATTACAATAGTCCAACCTGCTAAGGATGGTGCATCTAACCACTTGGGCGCGGGCATGGGTAGGTAAGAGGGGCAGAACTTTCCTTATGGAACGAAGGATGGCAAAACAACAGGCAGACGTTTTTTGAACCTGCGTCTCCATACTGAGCCTATGATCCAACATGACCCCTAGGTTGCGAACTGATTCCACCGGCCGTACATTGGACCTTATTTCCGGGGGTCAAAAGTTGTTTGAGAACGGTCGGGAAATCCTAGTTCCGGCACTGAGAGCACCGCCATCTTCCCTGCATTTAACTGAAGGGAGTTGTCCTTTAGCCACCGCGACGTGTCACGCAGACAATTGTGTAGGACCTCCACAGGAGTTGAGTCCTCTTCTTCCAGAGAGAGGATCATCTGCGTGTCGTCGGCGTAGTTGATAATCCTGATGTTGAAGCTTTTGATGAGTAAAATCAGAGGTCTGAGGTACAAGTTAAAAAGTATTGGGCTGATTGCAGAGCCCTGAGGACCCCATGTGTTACCAGGAAAAAGGCTGACTGGAAAGGTGGCATGGATATTGCCTGCTGCCTATCCTGCGAAAATGAGTTGAACCATTGCAGCGCAGTGTCTCTCACTCCCGCCTCAAACAGCCGCCTCAGTAGAATCTTATGATTCACCGTGTCAAAGGCGGCAGACATATCGAGCAGGATCAGGAACGCTGCCTGCCTTCTGTCTGCACGCCTTTGAAGCTCATCCATAGCGGTGATGAGGGCTGTTTTGGTTCCATGGGCAGGCCGAAAACCAAATTGGTCCTCATCTAGTAATAGATGACGTTCCAGATGGTCGGAGAGAGTGTTGCTAACTAGACGCTCAACAACTTTGGCAGGGAAAGGCAGCAGGGAGATGGGCCTATAGTTTTTTGAACAATCAGGGTCTAGGCACTTTTTGGCATTTTTCAAAGTGCCATGTGGGTCACATACATGTTCTTAGGGCATGTATATGGGCCATATGGGCACACATGTTAATTTCAGGGGTGCGAACGGGTGTCCTATTGACACCCTTGCAACCCTGAAATTGCATTCTTAATTTGCGATTCTCTAATTGAGAATCGCAAATTGAGAATGTATTCCCATTCATTCCTATGGGCCTTCTAGTCCATAGGAATGAATGAGAAGGTAATCTTTATTTGCGAATCTCAATTTGCGATTTGCAAATAGGGAATAAGTGGGATTTGCAAAAAAATCTGCTAATCCTACCTACATTTCGTTTTGCGATTCTCTAATTGCGATTCCCTAAAAATCGCAATTTGAGAATCGCTCAACAAAAATTACCTACATATGCCCCTTAATCTACCATGCCCTGCAAGAGTAAGACCTAAATCCTTATCCTCGCTGGTACCCGAATGTTGAAGCTCAAAAAGAAGATTCTTTCATTCCACTAATCTGCACAATCCCTGCCGTTAACAGGAAGCCGGCAGTAATTGACCCTTAGACCTGAAACCACTGCAACCTGGAGAACTAACCTGAAAATCAAAGCAAGAGCTGCAGGCACATTTAATTGCTCTTACGTCTTACTTTAGCTCAGAAGAGTGTGAAGTCTGAGGATGTGTATTACCACTCATTTTGTTTCATTCGTGTGTACCGGCATGTGATGTCCATGTGCCTGGTGATTTTATTTCACACTAAATAAACAAATAAGTTGTTGGTTTCTAAAGAAAGAGAAAAAGACACAAAAGTCCCTACTATGTATTATGGAAAGGGCAGACCTCACTTTGGATCAAGTGTCTCTGTATACCTACAACCAATCTAGCACGAAAAATTTACTAGAAAAACTTTCATTTTGTCAACATTAAAAACTAAATGTTAAAAACAGCCAAAACAATTGAAACAGTTATTTTCAACGAATCAAATGCTCATATTTTAAAATACACATACACACCATTGACATAAAGAAACTAATTAAATAAACACTATATAAGCATAAAATATTTGCATCTCTTTTACACTTCTAACCTACAATAAAGAAGAAGGGGAAACCCTGCTCGACTGTTTCCTGAAAGAACATTTTCATTCCTGAAGAAACCTTTAAAACTGCACTAAGTAAGTAAAACTGTATTTAAAATATAACAATACTGTTAGCATTCAACTTAAATTATTTCTGACACATCATTTACTAATCTTTCTTTTCTTACAATGATATCTCCTCTACAGATATCTTCAGAAGGCAGCAAAATATTTTTAAGATCCTCACCAACAAAATAACAAACAATGTAAGTATATTTTACATTTTTTCTGTCCACCTACAACTAATGTTCAAACGTAATTCATTAATGTATATTTTATTACTTATCTATCTCCTCTACAGAAAGCTGCAAAAGCATCCAAAATTTCTAAACACTCACTTACTAAACAGGATCAAAAAGTAAGTATATAATTTTCAAATTATTAAACACCTTTAAATACCCACCCATATATCCCTTTTCCCCTAAAATCCCTATCAGAAACAAACAATGCCATCATATTATTTACATTTTTTTGTCTTACCAACAGAAAATACATCTAGAAAATAAAAAATAAAGCTTGAAATCATCTCCTAGACCTTTTAGTTGACATCAAACTAAACATTGTAAGTATATTCACTGAAATGTAACTGTATTTAATAAATATATATAATGTTTTACATTAAAACATAGTTTTCTTAATTTCCCCTAGCATAACACATAACAACATGACTGAAGGTGCGGAATTCGTAATGTCACAGAAAAAGTAAAATGTTATTATGTTAGATGGTCTAGGCTGATTGATAATGAAGGGGATCTAGCTGTAATGAAGGATTGGGTTGCCCAATCAATCTCCCGCTTTCAAAGCTGCCCTTACACAGGCGGACATTGACTTAATTTCCTTGCAGGTCCATTCTGACATGTTTTCTAATCTCAAAACCTTCTTTACTAAGTCCCGTAAAAAGAAAGTAGAGGTCGGGGAAATAAAGGCCTCTTGGTACAATAAAAACTGCAGAGAGACGTGTCCAGGGCCATTACATCTAAAGATATGGGAGTAGTGAAGGCTGCTAGGGCTAGGCTGCTAGGGCCAATTAGAAGGCATCCCAATTTAGGGCCAAAAAAGAGTGGGATGAGGACCGATGGAACGATCTTCTCCTAGCCAGTAAAGAAAAGAATATGACCAACTTCTGGCAGCTGGTGAAATGGGGGAGCGACGGGACACCATTTAAACCAATTAAGTATGTCCCGCCAGACCAGTGTGATGAATATTTTAGGTCCCAGTTCTCTAATTCCAACATTGAATTGGACGGATTTAAAATACTTAGTCCAATCCCAACCCTGACATTTAGCAACTCTGAGGTTGAGACCGTCCTCTCCCTCGTTCCTAAAGGAAGGGCCCCAGGGCCTGACTGGGTGCCTGCGGACTTATTCGTACATAATAAGGTCAACTGGGTGATTTATATCACCTATTTGGCCAACTCCATTCCCAGTGGTGCGTGTATCCCCGACACATGGTCTGGTGTAGTAATTATACCAGTTTATAAAAAGGGGGAACGAGCAGTGCCAGGTGATTACAGGCCTATCAGCCTGATAGATTCCATACAGAAAATTGTTGCCAGACTAGATTTAAGCCGGATCCAATTATGGATAGTGGATGCCAAGATTTTATCTCCTATGCAGGCCGGGTTCTGGCCCTGTACAAGTACAATTGATCAGGAATTGAGGTTTGTGATGATCTACTGGAGGGTTGTCCTCGTTGGTGTTGGCACGCTTTATGCGGCGTTCATTGACTTAAAGTCAGCATTTGACCTCGACCCACGTAATAAAATGTAAAGAGCCTTTTCAGAAGCTGTGATGCCCCTGGAGCTGCTAGCAATGTTAGTTAAGCTCCATGATTCCAATAACGCCCAGGTGAGATGAGGTTCTCACGATGAGGTCACAGACAGATTCTCGGTGACAAAGGGCGTGCGCCAAGGACCTGTTCTCGTACCTTTATTGTTTTCCCTATTCATAGACAGGGTAGTGCAATATTATTCCACTTGTCCCAATGATCCTCCATATCTTGGGGGAATGAAATTCACTGCTCCTCATGTTTGAGGACGACACCCTGTTACTTTCTAAGACCCAATCCGGGCTACAGGTGGCATACTAACTAAAATACAACGAGAAAGCAATAATTATTTTCCCTTAAAAAATAATTATTGATTTTGAATTAGCCATGATAAATGCTACACTACAAAAGTATCCACACACAGCAATCCAGGGTTGCTATTATCATTTTTACCAAAGTCTCTGGAGACATTTGCAAAAATCAACCCTAGGTTTACAATATGCTGCAGGTAGTACTTTTACCTACCAAGTTAAAAAACTAATAGCACTAGCATATGTACCTGTGACTGATGTAGCAGAGCACTACAATATACTAATAGAGAGCCACTACTACAAATGACACAAAGACAAATTATCGCCACTTCAAGGGCTACTTTGAGGACACCTGGGTGAGAAGACTGAATAGATCAGGGCATAGAAGGCAACCTAAGTTCCACATTCCTTGGTGGAATGTGTACCTAAGTACCTTAAACAAAGGATCCAAAACAAATAATGGTGTTGAAAGATGGCATAATGCCTTCCAAGCGACAACATGCAGAGGGAAACCTACCCTACAGAAACTACTGGAATCTATACAGAAAGAACAAAACTATCAAGAATTACGGATGGAACAATCTGTGACTCAAATAGGTCCAAAATTAATAAAGCAAACTAAAAAAATGTTTTGAGCTACTCCAAAGTCAGTTTACCTTATAACCATCAACAAGAGGCCTAGAGTAGCTATTCCTAATAGCCAAAATCATCTTAAAAACTAAGTTTCTGTATCTATTTTAAAAGAAAATTGTTCACAAAACAAACATTTTACACACATAAATTAATATTATCTTTTCACATATAATATGTCATTGTCACATATATATATATTTAATATAATAAATATATATTTACATTTAAATATTATTTAACACAATATACTATATATCATAATTAATTAACATTTCCCACCCAAATAAATATGACTTACGATTTATGTACCGTCGACAATGTATTCCAACAAGTAATAATCCTTGCATCTATCTGTAAATCCATGGTAATTTTAAAAAATGCCCACAAAAAATGCAAAAATCCAACAGGTCCAATGTAAATCCATCCTCGACAAATACAAGTAGTCGAATCCCTCAAAACCCGGAAAAGATGTAAAAATATAAAAATTGCTCCTGGAAATCCCGAAAAATGAAAGAAAGTGTGATAACAATATTAGTTGAACCAACTAATACGTACTTCTTTAAAAAAAGCGTATTTCTCTCCAACGTAACATCACTTAAAAGTAACCTACAAAAATGTCGACAGTATACCCACCCAGACAAATACACCCAAATACATTAATTAAATACAATAACTAAGTATGGGCAAAATTTGCGAATTTGCGTTCTGCAAATTCGCGCGAAATCGAATTTGCAATCCGCAAAATCCGCAAATTCATGCGAATTTGCGGATTATTGTTTTTTTGCATGCTCGCTGGGTTTTTTGCATGTTTGCGTGGGGTTTTGTGTGTTCGCGGGGCTTTTTGCGTGTTCGCGGGCCGCTTGCATGGCGAAGTTACCCATGCGGTCGTGTATGGGCACAGCACCCTCTGGTTCACCACTGCCACCCTCTGGTTCATCACTGCCACCCTCTGGTTCACCACTGCCACCCTCTGGTTCACCACTGCCACCCTCTGGTTCACCACTGCCACCCTCTGGTTCACCACTGCCACCCTCTGGTTCACCCCTGCCACTCTCTGGTTCACCACTGCCACCCTCTGGTTCAGAACTGCCACTCTCTGGTTCACCCCTGCCACCCTCTGGTTCAGCACTGTCACCCTCTGGTTCACCACTGCCACCTTCTGGTTTACGACTGCCACCCTTTGGTTCTTCACAACACCTCTGGTTCACCACTGCCACCCTCTGGTTAACCACTCTCACCCTCTGGTTCAGTACTGCCACCCTCTGGTTCACCACTGCCACCCTCTGGTTCACCCCTGTCACCCTCTGGTTCACCACTGACGCCCTCTGGTTCATCACAGCACCCTCTGGTTCACCCCTGCCACCCTCTAGTTCAGCACTGTCACCATCTGGTTCACCACTGCCGCCCTCTGGTTCATGACTGCCACCCTCTGGTTCATCAAAGCACCTCTGGTTCACCACTGCCACCCTCTGGTTAACCACTGTCACCCTCTGGTTCAGCACTGCTACCCTCTGGTTCACCACTGCCACTCTCTGGTTCACCACTGCCACCCTCTGGTTCACCCATGCCACCCTGTGGTTCACCACTGCCACCCTCTGGTTCAGCACTGCCACCTTCTGATTCAGCACTGTCACCCTCTGGTTCACCCCTGCCAACCTCTGGTTCACCACTGCCACCCTCTGGTTCACCCATGCCACCCTCTGGTTCACCACTGCCACCCTCTGGTTCAGCACTGCCACCCTATGATTGAGCTCTGTCACCCTTTGGTTCACCCCTGCCAACCTCTGGTTCATCACTGTCACCCTCTAGTTCCTCACTGCCACCCTCTAATTCACCACTGCCACCCTCTACCGAGACCTTTTGTGACCCAGCGGCAGCACAAAAGATGCGCCATGGTGCTGGGTATTAACAAAGTGACGATTCTGAGAGATGCGCCACGTTGTAAAGCCCTGCGCCATCAGGAGGCGTTCTGGCGCAGGGGAGGGCGTTCCTGATCAAGAACGCCTCCTAAAAGTGGCTGAGTGAAATCTACAAGATTTAACTCAGTCACTTTTAGGCCAATGCTGCGTCAAAACCCTGCGCCTGCTTGAAGCAGGCGCAAGGCTTGATGCAGCATTGGGGAGATAGGGCACCCCAGAGCATTGCTGGAGCTGCGTCGCAAGCGCAACGTAGCTCCAGCAATGCGCCACTCAGCATCACCACAGCACCACTCAGCGCATCAATCTGCACAACCATTCAACAACTGGTTCAAATATGTTCTCTCAAAGTTTCAAACTTTATTACAAATGTCACAAAAAGATGTTAATATTTCACTTCTGTTCTTTGATTTTCGTCACAATAAAATACACTGAACATAATCTTCACAAACGTTATTTACAATGTACCTGTTTTCTGTGTTTTTACTAATATGTATTCCATGCTGTGAATAAAAATGTATTATTTCTTTCTTTCTATCTACTTCTACAAAAATAAAGCTTGTATAAAAATTAAAAAATGTCTAGTTATTTTCATATGCATGTATTAATATTTACTATTTTACTTAAATGTATTTATTTGATAAATGTAGTATCTTAAATTACTATAAATATGTATTTTTTTTAGAACATTTTAAAATATACAACAATTACACAATACAAATACATTATCACTGCACATAATAAAAACCTCTTATATTTGTTCACATATAAAAACACATATTGTAATATTCCTACAGTTATTTGTACAAATTTAGTAAATAGACAGAAAATAACATATATGTAATATTAAAATCTTACATAAATTACAAATACATTAAAAAAAATATGTACATCAACATATATAATTTACTATTCCCATCCCCGTTAAATATTAGTCATTGAAGGTACTGGACATTACCCATATATAATTTACTATTCCAACTCCAGTTAGGATAAAGTCAGGAAAGGTGCTGGACACTAATGCTCCCATTAGGATGGCGGGCGGACTTTGCCTACCCGCCATCCCTGTGGAAAACGGGACCGCCCGCAACGTGAGCGGCGGTCCTGCCATGCCTATTATGATGCGCCTGCCACCCTGGCGGGCGCATCATGCATTTTTAACATTACGGCGGGCGGTGCGGAAAGCACAGCCCGCCGCAATGCTAAAAGTGTAGGCATGCCTTTGCATACACAAAGTGGCAGGCACCGCGCGGTGCCTGCTGTTTTGTGTATGCAAATGCAGGGGAGTATCACAGGTACCCCCCATGTGCTCCCCCCTCACCTTCACCATGGGGCCCCGCAGGGGGCCCCCGAAGTAAAGACGCATGCCTACGTAATGGAAAGGCATCTAAATGAGGCCATCATAATATGGCTGGTGGTGTCTGATAGACACCGCTAGCCATATGAACCCTTTTCCGCCCTGGTCGCCGGCGGACGGTGTTTCCGTCCACCGGGGTCCCCCCGCTAATTTAATATGGCGGGGGAATTAGGTGGCTGGTGGTAACGGTTGTCGGGTAGATCGCCACCGCGTGCATGGCAGTGGCGATCCACCTGACATCCTAATGGGCCCCTAAATATTTTTTATTTACTATTCACACTCCAGTTAAGATGAATACAGGGAAGGTGCTGGACATTAACCATATATAATTTACTATTCCCACTCCAGTTAGGATAAAGTCAGGAAAGGTGCTGGACACCAAACATTTTTAATGTATTATTCCAACTCCAGTAAGGATAAAGTCAAGGAAGGTGCCGGAAATTAACCATATATAATTTACTATTTCCACTCCAGTTAGAATAAAGTCAGGAAAGATGCTGGAGACTAAACATTTTTAATTTATTATTCCCACTTCACTTAGGATAAAGTCAGGGAAGGTGCTGGACATTAACCGTATATAATTTACTATTCACACTCCAGTTAGGATTAACTCAGAGATGGTGCTGGACATTAACTGTATATAATTTACTATTCCCACTCCAGTTAGTATTAACTCACGGAAGGTGCTGGACATTAACCATATATAGTTTACTAATCCCACTCCATTCAATATTAATTTTAGCAAAATGCTGGTGAGAAAACATGTATCAATAACTAATCAAACCCCAATAATTATTAATTCTATAAAAATGCCAGACAATAAATATTACTATAATATTATAACTAGCTCACCATTTTCCTACCATAAAACATCATCCCAGTACTCTATAAATGTTGGTAAGTCTTATCCCCTAATAACCCAATAATCCACTCCTAAATAAGAAAACTATTTTTGAATATAAATTATAATATCATATTTGAAATAATTTTATTTCACAATTTCAATTTAAGATTTAATTTTCTACAAATATTGTTTAAACATAATCCCCACCCATATCCCCTAATAACCCAACATTCCACTCTTAAAACAAATATATAATTTCAAATGTGATTTTAAAATTACTTTGAAGTAATTTAAAATTTCGACATTTTATTCAAAATTCTAATTTTATACTAATATTTTTAAAACACTCCACACCCTTATCCCCTAACAACCTAACCTGCCGCTTCTATAACAAAATTTTATATCCAAAATTACAATTACATTTCTTTGTTTAAAATACTTTTCATTTTCTAAATGTGTAATTATTTTGTAATGTTAAACTAATATTTTTAAAACACTCCCCACCCTTACCTCCTAATAACTCAACATCCCGCTCCTAAAACAACATACATATATTAAAACAATTAAAGTAAAAATAAATTAATATCAATAAATACTATTTTGATATTTAACAACAATATTTTACACATACTATTTTTTTATTTTCGATATTTTTTACAACAATACAAAAACAATATTATCTAAAAACGATATTACTGATTTGATATTTGTACTTCGACATTTTTGAAGGAAAAAAAAATCGATATTTTTAACATTGATATTATTAACTTTGATATAATGGTAATATCGAAATTATTACTTTGATAATACTGCAATTTGATATTTAAAATTCGATAATATGCCTAATTGCCCAGAAAATATGGAACCTCACATTTTGTTGTTTTTAAATTTGGCAATTGTGAGAAGGTTCATGTGGATGGTTCTAAGGTTATGGTTGCAAATGTATTTTTTATTTTGGGGAGATATGAAAGCTGGGTTTCTTCCATGAAAAGATTTAAAAAATGATGCAGCCTGTCTTGAAGACGGTCCTTTGTTCTACAGGAAGTCCTCAGAAGGGTAATGTGACAGCGTCTGGGGTGATTGAAAATTAACCTGGCTGGCTGGTTCCGAGCCGATTGAGGTTCTGTGGGAGGCCCAGGTAGAGAGAGTTTGCGTAGTCTATCCTAGAGATGACCAGGGCAAAGGCCTCAAAGGTAGTGAGTTTACTGATTTTCCTGATTCTTCAGAGTTGCAAGAAACAGGAAGAAGTGACCACTCCTAACTGGGGCTTCATAGAGAGGTCCTCATCAATGAGGACCCTGAGACTTTTTACTGATTTCATTGGTTGTGGGGGAACGCCCATCGCTGGAGGCCAAAATGAGGGACACAAACACCATACTTGTTTCTGGTTATGACAAGTTCAGTTTTTTCTGAATTTAACTTTAGATGATTGCTGTTTATCCAATCACGGATGAATAGCATTGAGTTTTGAAAGGCTTCTTGAGGTTCAGATGAGTTGTTAATCGTAAGGAGTAGCTGCATGTCATCGGCATCGTTGTAGATTCAGAAGAATGGAGAACTCAGCAATGTGCTGAAGGGTGCACTCAGCAATGTGCTGAAGGGTGCAATCAGCAATGTGCTGAAGGGTGCAATCAGCAATGTGCTGAAGGGTGCAATCAGCAATGTGCTGAAGGGTGCAATCAGCAATGTGCTGAAGGGTGCAATCAGCAATGTGCTGAATGGTGCAATCAACAATGTGCTGAATGGTGCTATCAGCAATGTGCTGAAGGGTGCAATCAACAATGTGCTTAAGGGAGCAATCAGCAATGTGCTTAAGGGTGCAATCAACAATGTGCTTAAGGGAACAATCAGCAATGTGCTTAAGGGTGCAATCAGCAATGTGCTGAATGGAGCAATCAGCAATGTGCTGAAGGGTGCAATCAACAATGTGCTGAAGGGTGCAATCAGCAATGTGCTGAAGGGAGAAATCAGCAATGTGCCGAAGGGTGCAATCAGCAATGTGCTGAAGGGTGCAATCAGCAATGTGCTGAAGGGTGCAATCAGCAATGTGCTGAAGGGAGCGATCAGCAATGTGCTGAAGGGAGCAATCAGCAATGTGCTGAAGGGTGCAATCAACAATGTGCTGAAGGGTGCAATCAGCAATGTGCTGAAGGGAGCGATCAGCAATGTGCTGAAGGGAGCAATCAGCAATGTGCTGAAGGGTGCAATCAGCAATGTGTTGAAGGGAGCAATCAGCAAAAAACAAGCTCATACTTTCCACTACACGTTCTCTCACCGCCATCTCCAGAGATGATTGAGAAAATGAAGAGTTTAAAAGGACCAGGGTGGAAATATTGCTATTGTCCAGAATCAGAATGAGATTATGAAGAAAAGAGAAAGAGGCCAGAATGGCCCTAACCCCTTGTGCAGACCTGCTTGGGCAGTATTTAGTAGGCCACACTCTTGTATAAATGTGTCAATTTGCAAATGTACAGTGATTTGGTGGGTTTAGAAAAATAATGCCAAAGGGATATTAGGGGGAAGTTAACCAGCGGCGTGGGATCAACTGTGGGTTGTTTGAGAGAGTTATGCCAGTGGCGTGTCCATTCGCGCACTGGAACCCACCATGGCCAAGCCGTGCATGTTTCATCCCCCTTCTGAGGTACCAGTCTTTTCTCCACAAACTGTGGCTGGTCAATATTGTCTCAGCAACATTGGAGCAAATGCTGCTCTCTACTAGGCGTGGGCGGAAAATCCGTTCCGCTCGCGGATTTTGCGGATTTTCGGGAAATCCGCAATCCGCGAGATTTGCGAATTTCCCGCAAAATCCGCAAATCCGCGAGCAGCGGATTTTGCTCGCACTGCTCGCACTGTTCGCGTGAGTTCGCGCCCCGCGAATAAGTGCAAAATTGCAGAAATACGCTCTTAGCAAAACTGAAAGTAACTTACCAGGTTCAAAAGTTCAGGCTCATCATTAGTAGCCATTTCCTGTAGTGCTTCCTGAGGGGCCCCTCCAGAGTTCAGTTGCCAGTTGAAACTATTATGTGACCCTTCTCTGAACCTCAGAATAGTTACACATATGCCACAAAGGTCCTGAATTACAGCTAAGGGAGACAAGCAGGAGCCAGGCTGGAAGTTAAAATCCATTAATCAGCCCCTAATTCATTATTGTCAGTTGGGGCAGGGCAGGTGTTGTAACTAATTTTGCAACAATGAAAGCACTTAGCAAGTGCAAAAGATCACTAATCAGGGCGCACTAAGGAAGCAGGTGCCAGCTAAAAAAATATTCTGTGACACATTAATCAGCCCCAAATTAATTCAGGTCACTTGAGGCAGGGAAGGTGTGCTTTGCTTTGCCGAAAATAATGTACACTGGACAACCAGAGGGTGTAGTGATGAAACAGAGGGTGGCATGGGTGGGCCAGAGGGTGGCATGAGTAGTCAGAGAGTGGCAGTGGTGACAGAGAGTGGCAGTGATGAAGAAGAGTGTCCCAAACAGGCTGGACACGTAGAAACAACAAGTTCGCAAAACTTGCGACCCGACAGGTAAGTTCGCAAATTGCGAAATTGTAAAAACCCTCGCGAACTGGCAGAAACACGGGCGAACACAAAAAAAAAAAAAATCCGCAAATTCGCGGGAATTCGCGGATTTTGCGGATTGCGAATCCGCAAATCCGCAAAATTCGCGGATTGCCAATCCGCAAAATCCGCTCATGCTTACTCTCTACCCACGTGACCTATACAAGAAACAGAGCAGCCTGCATTATTTAATTATTTTAAAAAATGTGTGTGTTAAACAAACTTGCGAAAAATTAATGAAGTTTATTTTTGTGTTTTAATTGTAGGTGGAATTGCTGCTTATAATCGTGGCGCTCTAAACATCAAAAGCTATGCAGACGTGGGTCGTGCCTTTTCCAATGATGTAGTGGCTCGTGCCCAATATTTTAAACACCATGGATATTAAATATTCACGTGGATCACTTTCCTTTTCAAATCTATACATTGTGACTCTTTTACGTGAAAATGTTTTGAAAAATATTTTTTGCAGAATTCGATCTAATGATGAATAAAATACTAGACAATGTGTCTTTAATTATGAACTTTCTCCACTAATAAAACCTTCTATCTGCATTATTGATGTTGTGGACAAACTGAATTCAATGCTGTAGTGTCTTGGCATGGACACGCTCTATTGTTCAGGTGTGATGTAACATACTGTACACCCACCCACCACAGACGTCATGGTGTCACATGACGCTGCCAATAAAAGAGGCCGAGCGCACGTGCTCGCCACCTTTCCTGCCACTCATTCCTGGTGTCCGTGTCCATTATTGCTGTGCCTAACATGAGGGCCCAGGGCCCATTACTTTCAACATTACAATGGCGACGAGGTCGGTAGTGCAACCCATGCGTGCCACTACCCTACACTGAGGAAAAGGGGGAGAGAGCTGCCCGCCTTAAGGGCATCCCCTGCAGCAAGGCGCAGCGAGCCGAGAAGCCGGTGAGCACGTCGGAGCCCAGCAGCCACCAAGAGGCTCACAGCAAGCCGACCGGAGCCCACCTGCGTCGGCCGCCACCAACATGCGCCACCAGGAATGAGCGGACCGCCCAGAGCCCACCTGAGACGGCCGCGAAGCAGTGACCACCCCGGAGAGGTGTACCGGCCGGGCGGAGGCCGCGACAGAGCATCAGGCCCGTCGGCCGAAGGTGAGCCCCAGGGGCGAAGTGACTGTAAATAAACTGTGCCCAATCATAAGCAGGACCAGCGGAGCCTACCCGCGGCCTGCCTGAGTCATCCCCTGCCCCCGCCGCGGGTGTGACTGTAAGCAGCGGGGCCCAGAGACAAGCGACTGCATGAGGGAGAGTGCGGCCGGACCCGCAATTAACATAATCAACGAGGGGGAGGGAGCGGAGTAGCTAACCGCCTCCCGACCCCCCTCGCAACGTGGTCCGGGCCAGCGGAGTCCACACGCGACCTGCCGACGGCACCCCCAGCGAGGATAGACTCAGCAGCACCAGCGGAGCCCACCCGCGACCTGCCGGCGGTGCCCCCAGCGAGGATAGACACTGTAGAGCCTGCGGAGCCCAACCGCGGCCTGCGAAAAGCAAGGCGGGTCTCTGCCGCGCAGCGAGTGCCAGTTGGAGCTGCTGCGGCGGGAGACCGGCGAAAGTGGAGCCTGCAGGGCTGGAGAACGAGCAACATTCAAGCAGGCAGAGCCGGCGGAGCCCAACCGCGGCTTGCCTCGAGTGCCCCAGCCCAGGAAAGAGTGACTGGAGCGACGCGCTCCCCCGCCGGAGTCAAGCACCAACACCCCCCGCCCGCGTGAGTACTGCCGAGGCTGCCGCGGGCTGGGAGGGGAAGCAAGGGAGAAGTAAGCGTCTGCATGGGGCCAGCGCCGCCAAGATCAAAAGGCGCCCCCCTCCTCATGTGCTCCGTGTGAGGAGCAGAGTGCATGGAAGCAGGGGAGAAGTAAGCATCTGCACGCGGCCAGCGCCGCCAATATCAAAGGTGCCCCCTCCTTGTGTGCTCCGTGTGACGAGCAGAGTGCCGGTAAGCGGTCAACACCGCCAAAGATTAAATGAGCTCCACCATCATTATTACGGAAAGCGTGCCCATTGAACGTCAAAGTGTGTGAGACACGGAGCCTGAACACCACAGAACTGCCTCGCCTTCATGCCAGCGCCCTCCTGCCCCCAAAAGAACTCAATAACAGGGAAGAGACTCACCAGGAAGGCAGTGTGAGGCCAGGTTCCCAGCGTCTGCTCCAGCACCAGCCCCTGGTGCACAGAGAGAGAGACAACAGTAGAGTACACAACACGAGGAAGACAAGAGCCACCAGGCAGGCACCCACCAAACCGGAGTCTACCGCCATCTGGTGGCCAAAGAAGGAAAGTGCACCTGCATCTATAAGAAATAAACAAGCATCGCACAACACCAGGCAATGCAGCAGCAACAAGGGTAACGGACTGAGTAAAGCCCACAAGGAGAATTGAATCTCATGCAGCAAGTAAGTGTGCAAACAAGCACGGAAAAAAACACACGCACCAGCAAGGAGTCGGCAGACGCCACTTCCAGAGTGACGTGGGAAGAGGCACCAACGCCTCACCAAGCATCCAAGCAAGGACAAAACGTCTGGAGAAAACGACTGCCAAGCACTGGAGGAACGATCAAGGAAAAGACTGCTGCGATCAGAAGACGGAGAGAGCAGTGACTCCTAGTGGCCACAGGTGTTCACCGCACCATCAACTACTCCCGCCAACGGTCCAAAGCAGCAAGTACCTGACGCCAGCCAAAGCAGCAAGTACCCAACGGTCCAAAGCAGCAAAGTACTGGACGTCAGCCAAAGCAGCAAGAAATCGACGCCAGCCAAAGCTGCAAGTACCAACGACACGCAACAAGTGTCCGAGAGCCCTGAAAAGTACGGGCGCAGATAACGCGCCACGTGGCAAGGCACAGCCACCACAAGATGAAAGAAGGGCACAGGTAACGCCACAGTGCAGAACAGTTACCGGAGACGACCACTAAGCGTGGCGCCCCCCAGAAGCCGATCCACAGAATGATCGCGTACCCAGTATGACCCGCGATGGGTCCCCAAACACAAGGAAGTGCTAACGCACCAAGTCCGACAGGACGACCAAAGAGGCCTGCCAAACATCGGCAGGAGTGGACCGCCAAACGGTCCAGGACGTTCAACCTAGTCAAGGTCTGTGAACACCATCCCACGAACGTCACCAACAAGAATCTAGAGAAGAGGGTTCGCGACACCAACTCTGGCAGCTGAGGAAGAAGGAGGAAGTGTTCCTGTCAGGGACAAACCAGGAGTACACATGCAGCGGGCGCGCCCTGCATGGAGGAGCCAGGTCAGGAGAGAAGATGCAAGATCGGACCAAGTGATGTCGCGAAACAGGAAGGGAGAAAAGGAGAGTTCCGAGTGGCACATATGCCACCGTGAAAAGAAAGGAAGAAGAGGAGAGAGCTGTGTGGCACGTCTGCCACTGTGAAAAGAAAGGAAGAAGAGGAGAGAGCTGTGTGGCACGTCTGCCACTGTGAAAAGAAAGGAAGAAGAGGAGAGAGCTGTGTGGCACGTCTGCCACTGTGAAACAGAAAGGAAGAAGAGGAGAGATCTGAGTGGCACGTCTGCCACCGTGACAAGAAAGGAAGAAGAGGAGAGATCTGAGTGGCACCTCTGCCACCGTGAAAAGAAAGGAAGAAAAGGAGAGATCTGCGTGGCACGTTTGCCACCGTGAAAAGAAAGGAAGAAAAGGAGAGATCTGTGTGGCACCTCTGCCACCGTGAACAGAAAGGAAGAAAAGGAGAGACATGTGGCACCTCTGCCACTGCTATAGCGGAAGGAAGTATATCCACGTGGCCGTTGCCACAGTTAAAGAGCGGAAGGAAGTATATCCACATGGCCGTTGCCGCAGTTAAGAATGGAAGGAAGTATATCCACGTGGCCGTTGCCACAGTTAAGAATGGAAGGAAGTAAATCCACGTGGCCGTTGCCACAGTTAAGAGTGAAGGAGAAGTCAGTGCGAAGTAGGTCCACAGTGAATCCAAGGCCGAAACTGGTACGTAACCATCATTCCACGGCGAACTACAAGAACTCCAACCGCACCCGTTGCCACGGAAGTCAACAACAGAAAGACTGTGAGGACAAAGGGGCTACCCAGTCGTCTACAGACTGTTTCCATCGAGCACCACCAACCGGTGCCAAAGCGGACTAAGGTTCCCCGAAACAGATTGAACTCCATCTGCCAATTCCAAGCAGCGGCGGATAGAAAAGCATGGCGGAACTGAACACTTCACTGCATCCTGAGACATGTTATTTTTCCCAACTGTGAAGTCGGAAGTCGGGTCTTTGCAATGGGTAAAAAGGGGAGTGGTGTAGTGTCTTGGCATGGACACGCTCTAGTGTTCAGGTGTGATGTAACATACTGTACGCCCACCCACCACAGACGTCATGGTGTCACATGACGCTGCCAATAAAAGAGGCTGAGCGCACGTGATCGCCACCTTTCCTACCACTCATTCCTGGTGTCCGTGTCCATTATTGCTGTGCCTAACATGAGGGACCAGGGCCCATTACTTTCAACATTACAAATGCTATCTCTGAAAAGTTTCAGCAGTGTCGGAAAGTTATTTTAACATAATGGCTACAGAAAAAGTTAACAGCCTGCGACATGCATACAATTATCTAACCTCAACATTTCTTTTTAACAAACACTATGGAACAGCAGTGTTTGCATGATTCAAACGATTTACTGAAATACATATTCTTTCAGTCGGGCCCTGGAACTGGTTACCCAGAAAGGAACAATAAGAGAAAGATTATCAGACGATTAAAAAGCACATTGAGAAAGACTTTTCCATATTGTTATGCCCCTACGGGTGAGCCACCAGTGGCACAGTTTCTTTGAAAATTTGGAAAGTGGCATTTGTTCAGCTCTTATGGCTTTCCACAATACATTCCTCCGTTTAATATTCATGCATAGTATTTAATTGAAACATGCATGGTTCACACCACTTCCAATTGTGGTACTGGGAGAAATTTGAGTCACTTAAATACATCTAATACATCAGGTTCACTTCAAAAGACAATATAACAAAACGAAAAAATGTTGGCATTAATTATACAGCCACTATTATACTCTCCATGAAAGTGTTTCATAGATCCTTCATTTACAATGCACTCACAGAACCCACAGCATACCAGGGCACCTTGAGAACATAATCAGGGGTTGGATTAAATGTGGTGACAAATTCTCACACTACAACAAGCTCATCTAGAGTCATTGCCACATCGACTAGATTGAATCGTCCCTGAGCATCTCGGGCATGAAGTAGAGAAAGAAGAGTGTGTGTCTGACTGACAGCAAGAGAAAGAAAGACAAAATAAGTATCAGAGAAAAAGAACAAGAAAGTGAAAAGCACATTTTAGTTCAATGTATATTTGAAATTGCCAACATTTCTTAGAGAGCTTGTGTTCTATATTAATAATGAACAGTGTCAGCACTTTTCATTAAATGTTGAGTGACTAGGTAACTGCAAATGTCTCTTAAGTACGTTACCTGCAATAGCCAATCATGCACAGATATTGCCATTCTTTAATATAAAGTTGCATATTCAAAGATGTCAGCAAAAGGTGTGTAGTGTCATCAGTCATCTGTATGAAGCCAAAATGCATTTATTCATAATTGAAATTTTCTCGAGAAAATCCGGGAATCTAAAAACTGTAAGATTAATCCTCACATCAGCTCTCCCTCTCATTCCCTTTGATCAATCTTCTTCCGGGAATACCCTTCAGATGCTCAAACACCCTCAACTGGACATTAGATTCTTGTAACAGTATCCTACTGCCTGGGTTTAGTTTACACTACTCACCTCCCTATTGCTCTGCACTCCTTGTTACGCCTTCACCTCACCGGTCTCTAATTGCAGTCGCAGTCCTGTTTGTTGCACCCTCAACTGGAAAGCAGCCACGATTATGGTGATTACAATGCTCCCCCACAAACCACTAGACACAACACCGGTCAGATATGGTCCTAACACTTGGACTATCGATTATCCTATAAATAATACAAGAATGCAAAGAAGCATCTCAAATACAAACTTCTAAAACAACAGCCTGAAACTCTAATTTCGGATACCGACCACCATTTGTCCAATGGCTCCAAGAAAACTAATTTAGTCACCTATTACAAACGCCCATCAAAATCAAAAAACATCTTCCTTCTCCTCCTGCAACAGAACAAGACCATTAAGATACCCTATGGAACAAAACTGATGACGTCCCCTCCTCTACTTTAGAGGGAAAATTGATATATTCATTTTCAAGACTGGTAACATCCTTATTCAAGCGACCGACCCACACCTCTCCTTATTTGATCATCACTTCCTGTCGCTTTTCAAACCGCTATCACTGCGGAGAAATCTGGACTCCAGGATCTCTGACTCGCTCCCCTGACATGCCCGACCTCTTCCACCCTCCAGTTCACATTCCAGCACGGAGCTACCCAGGGACCTGACCAGTATCCTTACTTCCCCATCCCACACTCACAGCATACATACGTATTGCGATGGGTCGACACCTCTGCCCACCCGAACCAACAATCTCCCGGTTTCAAATTGCAATGTGGGGCACCTCAATCCTAGCAATTCAGACCTCATTGCGAGACCTGCTACACATATACCCATAGCCGACGCGCCCCTCCTACCATTGACTTCCCTACTCAACCCATAAGTCTAGTCACAATGATAAGGATCTCACAGATTTTAAAGCACTGTCTGCTCCGAGTCTCCAGGGACTTGACTCTCATCCTCCCTCGTGCATTGCTGATAGTGTCAAAATCACTTTCACTCAGATCTTGTCCCGCTTGGAACATAATCTTGACTCACAGGCTAATGACATAGCTCACCTACGACATGACAGCTCTAAACACACCAAGCTACCCATATATGACATCCGAGAGTTCTAAAGGACCCCCACTCACTGGTATGCCAACCTCAGCCATGCATTATATCATCTGGGCCTTCACTTCTTTAAGTCATCTGGCCCACAGACCCCATACAGCCCAACAAACCCGTTCTGATCTTTAACTCACTGCTCTCAGCGAATCCTACATTACAAAGCACCTGTTAAAATCTCACCACCCCGCCTCTATCCCAGTCATTGTCAGATAGATTACACTCAACAATAAATGAGCCCAGGCCACCAGCTCAACTCCCCACCCCCGCCACTATCCCAGTAATTGTCAGATAGATTACACTCAACAATAAATGAGCCCAGACCTCCAGCTCATCTCCCCAACCCACCTCTATCCCAGTATCCCTAGAGAGATTACACTCAACAATAAATGAGCCCAGGCCACCTGCTCAACTCACCACCCCGCCACTATCCCAGTAATTGTCAGATAGATTACACTCAACAATAAATGAGCCCAGGCCTCCAGCTCATCTCCCCACCCCGCCTCTCTCCCAGTATCCCTAGATAGATTACACTCAACAATAAATGAGCCCAGGCCACCAGCTCAACTCACCACCCCGCCTCTATCCCAGTATCCCTAGATAGATTACACTCAACAATAAATGAGCCCAGGCCTCCAGCTCATCTCCCCACCCCGCCTCTATCCCAGTATCCCTAGATAGATTACACTCAACAATAAATGAGCCCATTCCTCCAGCTCATCTCCCCACCCCCGCCACTATCCCAGTATCACTAGATAGATTACACTCAACAATAAATGAGCGCAGGCCACCAGCTCATCTCCCCATCCCCACCTCTATCCCAGTATCCCTAGATAGATTACACTCAACAATAAATGAGCCCATGCCACCAGCTTATCTCCCCACCCCCACCTCTATCCCAGTATCCCTAGATAGATTACACTCAACAATAAATGAGCCCAGGCCTCCAGCTCATCTCCCCACCCCGCCTCTATCCCAGTATCCCTAGATAGATTACACTCAACAATAAATGAGCCCAGGCCACCAGCTCATCTCCCCACCCCGCTTCTATCCCAGTATCCCTAGATAGATTACACTCAACAATAAATGAGCCCAGGCCACCAGCTCAACTCACCACCCCCACCACTATCCCAGTATCCCTAGATTGACTACACTCAACAATAAATGAGCCCAGGCCTCCAGCTCATCTCCCCACCCCCGCCTCTATCCCAGTATCCCTAGATAGATTACACTCAACAATAAATGGGCCCAGGCCTCCAGCTCATCTCCCCACCCCCGCCTCTATCCCAGTATCCCTAGATAGATTACACTCAACAATAAATGAGCCCAGGCCACCAGCTCAACTCACCACCCCCACCACTATTCCAGTATCCCTAGATAGATTCCACTCAACAATAAATGAGCCCAGGCCACCAGCTCAACTCACCACCCCGCCTCTATCCCAGTATCCCTAGATAGATTACACTCAACAATAAATGAGCCCAGGCCACCATCTCATCTCCCCAACTCCCGCCTCTATCCCAGTATCCCTAGATAGATTACACTCAACGATAAATGATCCCATGCCACCAGCTCATCTCACCACCCCGCCTCTATCCCAGTATCCCTTGATAGATTACACTCAATAATAAATGATCCCATGCCACCAGCTCATCTCACCACCCCCGCCACTATCCCAGTATCCCTAGATAGATTACACTCAACAATAAATGAGCCCAGGCCTCCAGCTCATCTCACCACCCCCGCCACTATCCCAGTATCCCTAGATGGATTCCACTCAACAATAAATGAGCCCAGGCCTCCAGCTCATCTCCCCGCCCCCGCCTCTATCCCAGTATCCCTAGATAGATTACACTCAACATTAAAAGAGCCCAGACCTCCAGCTCAACTCCCCACCCTGCCACTATCCCAGTAATTGTCAGATAGATTACACTCAACAATAAATGAGCCCAGGCCTCCAGCTCATCTCACCACCCTGCCACTATCCCAGTATCCCTAGATAGATTACACTCAACAATAAATGAGCCCAGGCCACCAGCTCATCTCCCCACCCCGCCTCTATCCCAGTATCCCTAGATAGATTACACTCAACAATAAATGAGCCCAGGCCACCTGCTCAACTCACCACCCCCGCCACTATCCCAGTAATTGTCAGATAGATTACACTCAACAATAAATGAGCCCAGGCCTCCAGCTCATCTCCCCACCCCGCCTCTATCCCAGTATCCCTAGATAGATTACACTCAACAATAAATGAGCCCAGGCCACCAGCTCAACTCACCACCCGGCCTCTATCCCAGTATCCCTAGATAGATTACACTCAACAATAAATGAGCTCATTCCTCCAGCTCATCTCCCCACCCCCGCCACTATCCCAGTATCCCTAGATAGATTACACTCAACAATAAATGAGCCCAGGCCACCAGCTCATCTCCCCACCCACTTCTATCCCAGTATCCCTAGATAGATTACACTCAACAATAAATGAGCCCAGGCCTCCAGCTCATCTCCCCACCCTGCCTCTATCCCAGTATCCCTAGATAGATTACACTCAACAATAAATGAGCCCATTCCTCCAGCTCATCTCCCCACCCCCGCCACTATCCCAGTATCACTAGATAGATTACACTCAACAATAAATGAGCCCAGGCCACCAGCTCATCTCCCCATCCCCACCTCTATCCCAGTATCCCTAGATAGATTACACTCAACAATAAATGAGCCCATGCCACCAGCTTGTCTCCCCACCCCCACCTCTATCCCAGTATCCCTAGATAGATTACACTCAACAATAAATGAGCCCAGGCCTCCAGCTCATCTCCCCACCCCGCCTCTATCCCAGTATCCCTAGATAGATTACACTCAACAATAAATGAGCCCAGGCCACCAGCTCATCTCCCCACCCCGCTTCTATCCCAGTATCCCTAGATAGATTACACTCAACAATAAATGAGCCCAGGCCACCAGCTCAACTCACCACCCCCACCACTATCCCAGTATCCCTAGATTGATTACACTCAACAATAAATGAGCCCAGGCCTCCAGCTCATCTCCCCACCCCCGCCTCTATCCCAGTATCCCTAGATAGATTACACTCAACAATAAATGAGCCCAGGCCTCCAGCTCATCTCCCCACCCCCGCCTCTATCCCAGTATCCCTAGATAGATTACACTCAACAATAAATGAGCCCAGGCCACCAGCTCAACTCACCACCCCCACCACTATTCCAGTATCCCTAGATAGATTCCACTCAACAATAAATGAGCCCAGGCCACCAGCTCAACTCACCACCCCGCCTCTATCCCAGTATCCCTAGATAGATTACACTCAACAATAAATGAGCCCAGGCCACCATCTCATCTCCCCAACTCCCGCCTCTATCCCAGTATCCCTAGATAGATTACACTCAACGATAAATGATCCCATGCCACCAGCTCATCTCACCACCCCGCCTCTATCCCAGTATCCCTTGATAGATTACACTCAATAATAAATGATCCCATGCCACCAGCTCATCTCACCACCCCCGCCACTATCCCAGTATCCCTAGATAGATTACACTCAACAATAAATGAGCCCAGGCCTCCAGCTCATCTCACCACCCCGCCACTATCCCAGTATCCCTAGATGGATTCCACTCAACAATAAATGAGCCCAGGCCTCCAGCTCATCTCCCCGCCCCCGCCTCTATCCCAGTATCCCTAGATAGATTACACTCAACATTAAAAGAGCCCAGACCTCCAGCTCAACTCCCCACCCTGCCACTATCCCAGTAATTGTCAGATAGATTACACTCAACAATAAATGAGCCCAGGCCTCCAGCTCATCTCACCACCCTGCCACTATCCCAGTATCCCTAGATAGATTACACTCAACAATAAATGAGCCCAGGCCACCAGCTCATCTCCCCACCCCGCCTCTATCCCAGTATCCCTAGATAGATTACACTCAACAATAAATGAGCCCAGGCCACCTGCTCAACTCACCACCCCCGCCACTATCCCAGTAATTGTCAGATAGATTACACTCAACAATAAATGAGCCCAGGCCTCCAGCTCATCTCCCCACTCCGCCTCTATCCCAGTATCCCTAGATAGATTACACTCAACAATAAATGAGCCCAGGCCACCAGCTCAACTCACCACCCCGCCTCTATCCCAGTATCCCTAGATAGATTACACTCAACAATAAATGAGCTCATTCCTCCAGCTCATCTCCCCACCCCCGCCACTATCCCAGTATCCCTAGATAGATTACACTCAACAATAAATGAGCCCAGGCCACCAGCTCATCTCCCCACCTGCTTCTTTCCCAGTATCCCTAGATAGATTACACTCAACAATAAATGAGCCCAGGCCACCAGCTCAACTCACCACCCCCACCACTATCCCAGTATCCCTAGATAGATTACACTCAACAATAAATGGGCCCAGGCCTTCAGCTCATCTCCCCAACCCGCCTCTATCGCAGTATCCCTAGATAGATTACACTCAACAATAAATGAGCCCAGGCCACCAGCTCAACTCACCACCCCGCCTCTATCCCAGTATCCCTAGATAGATTACACTCAACAATAAATGAGCCCAGGCATCCAGCTCATCTCCCCACCCCGCCTCTATCCCAGTATCCCTAGATAGATTACACTCAACAATAAATGAGCCCATTCCTCCAGCTCATCTCCCCACCCCCACCACTATCCCAGTATCCCTAGATAGATTACACTCAACAATAAATGAGCCCAGGCCACCAGCTCATCTCCCCACCCCCACCTCTATCCCAGTATCCCTAGATAGATTACACTCAACAATAAATGAGCCCATGCCACCAGCTCATCTCCCCACCCCCACCTCTATCCCAGTATCCCTAGATAGATTACACTCAACAATAAATGAGCCCAGGCCTCCAGCTCATCTCCCCACCCCGCCTCTATCCCAGTATCCCTAGATAGATTACACTCAACAATAAATGAGCCCAGGCCACCAGCTCATCTCCCCACCCCGCTTCTATCCCAGTATCCCTAGATAGATTACACTCAACAATAAATGAGCCCAGGCCACCAGCTCATCTCCCCACCCCACTTCTATCCCAGTATCCCTAGATAGATTACACTCAACAATAAATGAGCCCAGGCCACCAGCTCATCTCCCCACCCCGCTTCTATCCCAGTATCCCTAGATAGATTACACTCAACAATATATGAGCCCAGGCCACCAGCTCAACTCACCACCCCCACCACTATTCCAGTATCCCTAGATAGATTCCACTCAACAATAAATGAGCCCAGGCCACCAGCTCATCTCCCCACCCCGCTTCTATCCCAGTATCCCTACATAGATTACACTCAACAATAAATGAGCCCAGGCCTCCAGCTCATCTCCCCACCCCCGCCTCTATCCCAGTATCCCTAGAGAGGTTACACTCAACAATAAATGAGCCCAGGCCACCAGCTCAACTCACCACCCCGCCTCTATCCCAGTATCCCTAGATAGATTACACTCAACAATAAATGAGCCCAGGCCACCATCTCATCTCCCCAACTCCCGCCTCTATCCCAGTATCCCTAGATAGATTACACTCAACGATAAATGATCCCATGCCACCAGCTCATCTCACCACCCCACCTCTATCCCAGTATCCCTTGATAGATTACACTCAACAATAAATGATCCCATGCCACCAGCTCATCTCACCACCCCCGCCACTATCCCAGTATCCCTAGATAGATTACACTCAACAATAAATGAGCCCAGGCCTCCAGCTCATCTCCCCGCCCCCGCCTCTATCCCAGTATCAATAGATAGATTACACTCAACATTAAAAGAGCCCAGGCCTCCAGCTCAACTCCCCACCCTGCCACTATCCCAGTAATTGTCAGATAGATTACACTCAACAATAAATGAGCCCAGGCCTCCAGCTCATCTCACCACCCCGCCACTATCCCAGTATCCCTAGATAGATTACACTCAACAATAAATGAGCCCAGGCCACCAGCTCATCTCCCCACCCCGCCTCTATCCCAGTATCCCTAGATAGATTACACTCAACAATAAATGAGCCCAGGCCACCAGCTCAACTCACCACCCCGCCTCTATCCCAGTATCCCTAGATAGATTACACTCAACAATAAATGAGCCCATTCCTCCAGCTCATCTCCCCACCCCCGCCACTATCCCAGTATCCCTAGATAGATTACACTCAACAATAAATGAGCCCAGGCCACCAGCTCATCTCCCCACCCGCTTCTATCCCAGTATCCCTAGATAGATTACACTCAACAATAAATGAGCCCAGGCCACCAGCTCAACTCACCACCCCCACCACTATCCCAGTATCCCTAGATAGATTACACTCAACAATAAATGAGCCCAGGCCACCTGCTCAACTCACCACCCCGCCACTATCCCAGTAATTGTCAGATAGATTACACTCAACAATAAATGGGCCCAGGCCTTCAGCTCATCTCCCCAACCCGCCTCTATCGCAGTATCCCTAGATAGATTACACTCAACAATAAATGAGCCCAGGCCACCAGCTCAACTCACCACCCCGCCTCTATCCCAGTATCCCTAGATAGATTACACTCAACAATAAATGAGCCCAGGCATCCAGCTCATCTCCCCACCCCGCCTCTATCCCAGTATCCCTAGATAGATTACACTCAACAATAAATGAGCCCATTCCTCCAGCTCATCTCCCCACCCCCGCCACTATCCCAGTATCCCTAGATAGATTACACTCAACAATAAATGAGCCCAGGCCACCAGCTCATCTCCCCACCCCCACCTCTATCCCAGTATCCCTAGCTAGATTACACTCAACAATAAATGAGCCCATGCCACCAGCTCATCTCCCCACCCCCACCTCTATCCCAGTATCCCTAGATAGATTACACTCAACAATAAATGAGCCCAGGCCTCCTGCTCATCTCCCCACCCCGCCTCTATCCCTGTATCCCTAGATAGATTACACTCAACAATAAATGAGCCCAGGCCACCAGCTCATCTCCCCACCCCGCTTCTATCCCAGTATCCCTAGATAGATTACACTCAACAATAAATGAGCCCAGGCCACCAGCTCATCTCCCCACCCCGCTTCTATCCCAGTATCCTTAGATAGATTACACTCAACAATAAATGAGCCCAGGCCACCAGCTCATCTCCCCACCCCGCTTCTATCCCAGTATCCCTAGATAGATTACACTCAACAATATATGAGCCCAGGCCACCAGCTCAACTCACCACCCCCACCACTATTCCAGTATCCCTAGATAGATTCCACTCAACAATAAATGAGCCCAGGCCACCAGCTCATCTCCCCACCCCGCTTCTATCCCAGTATCCCTAGATAGATTACACTCAACAATAAATGAGCCCAGGCCTCCAGCTCATCTCCCCACCCCCGCCTCTATCCCAGTATCCCTAGAGAGGTTACACTCAACAATAAATGAGCCCAGGCCACCAGCTCAACTCACCACCCCGCCTCTATCCCAGTATCCCTAGATAGATTACACTCAACAATAAATGAGCCCATGCCACCAGCTCATCTCCCCACCCCGCCTCTATCCCAGTATCCCTTGATAGATTACACTCAACAATAAATGATCCCATGCCACCAGCTCATCTCACCACCCCGCCTCTATCCCAGTATCCCTTGATAGATTACACTCAACAATAAATGATCCCATGCCACCAGCTCATCTCACCACCCCCACCACTATCCCAGTATCCCTAGATAGATTCCACTCAACAATAAATGAGCCCAGGCCTCCAGCTCATCTCCCCGCCCCCGCCTCTATCCCAGTATCCCTTGATAGATTCCACTCAACAATAAATGAGCCCAGGCCTCCAGCTCATCTCCCCACCCCCACCTCTATCCCAGTATCCCTAGATAGATTACACTCAACAATAAATGAGCCCAGGCCTCCAGCTCAACTCCCCACCCTGCCACTACCCCAGTAATTGTCAGATAGATTACACTCAACAATAAATGAGCCCAGGCCTCCAGCTCATCTCACCACCCCGCCACTATCCCAGTATCCCTAGATAGATTACACTCAACAATAAATGAGCCCAGGCCACCAGCTCATCTCCCCACCCCGCCTCTATCCCAGTATCCCTAGATAGATTACACTCAACAATAAATGAGCCCAGGCCACCTGCTCAACTCACCACCCCGCCACTATCCCAGTAATTGTCAGATAGATTACACTCAACAATATATGAGCCCAGGCCTCCAGCTCATCTCCCCACCCCGCCTCTATCCCAGTATCCCTAGATAGATTACACTCAACAATAAATGAGCCCAGGCCACCAGCTCAACTCACCACCCCGCCTCTATCCCAGTATCCCTAGATAGATTACACTCAACAATAAATGAGCCCATTCCTCCAGCTCATCTCCCCACCCCCGCCACTATCCCAGTATCCCTAGATAGATTACACTCAACAATAAATGAGCCCAGGCCACCAGCTCATCTCCCCACCCCACTTCTATCCCAGTATCCCTAGATAGATTACACTCAACAATAAATGAGCCCAGGCCACCAGCTCAACTCACCACCCCCACCACTATCCCAGTATCCCTCGATAGATTACACTCAACAATAAATGAGCCCAGGCCACTAGCTCAACTCACCACCCCCGCCTCTATCCCAGTATCCCTAGAGAGATTACACTCAACAATAAATGAGCCCAGGCCACCAGCTCAACTCACCACCCCCACCACTATCCCAGTATCCCTAGATAGATTCCACTCAACAATAAATGAGCCCAGGCCACCAGCTCAACTCACCACCCCGCCTCTATCCCAGTATCCCTAGATAGATTACACTCAAAAATAAATGAGCCCAGGCCACCATCTCATCTCCCCAACTCCCGCCTCTATCCCAGTATCCCTAGATAGATTACACTCAACAATAAATGATCCCATGCCACCAGCTCATCTCACCACCCCGCCTCTATCCCAGTATCCCTAGATAGATTACACTCAAAAATAAATGAGCCCAGGCCACCATCTCATCTCCCCACCCAGCCTCTATCCCAGTATCCCTAGATAGATTACACTCAACAATAAATGAGCCCAGGCCTCCAGCTCATCTCCCCACCCCACCTCTATCCCAGTATCCCTAGATAGATTACACTCAACAATAAATGAGCCCAGGCCTCCAGCTTATCTCCCCACCCCGCCTCTATCCCAGTATCCCTAGATAGATTACACTCAACAATAAATGAGCCCAGGCCTCCAGCTCATCTCCCCAACCCGCCTCTATCCCAGTATCCCTAGATAGATTACACTCAACAATAAATGAGCCCAGGCCTCCAGCTCATCTCCCCACCCCGCCCCTATCCCAGTAATTGTCAGATAGATTACACTCAACAATAAATGAGCCCAGGCCACCATCTCATCTCCCCACCCCGCCTCTATCTCAGTATCCCTTGATAGATTACACTCAACAATAAATGATCCCATGCCACCAGCTCATCTCACCACCCCCACCACTATCCCAGTATCCCTAGATAGATTACACTCAACAATAAATGAGCCCAGGCCACCAGCTCATCTCCCCACCCCGCCACTATCCCAGTATCCCTAGATAGATTACACTCAACAATAAATGAGCCCAGGCCACCAGCTCAACTCACCACCCCCGCCTCTATCCCAGTATCCCTAGATAGATTACACTCAACAATAAATGAGCCCATGCCACCAGCTCATCTCCCCACCCCCACCTCTATCCCAGTATCCCTAGATAGATTACACTCAACAATAAATGAGCCCAGGCCTCCAGCTCATCTCCCCAACCCGCCTCTATCCCAGTATCCCTAGATAGATTACACTCAACAATAAATGAGCCCAGGCCTCCAGTTCATCTCCCCACCCCGCCCCTATCCCAGTAATTGTCAGATAGATTAAATTCAACAATAAATGAGCCCAGGCCACCATCTCATCTCCCCAACTCCCGCCTCTATCCCAGTATCCCTAGAAAGATTACACTCAACAATAAATGAGCCCAGGCCACCAGCTCATCTCCCCACCCCGCCTCTATCTCAGTATCCCTAGATAGATTACACTCAACAATAAATGAGCCCAGGCCTCCAGCTCAACTCCCCACCCTGCCACTATCCCAGTAATTGTCAGATAGATTACACTCAACAATAAATGAGCCCAGGCCTCCAGCTCATCTCACCACCCCGCCACTATCCCAGTATCCCTAGATAGATTACACTCAACAATAAATGAGCCCAGGCCACCAGCTCATCTCCCCACCCCGCCTCTATCCCAGTATCCCTAGATAGATTACACTCAACAATAAATGAGCCCAGGCCACCTGCTCAACTCACCACCCCGCCACTATCCCAGTAATTGTCAGATAGATTACACTCAACAATAAATGAGCCCAGGCCTCCAGCTCATCTCCCCACCCCGCCTCTATCCCAGTATCCCTAGATAGATTACACTCAACAATAAATGAGCCCAGGCCACCAGCTCAACTCACCACCCCGCCTCTATCCCAGTATCCCTAGATAGATTACACTCAACAATAAATGAGCCCATTCCTCCAGCTCATCTCCCCACCCCCACCACTATCCCAGTATCCCTAGATAGATTACACTCAACAATAAATGAGCCCAGGCCACCAGCTCATCTCCCCACCCCACCTCTATCCCAGTATCCCTAGATAGATTACACTCAACAATAAATGAGCCCAGGCCACCAGCTCAACTCACCACCCCCACCACTATCCCAGTATCCCTAGATAGCTTACACTCAAGAATAAATGAGCCCAGGCCACTAGCTCAACTCACCACCCCCGCCTCTATCCCAGTATCCCTAGAGAGATTACACTCAACAATAAATGAGCCCAGGCCACCAGCTCAACTCACCACCCCCACCACTATCCCAGTATCCCTAGATAGATTCCACTCAACAATAAATGAGCCCAGGCCACCAGCTCAACTCACCACCCCGCCTCTATCCCAGTATCCCTAGATAGATTACACTCAAAAATAAATGAGCCCAGGCCACCATCTCATCTCCCCAACTCCCGCCTCTATCCCAGTATCCCTAGATAGATTACACTCAACAATAAATGATCCCATGCCACCAGCTCATCTCACCACCCCGCCTCTATCCCAGTATCCCTAGATAGATTACACTCAAAAATAAATGAGCCCAGGCCACCATCTCATCTCCCCACCCAGCCTCTATCCCAGTATCCCTAGATAGATTACACTCAACAATAAATGAGCCCAGGCCTCCAGCTCATCTCCCCACCCCACCTCTATCCCAGTATCCCTAGATAGATTACACTCAACAATAAATGAGCCCAGGCCTCCAGCTTATCTCCCCACCCCGCCTCTATCCCAGTATCCCTAGATAGATTACACTCAACAATAAATGAGCCCAGGCCTCCAGCTCATCTCCCCAACCCGCCTCTATCCCAGTATCCCTAGATAGATTACACTCAACAATAAATGAGCCCAGGCCTCCAGCTCATCTCCCCACCCCGCCCCTATCCCAGTAATTGTCAGATAGATTACACTCAACAATAAATGAGCCCAGGCCACCATCTCATCCCCCCAACTCCCGCCTCTATCCCAGTATCCCTAGATAGATTACACTCAACAATAAATGAGCCCAGGCCACCATCTCATCTCCCCACCCCGCCTCTATCTCAGTATCCCTAGATAGATTACACTCAACAATAAATGATCCCATGCCACCAGCTCATCTCACCACCCCCACCACTATCCCAGTATCCCTAGATAGATTACACTCAACAATAAATGAGCCCAGGTGTCAAGGCGACGCTTTCCTCAGGATCTGTCGTGAAGTTATAAAGACCCACCTCTCGATACCTCCAATTCCGAATGTAATTACTACACAGAATCTTGGAGTGATCAAGCGGGGGGGAAAAGGGAGTTAGGAAGGGGACAGCAGGGAAGGAGATCTGGAAAGGAAAAGTTAGTAACAAAACATTCCGTAAATCTAAATTGGCTTTGGAACCTAGAGCCAAAGCTGAATTATTCTGCAAAAACCTGTTGCTTAATCACAGACACTGAAGATACATTAGACTTCTTGATAATAAATACCAAATCTTTCACAACAACCTTTTCTCCATATTGTTATTCTCTTGTGAATAGCGACAAAACATTCTTATCATAATTTTGTTATTCTCTTGTGAATTGCGACAGATTCTCTTTAAGCAAAAACAAAACTCACTCCTAGTAAATAACCTCTTTACCAAAACTCTGTGAGCAAACCAATACAAAATCACACTGCTATATTTGTCTTCAGATATAGCTAAAACTCCTCTTGACCTTTTCTCCCTAAAAACATTTCAAAGAAAGAGTTGCGCAAAAACAAACAGTTTTAAAAATGAATGCACGCGCTTTCACATACTTTGCACTTTTAAGTTAAACATCTCTTGCCAGCAACAAGATGTAAACGCAGTTTTCAAAGAGCAAAATATATCAATGATTACACACTTCTGTGCTTTTAATTATTCCTCATAACATAAACTATTAGTTTTATCAAATATGAATCAAGAAAGTATACTCAAAGGACTTTAGCGCCGAGAACTAGGATTGATAAGTCCTACCTGTATAGTACGACCTACTCTACTACCTTTGAAGGACAAACGTCCCCGAAATGGCTCTTCCAACCGATGACCTTGCACAAGGAGCAAGCTGGATACTGACACGCCCCTTGGAAAACGATCCTCAAGGCCTCCGATGGAATCCTTCGTCAAAAACAGCTGGGACTCTGCAAATGGGAGAGGGAGCAAGAAGAGAACACAGCCACTCCCCAGACGATTCCAGAATAGTGAGCACAGGAGACAGGGCGCGGTCGCGTAAGCCAATGTGCTTACGGCGCCCACGTTTGCGACCGGGCTACCAAACCTCACGCATTACGCGTGAGCATGCCAAACCTCACTCATTACGCGTGAGCATGCGAAACCTCACGCATTAGGCGGAAACATAGCAAACAGCAGCCAAAGGACAGGAAAACCTGCACAAACCTACAAACAGGGATGCAACTTAACAGCACAAGCAGGTTTAAAGCACATCAGCCACCAACGCCCTCCCAAAGAGGACTGATGCATTTTGCCACAAGGGCAACTCCGAATGCAGAGTGGGGCGGGCCCTAGACCACAAGCCACCCTAGGCCTGACATTACACCCCCCTCCCAAGAGTGGTCTAGGGCCCGGCTTTAGAGGGTGGAGGAGGTGGAAACGGCGCACCAAGCGTGGGGCATGAACATTCGCAGCCGGCTCCCAGGAATCATTTTCAGCACCGTATCCCTTCCAGGAGACAAGATACCACAACCTGGAACCCCGACGTCTAGAATCCAAAATGTCTCGCACCTCATACTCCCAATTACCATGAACCAAAATCGGAGCCGGACGGGGAGCCAGATTCTGAGTAGCAGGTTTAAGGAGGGAAGTATGAAACACTGGATGAATTCTTAGAGACCTAGGCAACAATAACTTGAATGTCACAGGGTTCACCTGTCGAAGAACTGGGTAAGGACCAATGTACTTAGGTTGAAACATGCTTTTGTGCTTGAAGTTCAAGTTCTTGGTAGACAACCAAACTTTATCCCCAGGGGCATACACAGGACCTGAACGATGTTTTTTGTCATATTGCTCTTTGTATTTCTTCTTGCTTTGCAACAAGCGCTCCTGAATTTGACGGTGAATAGCTTGCATGAGTTGTACAGAGTCTCTAACTGCTGGTACACCACCATCACCTTTAGCCATAGTCAATGGTATGGCGTTAGGTTCATAGCCATAGAGTGCCTGGAACGGAGAGGAACCGGTTGATGAATGTGGCGAAGTGTTATACGCAAATTCAGCAATCCAAAGCAAATCCAACCAAGATTTCTTAGAGTCCGTAACATAACACCTCAAGTATTGCTTCAAAGTTTGGTTCAGTCTTTCAGTCTGCCCATCAGTTTGGGGGTGATAACTAGTGGACATGTTGGAGGTGATGTGTAGATCTTTACACCATTGCTGCCAGAATTTGGAAGAGAATTGAGACCCTCGATCCGAAAGCAATACTGAAGGCAGTCCATGTAAGCGCACCACATGTCGCAGAAATATTTGTGCTAACTGTCCCGCAGTGGGTAGCTGTTTACAAGGGATGAAATGAGCATATTTGGTTAAACTGTCCACAACCACTAGAATTACAGTATGGTGTTGAATTGGTGGTAGATCAGTAATGAAGTCCAAAGAAATATGTTTCCATGGTTCAGTTGGTGTCGGTAGAACCTGTAGAAAACCTTTAGGCTTAGTGTGATCGGATTTAAATCTTGCACAGATCTCACAATCATTAGCCATTTTCAGCACATCCTTTTGCAGCGTTGGCCACCAAAACATCTTTTGTATTTTCTCCACAGTCTTCCGAGGGCCTGGATGCCCGGCCATAGGATGTGAATGTAACCAGTTAAACACAGTTTCTTGTAATTGCAAAGAGGGCAGATAAACTTGTTTTCCATGGAAAGGTATCCCTTCTTTGATGGTTTGGTTAGCATTGGAGTTCAACCATGATTTCCACAGAGAAGAAGGAAAGTTTTCATGAATATTCTCCAAAAATTGGTCTGCCGAAAGTACATTAATTACTTTGCCTGGATCGATTATTGGTTGAGGAGTTCCTTCAAAGCGATGCAAAGAAGAGTCTTTTCTGGACAGGGCATCAGCTTTCTTGTTGTCTTGGCCTGGACGGAAGGTAATTATGAAGTCATATTCGGCAAAGAACATCATCCACCTGAGTTGTCTCGGGGTCAACATTCTGGCTGAGCTCATAAACTGTAAATTTCTATGATCAGTGTACACGGTTACAGTAAATTTCGCTCCCATTATGTAATGTCTCCATTCTTTAAAGGCTTCTAGAATAGCTAATAGTTCTTTTTCAGCTATTACATAATTTTGCTCTGCGGGATTTAATTTTCGAGACATGTAGGCAACCGGATGCATTTGTCCAGTGGTGTGATGTCTTTGAGAGAGGATGGCTGCTATAGCTACATCAGAGGCGTCAGCTTCAATGATAAAGGGTTCCTCCACATTGGGATGCATGAGAACTGGAGCTTCAGTAAAGGCCTTTTTTAACTTCTGGAATGCAAGTTCAGCTTCTGTGGACCATTCAAAGTTCACCTTCTTTCTCAACAATCGTGTGATGGGAGCTACTACAGCAGAAAAGTGATCAATGAAGCGGCGGTAAAAGTTTGCAAATCCCAAAAAGCACTGAATGTCTCGAACAGATGTCGGAGTGGGCCAATCAGCAACAGCCTTGATCTTTCTGTCTGTCATTTTCATGCCAGTTGGAGTGAGGAGGACTCCTAAAAATTCAACTTCATGAACATGGAAACCACATTTAGATAATTTGCAGTACAAATTATGAGATTGCAGGGTGCTCAAAACCTTTTTGACGTGACCTTCATGTTCAGATTCAGAATCTGAGTAGATCAAAATATCGTCTATATAGACAATAACAAAGAGATCTAGAAACTCTTTCAAGGCATCATTCAAAAAAAACTGAAAAGCAGCTGGTGCGTTGCACAGCCCGAATGGCATCACCAAGTACTCAAACAATCCATATCGGGTTTTGAAAGCAGTCTTCCATTCATCCCCTTGCCTGATACGAACCAAATGGTAGGCTCCTCTGAGGTCCAACTTAGTGTAGATTTTTGCCTTTTTAACTTGGTCCAATAGAACAGGGATGAGAGGCAATGGGTACTTATTTTTGACTGTGATTTTGTTCAACGCCCTATAATCGATGCAAGCCCTCAATTCCCCATTAGCTTTCGGAATGAAAAATAAAGGAGACGCTGCCGGAGACTTGGAGGGGCGGATGAATCCATTTTCAAGATATTGATCGAGATATTGTCTTAGATGTTGATTCTCTTTTTCAGATAAAGCATAAATGCGACAATTTGGTACACTAGATCCAGGTACAAGATCGATTTGACAGTCATAGCTTCGATGAGGAGGAAGGATGGCTGCCTTAGCTTCACTGAAAACTTCTGCGAAGTCCTTGTAAACTTTTGGTAACAATGTTTCTTTTTCCTCAGCTGTGGCCAATTGACTCAGAATTGGTTTTGAGGTATTGAGACAAGACGAATGACAAAAATCAGATAGGAAAACCAGTTCTCTCTTTCGCCAATCTATGGTTGGATTGTGTAAGCAAAGCCAAGGCATTCCTAAAATGAAACCATACTGGGGTGCTTGGATCACATCAAACTGAAGCTCTTCCTTATGTACCTGTTGCTTAGCATCTTCGCAGAACAGAGCAACTTTAGATGTTTGCATGGTTACTGGACCTCCAGCTAGAATTTTTCCATCCACAGCTTGCACTATTTCTGGAGTCTCTTTTTGTTCACAGATGATTCCTAAACGCTGGGCTGTTTCTAAATCTACAAAATTTCCTGTAGCTCCAGAATCGACTAAAACTTCCATTTGGCATGTTTCATGAATTAACCTTATTTGTACAGCTAACCTGAAGTGAGCTTTGTAGTTAGAAACGCATGAGTTCACAGAAGGGAAGGCAATAGTACCCAAGAGATCTCCCTTCAAACATCTTGGGCCAGTTAGTTTTCCGATTTTGGATCTGTTTTTTCCAGAGCAGCTGATTTACTAGAGTTAGGAAATTTTCCCTTTGGTTTCGTTAAACAGTCCTTCACGAAGTGACCTTTTCGGCCACAATAAAGGCATTGTCCATTCTTTCGACGATTATCTTTCTCATCTTTAGACAATGGTTGTCTTAAAGTTCCTATTTCCATTGGCTCTGAACCAGTTTCAGTATTTGCAAATTGAGGCCTAGATTTAGCTTCTGATCTCCAACTTGGTTTATCCGTTCTTTTTTTATCTGATCTCCGTTCAGAGAGTCTATGGTCTAAGCGCAGCGTAAGATTAATCAATTCAGAGCAAATTACAGGTTGGGGATCAATTTGTGCCAGAACATCTTTTAGGTCGTCCTTTAAACCTTGATAAAAGAGAGCTGCTCTTTTTTCCTCTGGCCAAGAAGTTTCAGCGATTAATCTGTTGAAATGAGACAGATAAGAAACAAGGTCCCTATTGCCTTGTTTCAATTGAAGTAGTTCTCGATCAGCGGACAGAGTAACAGTTCTGCGATCAAAAACTTTTTCAAATTCCTCCACAAATCGTTTCCAATTGTAAAGCAAAGTGTCATCTTGTCTGACCAAAGGAACTGCCCAGTTTGCGGCATCTCCGGTCAAGTAGGAAATTAAAAACGCAATTTTAGACTGTGGGGTTGGAAACGCAGTAGGTCTACAAGCAAAGTGCAACTCGATCTGAGTCAAAAAAATTTGCACCTTGGAGGGGTCCCCAGAAAAACGTTCGGGAGCTGCCAAAGGAATTTGAGGGGGCACAGTAACAGCTATGTTTGTATTTCCCCTACTAACACCAGTTTCTTGAACCTCTTCCGGAAGGGGAGTATTCTGTAATTGAATATTTTCTACTTTAGCTGCTAACAAAGCAGTTACATCCATGGTTTCCTTTAAATCTGCTTGAATACGCATGATTGCAGACATTAAGTCATTGATGGTGGTCATTATGACTTCACGTACAGACCAGGAGGAAAAAATAATTCGTGGGCTCACTATTCTGTCAAGGCGACGCTTTCCTCAGGATCTGTCGTGAAGTTATAAAGACCCACCTCTCGATACCTCCAATTCCGAATGTAATTACTACACAGAATCTTGGAGTGATCAAGCGGGGGGGAAAAGGGAGTTAGGAAGGGGACAGCAGGGAAGGAGATCTGGAAAGGAAAAGTTAGTAACAAAACATTCCGTAAATCTAAATTGGCTTTGGAACCTAGAGCCAAAGCTGAATTATTCTGCAAAAACCTGTTGCTTAATCACAGACACTGAAGATACATTAGACTTCTTGATAATAAATACCAAATCTTTCACAACAACCTTTTCTCCATATTGTTATTCTCTTGTGAATAGCGACAAAACATTCTTATCATAATTTTGTTATTCTCTTGTGAATTGCGACAGATTCTCTTTAAGCAAAAACAAAACTCACTCCTAGTAAATAACCTCTTTACCAAAACTCTGTGAGCAAACCAATACAAAATCACACTGCTATATTTGTCTTCAGATATAGCTAAAACTCCTCTTGACCTTTTCTCCCTAAAAACATTTCAAAGAAAGAGTTGCGCAAAAACAAACAGTTTTAAAAATGAATGCACGCGCTTTCACATACTTTGCACTTTTAAGTTAAACATCTCTTGCCAGCAACAAGATGTAAACGCAGTTTTCAAAGAGCAAAATATATCAATGATTTCACACTTCTGTGCTTTTAATTATTCCTCATAACATAAACTATTAGTTTTATCAAATATGAATCAAGAAAGTATACTCAAAGGACTTTAGCGCCGAGAACTAGGATTGATAAGTCCTACCTGTAGAGTACGACCTACTCTACTACCTTTGAAGGACAAACGTCCCCGAAATGGCTCTTCCAACCGATGACCTTGCACAAGGAGCAAGCTGGATACTGACACGCCCCTTGGAAAACGATCCTCAAGGCCTCCGATGGAATCCTTCGTCAAAAACAGCTGGGACTCTGCAAATGGGAGAGGGAGCAAGAAGAGAACACAGCCACTCCCCAGACGATTCCAGAATAGTGAGCACAGGAGACAGGGCGCGGTCGCGTAAGCCAACGTGCTTACGGCGCCCACGTTTGCGACCGGGCTACCAAACCTCACGCATTACGCGTGAGCATGCCAAACCTCACTCATTACGCGTGAGCATGCGAAACCTCACGCATTAGGCGGAAACATAGCAAACAGCAGCCAAAGGACAGGAAAACCTGCACAAACCTACAAACAGGGATGCAACTTAACAGCACAAGCAGGTTTAAAGCACATCAGCCACCAACGCCCTCCCAAAGAGGACTGATGCATTTTGCCACAAGGGCAACTCCGAATGCAGAGTGGGGCGGGCCCTAGACCACAAGCCACCCTAGGCCTGACACCAGGCCACCAGCTCATCTCCCCACCCCGCCACTATCCCAGTATCCCTAGATAGATTACACTCAACAATAAATGAGCCCAGGCCACCAGCTCAACTCACCACCCCCGCCTCTATCCCAGTATCCCTAGATAGATTACACTCAACAATAAATGAGCCCATGCCACCAGCTCATCTCCCCACCCCCACCTCTATCCCAGTATCCCTAGATAGATTACACTCAACAATAAATGAGCCCAGGCCTCCAGCTCATCTCCCCAACCCGCCTCTATCCCAGTATCCCTAGATAGATTACACTCAACAATAAATGAGCCCAGGCCTCCAGTTCATCTCCCCACCCCGCCCCTATCCCAGTAATTGTCAGATAGATTAAATTCAACAATAAATGAGCCCAGGCCACCATCTCATCTCCCCAACTCCCGCCTCTATCCCAGTATTCCTAGAAAGATTACACTCAACAATAAATGAGCCCAGGCCACCAGCTCATCTCCCCACCCCGCCTCTATCTCAGTATCCCTTGATAGATTACACTCAACAATAAATGATCCCATGCCACCAGCTCATCTCACCACCCCCACCACTATCCCAGTATCCCTAGATAGATTACACTCAACAATAAATGAGCCCAGGCCACCAGCTCATCTCCCCACCCCGCCACTATACCAGTATCCCTATATAGATTACACTCAACAATAAATGAGCCCAGGCCACCAGCTCATCTCCCCACCCCGCCTCTATCCCAGTATCCCTTGATAGATTACACTCAACAATAAATTATCCCATGCCACCAGCTCATCTCACCAGCCCCGCCACTATCCCAGTATCCCTAGATAGATTACACTCAACAATAAATGAGCCCAGGCCTCCAGCTCATCTCACCACCCCCGCCACTATCCCAGTATCCCTAGATAGATTCCACTCAACAATAAATGAGCCAAGGCCTCCAGCTCATCTCCCCGCCCCCGCCTCTATCCCAGTATCCCTTGATAGATTACACTTAACAATAAATGAGCCCAGGCCTCCAGCTCATCTCCCCGCCCCCGCCTCTATCCCAGTATCCCTAGATAGATTACACTCAACAATAAATGAGCCCAGGCCTCCAGCTCATCTCCCCACCCCGCTTCTATCCCAGTATCCCTAGATAGATTACACTCAACAATAAATGAGCCCATGCCACCAGCTCATCTCCCCACCCCGCCACTATCCCAGTATCCCTAGATAGATTACACTCAACAATAAATGAGCCCAGGCCACCAGCTCATCTCCCCACCCCGCCACTATCCCAGTATCCCTAGATAGATTACACTCAACAATAAATGAGCCCAGGCCACCAGCTCATCTCCCCGCCCCCGCCTCTATCCCAGTATCCCTTGATAGATTCCACTCAACAATAAATGAGCCCATGACTCCAGCTCAACTCACCACCCCGCCACTATCCCAGTATCCCTAGATAGATTACACTCAACAATAAATGAGCCCAGGCCACCAGCTCATCTCTCCACCCGCCACTATCCCAGTATCCCTAGATAGATTACACTCAACAATAAATGAGCCCAGGCCACCAGCTCATCTCCCCACCCCCGCCTCTATCCCAGTATCCCTAGATAGATTACACTCAACAATAAATGAGCCCATGCCACCAGCTCATCTCCCCACCCCGCCTCTATCCCAGTATCCCTAGATAGATTACACTCAACAATAAATGAGCCCAGGCCTCCAGCTCAACTCACCACCCCGCCACTATCCCAGTATCCCTTGATAGATTCCACTCAACAATAAATGAGCCCAGGCCACCAGCTCATCTCCCCACCCCGCCTCTATCCCAGTATCCCTAGATAGATTACACTCAACAATAAATGAGCCCAGGCCACCTGCTCAACTCACCACCCCACCACTATCCCAGTAATTGTCAGATAGATTACACTCAACAATAAATGAGCCCAGGCCTCCAGCTCATCTCACCACCCCGCCACTATCCCAGTATCCCTAGATAGATTACACTCAACAATAAATGAGCCCAGGCCACCAGCTCATCTCCCCACCCCGCCTCTATCCCAGTATCCCTAGATAGATTACACTCAACAATAAATGAGCCCAGGCCACCTGCTCAACTCACCACCCCGCCACTATCCCAGTAATTGTCAGATAGATTACACTCAACAATAAATGAGCCCAGGCCTCCAGCTCATCTCCCCACCCCGCCTCTATCCCAGAATCCCTAGATAGATTACACTCAACAATAAATGAGCCCAGGCCACCAGCTCAACTCACCACCCCGCCTCTATCCCAGTATCCCTAGATAGATTACACTCACCAATAAATGAGCCCATTCCTCCAGCTCATCTCCCCACCCCCACCACTATCCCAGTATCCCTAGATAGATTACACTCAACAATAAATGAGCCCAGGCCACCAGCTCATCTCCCCACCCCGCTTCTATCCCAGTATCCCTAGATAGATTACACTCAACAATAAATGAGCCCAGGCCACCAGCTCAACTCACCACCCCCACCACTATCCCAGTATCCCTAGATAGATTACACTCAACAATAAATGAGCCCAGGCCTCCAGCTCATCTCCCCACCCCCGCCTCTATCCCAGTATCCCTAGATAGATTACACTCAACAATAAATGAGCCCAGGCCTCCAGCTCATCTCCCCACCCCCGCCTCTATCCCAGTATCCCTAGATAGATTACACTCAACAATAAATGAGCCCAGGCCACCAGCTCATCTCCCCAAATCCGCCTCTATCCCAGTATCCCTAGATAGATTACACTCAACAATAAATGAGCCCAGGCCACCAGCTCAACTCACCACCCCCGCCTCTATCCCAGTATCCCTAGATAGATTACACTCAACAATAAATGAGCCCAGGCCACCAGCTCAACTCACCACCCCCACCACTATCCCAGTATCCCTAGATAGATTCCACTCAACAATAAATGAGCCCAGGCCACCAGCTCAACTCACCACCCCGCCTCTATCCCAGTATCCCTAGATAGATTACACTCAAAAATAAATGAGCCCAGGCTACCATCTCATCTCCCCAACTCCCGCCTCTATCCCAGTATCCCTAGATAGATTACACTCAACAATAAATGATCCCATGCCACCAGCTCATCTCACCACCCCGCCTCTATCCCAGTATCCCTAGATAGATTACACTCAACAATAAATGAGCCCAGGCCACCAGCTCAACTCACCACCCCGCCTCTATCCCAGTATCCCTAGATAGATTACACTCAAAAATAAATGAGCCCAGGCCACCATCTCATCTCCCCAACTCCAGCCTCTATCCCAGTATCCATAGATAGATTACACTCAACAATAAATGAGCCCAGGCCACCAGCTCATCTACCCACCCCGCCTCTATCCCAGTATCCCTAGATAGATTAGACTCAACAATAAATGAGCCCAGGCCACCTGCTCAACTCACCACCCCGCCACTATCCCAGTAATTGTCAGATAGATTACACTCAACAATAAATGAGCCCATGCCACCAGCTCATCTCCCCACCCCCACCTATATCCCAGTATCCCTAGATAGATTACACTCAACAATAAATGAGCCCAGGCCACCAGCTCATCTCCCCACCCCGCCTCTATCCCAGTATCCCTAGATAGATTACACTCAACAATAAATGAGCCCAGGCCTCCAGCTCATCTCCCCACCCCGCCTCTATCCCAGTATCCCTAGATAGATTACACTCAACAATAAATGAGCCCATGCCAATAGCTCATCTCCCCACCCCCACCTCTATCCCAGTATCCCTAGATAGATTACACTCAACAATAAATGAGCCCAGGCCTCCAGCTCATCTCCCCAACCTGCCTCTATCCCAGTATCCCTAGATAGATTACACTCAACAATAAATGAGCCCAGGCCACCAGCTCATCTCCCCACCCCGCCTCTATCTCAGTATCCCTTGATAGATTACACTCAACAATAAATGATCCCATGCCACCAGCTCATCTCACCACCCCCTCCACTATCCCAGTATCCCTAGATAGATTACACTCAACAATAAATGAGCCCAGGCCACCAGCTCATCTCCCCACCCCGCCACTATCCCAGTATCCCTAGATAGATTACACTCAACAATAAATGAGCCCAGGCCACCAGCTCAACTCACCACCCCCGCCTCTATCCCAGTATCCCTAGATAGATTACACTCAACAATAAATGAGCCCATGCCACCAGCTCATCTCCCCACCCCCACCTCTATCCCAGTATCCCTAGATAGATTACACTCAACAATAAATGAGCCCAGGCCTCCAGCTCATCTCCCCAACCCGCCTCTAACCCAGTATCCCTAGATAGATTACACTCAACAATAAATGAGCCCAGGCCTCCAGTTCATCTCCCCACCCCACCCCTATCCCAGTAATTGTCAGATAGATTACATTCAACAATAAATGAGCCCAGGCCACCATCTCATCTCCCCAACTCCCGCCTCTATCCCAGTATCCCTAGATAGATTACACTCAACAATAAATGAGCCCAGGCCACCAGCTCATCTCCCCACCCCGCCTCTATCTCAGTATCCCTTGATAGATTACACTCAACAATAAATGATCCCATGCCACCAGCTCATCTCACCACCCCCACCACTATCCCAGTATCCCTAGATAGATTACACTCAACAATAAATGAGCCCAGGCCACCAGCTCATCTCCCCACCCCGCCACTATCCCAGTATCCCTAGATAGATTACACTTAACAATAAATGAGCCCAGGCCACCAGCTCATCTCCCCACCCCGCCTCTATCCCAGTATCCCTTGATAGATTACACTCAACAATAAATGATCCCATGCCACCAGCTCATCTCACCACCCCCGCCACTATCCCAGTATCGCTAGATAGATTTCACTCAACAATAAATGAGCCCAGGACTCCAGCTCATCTCACCACCCCCGCCACTATCCCAGTATCCCTAAATAGATTCCACTCAACAATAAATGAGCCAAGGCCTCCAGCTCATCTCCCCGCCCCCGCCTCTATCCCAGTATCCCTTGATAGATTACACTTAACAATAAATGAGCCCAGGCCTCCAGCTCATCTCCCCGCCCCCGCCTCTATCCCAGTATCCCTAGATAGATTACACTCAACAATAAATGAGCCCAGGCCTCCAGCTCATCTCCCCACCCCGCTTCTATCCCAGTATCCCTAGATAGATTACACTCAACAATAAATGAGCCCATGCCACCAGCTCATCTCCCCACCCCGCCACTATCCCAGTATCCCTAGATAGATTACACTCAACAATAAATGAGCCCAGGCCACCAGCTCATCTCCCCACCCCGCCACTATCCCAGTATCCCTAGATAGATTACACTCAACAATAAATGAGCCCAGGCCACCAGCTCATCTCCCCGTCCCCGCCTCTATCCCAGTATCCCTTGATAGATTCCACTCAACAATAAATGAGCCCATGACTCCAGCTCAACTCACCACCCCCGCCACTATCCCAGTATCCCTAGATAGATTACACTCAACAATAAATGAGCCCAGGCCACCAGCTCATCTCTCCACCCCGCCACTATCCCAGTATCCCTAGATAGATTACACTCAACAATAAATGAGCCCAGGCCACCAGCTCATCTCCCCACCCCCACCTCTATCCCAGTATCCCTAGATAGATTACACTCAACAATAAATGAGCCCATGCCACCAGCTCATCTCCCCACCCCGCCTCTATCCCAGTATCCCTAGATAGATTACACTCAACAATAAATGAGCCCAGGCCACCAGCTCATCTCCCCGCCCCGCCTCTATCCCAGTATCCCTTGATAGATTCCACTCAACAATAAATGAGCCCAGGCCTCCAGCTCATCTCCCCAACCTGCCTCTATCCCAGTATCCCTAGATAGATTACACTCAACAATAAATGAGCCCAGGCCACCAGCTCATCTCCCCACCCCGCCTCTATCTCAGTATCCCTTGATAGATTACACTCAACAATAAATGATCCCATGCCACCAGCTCATCTCACCACCCCCACCACTATCCCAGTATCCCTAGATAGATTACACTCAACAATAAATGAGCCCAGGCCACCAGCTCATCTCCCCACCCCGCCACTATCCCAGTATCCCTAGATAGATTACACTCAACAATAAATGAGCCCAGGCCACCAGCTCAACTCACCACCCCCGCCTCTATCCCAGTATCCCTAGATAGATTACACTCAACAATAAATGAGCCCATGCCACCAGCTCATCTCCCCACCCCCACCTCTATCCCAGTATCCCTAGATAGATTACACTCAACAATAAATGAGCCCAGGCCTCCAGCTCATCTCCCCACCCCTGCCACTATCCCAGTATCCCTAGATAGATTACACTCAACAATAAATGAGCCCAGGCCTCCAGTTCATCTCCCCACCCCGCCCCTATCCCAGTAATTGTCAGATAGATTACATTCAACAATAAATGAGCCCAGGCCACCATCTCATCTCCCCAACTCCCGCCTCTATCCCAGTATCCCTAGATAGATTACACTCAACAATAAATGAGCCCAGGCCACCAGCTCATCTCCCCACCCCGCCTCTATCTCAGTATCCCTTGATAGATTACACTCAACAATAAATGATCCCATGCCACCAGCTCATCTCACCACCCCCACCACTATCCCAGTATCCCTAGATAGATTACACTCAACAATAAATGAGCCCAGGCCACCAGCTCATCTCCCCACCCCGCCACTATCCCAGTATCCCTAGATAGATTACACTCAACAATAAATGAGCCCAGGCCACCAGCTCATCTCCCCACCCCGCCTCTATCCCAGTATCCCTTGATAGATTACACTCAACAATAAATGATCCCATGCCACCAGCTCATCTCACCACCCCCCGCACTATCCCAGTATCCCTAGATAGATTACACTCAACAATAAATGAGCCCAGGCCTCCAGCTCATCTCACCACCCCCGCCACTATCCCAGTATCCCTAGATAGATTCCACTCAACAATAAATGAGCCAAGGCCTCCAGCTCATCTCCCCGCCCCCGCCTCTATCCCAGTATCCCTTGATAGATTACACTTAACAATAAATGAGCCCAGGCCTCCAGCTCATCTCCCCGCCCCCGCCTCTATCCCAGTATCCCTAGATAGATTACACTCAACAATAAATGAGCCCAGGCCTCCAGCTCATCTCCCCACCCCGCTTCTATCCCAGTATCCCTAGATAGATTACACTCAACAATAAATGAGCCCATGCCACCAGCTCATCTCCCCACCCCGCCACTATCCCAGTATCCCTAGATAGATTACACTCAACAATAAATGAGCCCAGGCCACCAGCTCATCTCCCCACCCCGCCACTATCCCAGTATCCCTAGATAGATTACACTCAACAATAAATGAGCCCAGGCCACCAGCTCATCTCCCCGCCCCCGCCTCTATCCCAGGATCCCTTGATAGATTCCACTCAACAATAAATGAGCCCATGACTCCAGCTCAACTCACCACCCCCGCCACTATCCCAGTATCCCTAGATAGATTACACTCAACAATAAATGAGCCCAGGCCACCAGCTCATCTCTCCACCCCTCCACTATCCCAGTATCCCTAGATAGATTACACTCAACAATAAATGAGCCCAGGCCACCAGCTCATCTCCCCACCCCCGCCTCTATCCCAGTATCCCTAGATAGATTACACTCAACAATAAATGAGCCCATGCCACCAGCTCATCTCCCCACCCCGCCTCTATCCCAGTATCCCTAGATAGATTACACTCAACAATAAATGAGCCCAGGCCTCCAGCTCATCTCACCACCCCCGCCACTATCCCAGTATCCCTAGATAGATTCCACTCAACAATAAATGAGCCCAGGCCACCAGCTCATCTCCCCGCCCCGCCTCTATCCCAGTATCCCTTGATAGATTCCACTCAACAATAAATGAGCCCATGCCACCAGCTCATCTCCCCACCCCGCCACTATCCCAGTATCCCTAGATAGATTACACTCAACAATAAATGAGCCCAGGCCACCAGCTCATCTCCCCACCCCGCCACTATCCCAGTATCCCTAGATAGATTACACTCAACAATAAATGAGCCCAGGCCACCAGCTCATCTCCCCGCCCCCGCCTCTATCCCAGGATCCCTTGATAGATTCCACTCAACAATAAATGAGCCCATGCCACCAGCTCATCTCCCCACCCCGCCTCTATCCCAGTATCCCTAGATAGATTACACTCAACAATAAATGAGCCCAGGCCTCCAGCTCAACTCACCACCCCGCCACTATCCCAGTATCCCTTGATAGATTCCACTCAACAATAAATGAGCCCAGGCCACCAGCTCATCTCCCCACCCCGCCTCTATCCCAGTATCCCTAGATAGATTACACTCAACAATAAATGAGCCCAGGCCACCAGCTCAACTCACCACCCCCGCCTCTATCCCAGTATCCCTAGATAGATTACACTCAACAATAAATGAGCCCAGGCCACCTGCTCAACTCACCACCGTTCTAACTCTTCCTTCCTCGAAGGATAAGCCTTGTCCTCTCTCTTGCATGCCCCTCAACTGTAGATCAGCAGCAAAGCACGCTACTGATATCGCTGGATCTATCATCAGAAAAGAAATAGATATTGCGTTCCTCATGGAATCCTGGCTTAATGACAACACCACCTTCTAACCCCACCAGGTTACACCAACCTTAGGCAAGACAGACCTAAAAGGTAGGGGTCTAGCCATAATTCACAAAATTGGAATGCACCTCTCCACTTTAAGTAAGGCAGAATACTCAACCTTTGAATACCTCGGGGTGGATCTTATAAACAAAGGCTTCCATCCTATCAAATTCCACACCTTTTACTATCCTCCTGGTGAACGAGCCCTCTTTGTAGAAGAGCTCTCAGACCTAATTACTCGGTTCTCCCTAACAGACAAGAAGGATGTGTTCTTGGGAGACTTAAGCATCCATTGTTACAAAACAGAAGACACCTCAATCTGACTACTCATGAACCTCCTTAAAATTAACGACCTGAATCAACTCTGTGAGAAACCAAAGGCCAGATGTACAAACCGTTTTTGCATACACAAACGGGTCTTTTAGTCTCAAAACCATGTACTAATGTTTTGCAACGTCAATTGCAGTCTCAAAACACTCGCAATTACCACCTACTTCAAGGAGGTGATAATGCTTTCACAAATGGGATGAAGTCCCATTCCCCTTTGCAAATGCATGAAAAATATTTTTTAAGGGTAGGGACCACTGCCAGCCCTTAAAAAATGAAACAAAAACGTTTCTTTTTTATTTCGAATGCATCCCATTTTCCTTTAAAGAAAACGGGCTGCACTTGAAAAAAAATTGCTTTATTTAAAGCAGTCTCAGGCATTTTGGTCTGCTGAGCCTGGGACGGCCTGACACCATCCCTGGAAGAGCCTGTCATGCTCAATGGGCTCGCAAATTGGGAGTGGCTCATTAATATTAATGAGCCTTGCAATTTGCGAACCCATTGGGAATCGCACAGTGTTGAAAACACTGTTGTACATTTTATTTTGCGCCTCGCAATTTGCGCCTCGAGGACCAACATAAAATGATCGTACATTTGGCACCAACTCATATCAAAGGCTCCACCCTTTGACACGATTATAACAAAAATGACCTTTTCTCCATCAGCTCCATCTCACCTAAAGACTGGTCTGACCACAATCTAATTCTTTTCAACATCAATACCCCTACCAGACTCCGCCCTGATGTTATGAAGAAACTTAAGCTGTTAACCAGAAATATCAAACAAGTCCGAATTCTTGAACTTGAATCCCAAATTTGTGATCAACTACAGTGTCTCCCCTTCTTGTCTACCGCAGAAAAGCTCACTTCACATTACAATCGGAAATTGAACTGAGACCGGGACATTACCTGCGCTGTTGCCTGTTTACTTGATGTTTCTGGGGGTCCAACTGCCCTGCTGTGGGTGAGCCAGCCTGCTTTTCACGCCTCTAGACACCCGCGGACCGTGCGCTGCCCCACTACAACACCCAGAGGGCAGCGCGGTCTCGCGTGAGGTGCCAGCAGTAGCCCCGCCCCTAGGGACCTTTAAATCTAGCACAGGATACCGCGCCGCAGGACGCCCTTGGAAATTGAACTGAGACCGGGACATTACCTGCGCTGCTGCCTGTTTACTTGACGTTCCTGGGGGTCCAACTGCCCTGCTGTGGGTGAGCCAGCCTGCTTGTCGTGTCTCTAGACACCCGCGGACCGCGCGCTGCCCGACTACAACACCCAGAGGGCTGCTCAGGCTCGCGTGAGGTGCCAGCAGTAGCCCCGCCCCCCCAGGGACCTTTAAATCTAGCCCATCACTGGCTGGAAGAGGCCGGGCTGGGCCCACTCTTTTGGCTTAAAATCTAGACCCAAATTGTGTCCCCCCTCATTTCCCCAAATTTCCTATTGTTTCTGTTCTTTTTGCCTATTGTCCTTTCCCAAGTAATCTTTAAGTCCTGACTAGTGGGAGTACTGCACTAAACAATGGGTAAAAGGAAATTGGTAAGCCCAGGGGGAACTAGGCATAACACTGACACCCAGCAGACTCTTCTGAGCTACCTAACTGGAGCGGTGGACGTGCTAGATAAGCAGATTCACACAGTAGAAAAGTCAATAGCGGGGTTATCGTCCGGTCTAAATCAGGACGTACCCCCCAGTGAGGAATCATTTACCTCACCACGCCTAGGAAGGAAGGTTCCAGTCGCCGTAAATGGCTGTATTCAATCACCTTCTGACAGTATCCACCTAATCAGTAGCGAGTCACCCACCCAACCACCCCAAAAACAATCCAAGAACAAACCAAGAAAAATAGTCACTAGCAGAAGCAACATCTTTAACGAAACGGGACCAGTTGTTATCCACCCTCCCCCTAGTACGCCTAAACATCAGAAAACTGCCCCACTAATGAGGAAATATGTAGCACACTCCACAACACAACCACAAAAGAGAAGTAATTCCTCAAGCATTACTACCACACAGGCTCACCCTGAGATACTGAAACTGACAGCTCGTGTGCAAAGACCCGAATTATACATAAGAGTCAGGCTAGACCAGATAACCACTAGAATGACTAACGTAGAAACCATTCTACAGACCAAACTAGGCCCAGCGAACATATCCACACCCATAGAATCAGGCCCTAGTACGACCTTAATTACTCAGCCAGTGAATCAAAACATCTATGGAAATGACGGGTCAAAAACAAAAAAGGGACCCTCCGAGTCCACTCACCATGATAAAAGATCCATATCAACCAGGCTGACAGGCAGTCACTGACAGCTCGCGCACAAATCCCTGCTCCCCCCAACATTTATTCCAAAATCAGCCCTCTGTCCCCTGCCAGGCTGTACAGAGGACAGTAGACCCTCACTTGGACCTCCCTCCGGAAGCTACCCCCTACGTAATAATTTTAGGCAACGTACCTCCCAACCAATCCCCCAGCGAGGAAACATGGACAGCCCTCAAGAACAAGTTGCTCGATTGGTTAGGCAGTAGGGTTGGACTGCACAAACACCTCTATCAAGACTTCAAGATGGTTAGGCGAGTCCAATGGGTGGGGACAAGGGAAAAGGCCATGGCGGGGGACTGCGTAGTGATGACATTCAGATCCCCCGATTTGTAAAGGAAATCCTGAATATAGGGAGGACCTATACTACTTATTGCGTAGGTATTCACATCTTACCGTTGGGCTTTTTTTACCCACCAAAACATTTCAATTTCCCCTTTTCAGACATGAGTAAACCCTACACAGCCCAGCGGTCACTACAGCCGATTCCGATTTACAATAGATTTAGCGCCTTATCAGGGCTCGATGATAACGAGTGACTGGGCCTGGTGGCGGCAGGGGAAAGATTTGCGAGTGACACGGAGACGCTAATTCGAGAGGACCTTGTACATTTTGGCCCCACCCAAGTAGTTTCAGTATCTGATACTGTGAAAACTCATATTACAACTAGTGAGACCCTGAGACCAGGCCCCCATGACCTAGGCGATCCGCTTAGAACATGTTCCCCAAAAATATCAATTCCACCCTTAACTCCATGCAGGGAATCCCGGACACAGACAAGGCCCCCGACACCAAGACAATAGCCTCTAAATTGGACATTGTTTTTTGGAATGTAGCAGGCCTGCGCCCCAAAATTGAAAATGAAAACTGGCTGTCACTAGTGTTGCAGCACAACATCACAGGGCTGCAAGAAACTTGGCTGTGCACTCCAGTTCACCTACTTGGACATAAAACCTTTTTTTCAGCGGCAATACAATCTGCTGCTGGAAGGCTAAAAGGGGGCTTATTAATGTATATATCAAATGTTCTGCCTGTGTAAAAATTCAAGGTAGTGGCGTTAGAAAGTAACTATCAGGCAATCTTGATGTTTGCAAGCAAGGTGTCCGTTTATCTTTTGATAAAGTTTACAATAATGTAAATTGAATCGAGCCAATTGATATTTTAAACAGGTTTCATTTTTAATCCAAGGTTTAAGTTCAAAGTACTCTGACAAACCGATAGTAACGATATGGGGGGGGGGGGATTTAAATGTATCTCTTTGCAAAAAAAGTAATACAAACATCTGTGGAATTGAGGACGAGGCTGGGGACCAGCTAACAAACTTTGCACACACGAGCGTAGGCGATGAATGAACAAACTCATGGTCTCCTTGGACCTAGGGTATTTCAATGAACTAGTTAATCCCCCGGTTCCCTTTGCTCCAACTTTTAGCTGGAGAGGAGCTACAACTTTATTTGATTACATATTTATCTCCCATTGTAGTTCACCAACACTCTTAAACTTCGAGACAATAACTAGCCGTATAAGCGATCACTTCCCTAATAGTATGACAGTAAGTAGTCCCTTATTTCTGACAGATGTGGATAATTGGATCCAATTGGATCAATGATATCTGAACATCAATAGGCTTAACAGCTTTTCTCTAAAATGGGCCAAGGTCGATCAAGAGCTAGTCACGGCTAGGGTAATAAAGAGAGCTTTGCCCTCAGTCTATACTTGCTTAGACCCCGAATCCACTCCCGAACAAATTCTTCTTAGCTACACGACCATTACCGAAACTATTAAACAAGAACTAACTCAGGAAAGAAAAATGAAAAGAAGTCCCAGGAAGGGATGGTTTAATTCATAGTGTACAAAATCTCGTAAGGAACTAAAATTGGCACTAAACAAGGGTAATAGAGACAAGAATTAAATTTTCACTTTGAGGAGAGCTTACAACGCTGCACAGAAAAATCGGAAATCTCAGATCAAGAATAACTTGTGGAACACATTGCATGTAAACTGTCAGACTAAGGAAATGACCACTTTTTGGAGAACTGTTAAATCTCCTTTTTTTTCTGAACCTAACGATTTCCTAAAATTGGACGTAGCAGTAGACTCCCAAACTTGGGTGCATCATTTCACGGAAATCTTCAAACTAGTAGAGGGGAGGCCGCACTCCAAACAAGCTTTCCTATACAGCTTGTGTTTGATCACAAGGAGGTAACTCATGCCTTAAAAACATCAAAACCAGGCAAAGCCCCAGGACCCGATGGGGTCCCTGTAGATCTTTTTAAATACAAACCTGATCTATGGTCCCCAATCTTACTCATAGTCCTAGAAGCCGCTAGGAAGGTTGGTCTGCTTAATTCATGGTCCACATCAATTTTGGTCCCAATTTTCAAAAAAGAAGACTGACAGAGTCCCACTTGTTATAGACCAATATTGATACTAGACTCTCTCGGAAAAATCGCTGGACGAATCCTGCTATGTCGTCTGCAGGATTGGGCAAGTGAAAAGAGTATAATATCTGATCTCCAATATGGGTTCCGTGATGGTCTAGGTACAGTGGACCAGGCACTAAATCTTTCACTCCTCATGGGGAAGTACGTCACAGCAAAAAAAAGGGTTTTTACATTGACCTGACGGCAGCCTTTGACTGCGTCTGTCACTCCAAACTGCTCCTCCCGTTGGTGAACTTCTTGAGGGAACTCCACTCAGAGGCCACAGCGAGAGTAAGGTACGGAAAAGGTGGGGAACTCACTGAGCCATTTAGGATAGGAAGGAGGTCAGACAAGGTTGTGTACTGGCCCCCTTCCGATTTACTCTCTATACCAACGGGCCGGAAATGGAGATGGTTAAGGGAACCCATGACCTGCCAACAATACGTCGTCGACCAATTCCGGCGTTACTTTATGCCGACGACTCCGTAATTTTGGCGAGGACGCCAGTACAGATCCAGCAGTCGTTGGACAAATACTGTAATTTTATGAATTCCCTCACCCTTAGAATCAACATAAAAAAACATTCGCCATGCATGCTGGTCCTAGACCAAAGAAAACCAGAGAAATTTTTGTTAACAACAGTGACCTACAGTGCACGAATACATATCCATATCTAGGGATCCAAGAAGAAAACCACAAGCTCTAATGGACAGCGGCTATACAGGCCAGGAAACTACAGTTTCCTAGGGCCACTTCCACACTGGTGGCATTTGCACAGACGTTAGGTAAGTGACCTCCACAAAAAATGCTAAAAATGTATCAGGCAAAATGACCAGTATTGCGAGCTATGGTTCAGGGCAGTGGGGTCACTCTGATACGGACGACATACAGAGAGTGGAAAATTCGTTTCTGCGCTATTTACTCGCAGCCCCACAAGGTACCACGACCTATGGATGCCACGTAGAATTAGGGCTGGACTATATTTCTGACACCTTAAACATCCAACCTATCATGCAATGGAGGAGCATTTGGACCACATAGCAGTGTGAACTGACACGCATCCTTATCCAGGAGTGTATGATATTAGAAAACAGGGAAAAATAGGATGGTTAGCATACGTAAGGTCGTTTTTGGACGACCTAGAGATATTTTATAAATCCATCTAGTATCTCTGAAGTGCCAAGGAAAGAATTGAAAAAACTGAGCCTTTTCCATCTCGGAGAACTATGACTCTCCCAAGAAATAGGGAAACCTTCAGTTCAATACTTGATAGCAGTACAAACGACTCTCTCCATGCATCCCTATTTGATGTTTAATCTGGATCAGTATGAAAAGTTTTTGCTAACTAGATTAAGATTTAACAGTTTCATCGGCTGATATCTTTCCCCCATCAAAACGACTGGACAAGGAATTTACCACCTTGCCCGTGTGATTCCATGGCCCCATAATCCTCAATTCACACCTTATTGTTCTGTAATTATTTTTAACCCCTCGTAAACTCTGTATAATTCCCATATTAAGATCCATGAGACTTTGAGCTTGCCACCCAGCTTTCTTGGCACTTCAATTTTTAGATAACGAATTAAATGCTAAATCTGTAGCCTGTTTTTTGAAATTTTATGTGCGCCATCGTAGCATTCTTAATCTTAACTAATTACTGATACTATGTACGTATTGTATTATGCTATTTTACAACTGTCCTTTTTAAAATTATGTTTTTATCTGTGCTTTTATGGTTTTCTACGAATTACGAAAGCAGAATAAAGATGGTTTTGACTTTGACACATTACAACTCATCGATAATGGATTTTCTCGACCAAGTGGCTGTGCCTAAACTAAAACAATTTAGATCTTCAAAATCAAAAGCTTGGTTTAATTCCAATCTCAACAGCAAAAGAAGAAAACGCAGACAAGCAGAAATGACTTTGAGACAAATCCCCTCAACGTATCACCTAGCACTACTTAAAACAACATGGCTGTCATACAAAAAACACATCTTTAGAAAAAACAAAACTTATTTTGCAAACAACTGGACCGTGCAAAAAACAAACCCAGGGAGCTCTTTGACATTGTTGAAACACAAACTACATGAACACCTCAACTTGCTATAATCGCCACAAACGGGCAATGTGAAGAAATTGCTAGCTTTTTTGCTGACAAAGTCACAAGAATTGAGCAAACCTTCTTACAAGTCTTCTTTCCTCCCTCCATCCTTTCCACCTTCACCATCCCACTTCCCCTCATGGCTGGTCCACCTCCAGATCCCATTGCTGACCAAATGATAAAGAAAGGAATTAACGACTCTGGAGCTCGCTAAACTGAAAAACAGAGCCAACTGGTCTTACTTGACTGAAAAGGAAGTCTTCAATATAATCATGAATCTAAAGCCAACAACCCATACCAAGAATCCCCTCCCATCCACAATGGTGAAAAATATCAACCACAACGTCGCCACGTTTCGGACTCTCATCATCAACTCATCTCTCACCATAGGTTGTGTGCCAAGCTCTATCCAACTAGAACAAATCACACCCATTCCCAAATACCAGGGCTGACCCCAACAATTCCAACAAGCTCAGACCTATCTCCAACCTCCCGTTCCTTACCAAAATGTGTCTTACAGCAACGTAATCATCATATACGAAAATTCTCTCTCCTTGACACATTCCAATGTGGGTTTAGGAAAGGTTGTATTGATGAAACGGCCATGCTGAACATATCTGATGACATCCACCGAGCCTTAGACAAGTGTGACACCTGCCTACTTATCCTACTTGACCTATCTGCAGCGTTCGACATGGTTAATCATCCAGCCCTACTTAAATCAGTGAAGTTGCGTTTCGGTTTGAATGGCACGGGACTAAAATGGACCTCTTGCTACTTTCAACACTGCTCACAACGAATCACAATCAACTCTTGCCTGTCTAAACCCTCTTGGATCAACTTTGGCATCTTGGCATTCCTCAGGGCTCAATTCTATCCCCCTCAATTTCCAATCTCTTTATGGAACCCTTAACAGTCATCCTTGAAAAGGTAGGGATCAAATACCACCTGTATGCTAATGAGACTCAAATTTACTACAAAATCAAATCATCTCAACGACACGCTGAACAAGTTACAATCCTTGTTTTAGGCTAATCACTTAAACCCAAACCCCATCAAAACAGAGGTAATTATTTCCTCCCCCAAAAGTTACCACCTTCCAATACACTAATGGCTCAGTGACCAAAATGCTTTAGATTGCTCTCTTACTATATTGAATTTCACAAAATCCCTTGGCTTTGTCCTGGACAACAACATGTCAATGAAAGGAAACATCAAGAATACAGCAATAGAAGCACTGTGCACACTCAAAAACCTCAAGAAAATTAAACCATTTATTTCCACTGATGATTTCAAGAATGTGGTGCAATCTTTGGTCCTCTCTTCCCTAGACTATGTTAATGCCATTCTCACTGAGACGGCGAAAACTCACCTCGCCCCCATGAGATTAGTTCTTAACATGGCGGCCGGCTCATCGCAGACGTTAAACAGTTTGAACACATCACTCCTAGACTCAAGAGCCTCAACTGGCTTCCCATTGAAGGAAGATGTCCTTCAAGACTGCTTGTATCATTCACAAAGCCCTTCACTCTCATTCACCAAACTACTTAGCGAACAAGCGAAAGTCTTTGAGACAAGGAAAGTCTTCTAGGCAAGATGGCGGCCTCACGGATGGCTGAATGAGCTGTTCCCTCACTCTCTACCGCTGACCTGCCTATCCTGCAATGAAGAAGTTTGCTACCTGAACTACCAGAACTGAAAGAACCGGGTGCTTACCAATGTTTTATTGGCCGGTTCCCCTGAATGATTTGGCGTTCACAGCTCTGGATGTGGAGCATCTCGCTTCCCTGCTTTTTGGCATCTCGGAGCCAGATCTGGAGCGGTCTTGCATCTGCTGCGTTCTCGCCAGCTGTACTGTCTGCCGTACGGACGCCATTGCTTGCTACCATGACACCAAAGGTATCCAGCAAAGTGGCAGGGACCACGGTTCATCCTCTGCCCCAAACAACCAGGCCAAAACTCCTGCAGCTGATATTAGCACCGAGGGCAGGGAGGTTGTCAACCCCAAAGCAGCGCCTACCTCCGTGAGGGAGTCCACCGACAAAATTCACACCGCTGGCTGGGGGAAACAGACTGTCCCAGGGTTGTTCAACTTGCAGTTACAGAAGCCAAGCTGTCGCTTAATGTGGGAGCCAGAGCATCAGCATCACTAAACCTGCCAGCACTCACTCCAGATTGGTCTGTAGAGGTGTCGGCTGCTCATGTCAGTGGGAGTCCTCCTCTTTACTTGCTATTCTGCCGGGGGACGAACCGCCACTCCAAGATGCAGAGTCGACGGTGTCTGTTCGTGCAGTATTAGGTGAAGACTCTGGCTGTACTTAGACTGACTCCCCAGAAAGAACAGAAACCGACCTAATTTCCACCCAGCAAACAAAATGTATTCTGGTTAATGCAGTTCCATTAGCTGGACCTCAAGAGTCAGAGGGCACGGATACATCTAAAACAGTACCCTTAAATACTCAGATGGAAGGTATTGATTCTAATAGGGAGGATGGCGCAGCTGATACATTTGTTTTCTCTATCTGATGTATCTAATTCCTCAGAAGACGACATCGAAGATAAGGACTGGGCTGGTGACGGAAGTGACTCCAGTAGATTCCATTGGGAGGGTGACGCTGATCACTCTCAGATGAACTCAGAGACTGTAAAAATAAAAACGAGAGCAATTTCTGCTTGTCCTACCCTGACTGAGGAGGCCACAGGGGCTATGTCTTGGGACTATTCTTATTCACCAGACTTGGGAGACAAAAACAACAGTATGGAGGGAGCAATACCTGTTAGAACAGCTACAGCTCTCACCTGCCCTTAAGAAATCATGCACACAAGGGTCTTGTAGGAAACTTTAAAATTATATCAGACGTATAGCTAAGACATGCTCAGACTTTTCCTCTGGAATAGGAAAAGCAGAAACCAGGATCACCCAACTCGAAGATGAACTGGCCACCCAGACATCTAAGATAGAATCTACACAATCGATTACAGATCATACTCTGTTTAAATTAACTGACCTGGAAAATCGGGCTAGGAGCAATGATTTAAGAATTCTGGGTATTCTTGAGGCCAAGAAGGCTCCAACATCCGCAAATTCGCAGATCTCCCTCAATGGTATTGGAAAATCCAAATTCAAAGGGCGCATCGCTTCCCATTTAACCAACGTAGCTCAGGGGGGCAGTCTGACAATCACCCTCGTCCCATCTTGATCTCTGTCAGCACTTCCGCCCCGACTACTAGGTAAACGGAGATATGAGCGAGTCTGGGGGTAAGGTTTACCAGCTTTATTGCTTCGTCTTGACTTAGGGTGCTCCGGATGGCTCATAAAACAAAATAACACACTCTTTAAGAGTTCAGTTGTACAGTCACTGAAGTAGTACTTTAAACAAACGAACGAAAGTCAATTATAAAGGAAACAGGTGTTCTGAACAAGGCCTGGATTCTTGATCCCTTCTTCGGGTGCAGCTTAGCTTCACGGAGTTGATGTGGACCGACCTCCAGAATCCAGAAGAGGGAATAAATGAAAGGAAAGAAAAATACAAGCGTAAGGGTCTCTGGCTTCTCTCTCTGTACATTCAGGGAAGGGGATGTGTGCAACTTAATTCTGGTCCCTAACGGTGTAGTGCCTAAGTGGGGGGTGTATTTGTGCTAGCGACACAGTGAGGTGCTCAGGCGGCCTTTCCACCACCCTTTAAACCAACACCCGGTCCCCCCCGTCACTTGCCTGTTGCCACGGTCCCAGGTGACCGTGGTATCATGAGATCGCACCGCCTCTGGTTCCCTCAGGGGGCCGGTCTCGCTCGTGTTCTCTGGCGTTCTTTCGACGTCTTCGGTTTGGTCCCTCTTTCTTGTGGTGTCCTCATTGTTCTCCTTGGTCTTGTCGGCGTCTTCTCCTCGGTCTCTTCTCCTCGGGGTGTCTTCCCAAGTCTCCTCTCCGTTGTCCGACTCTCGCGCCGGCTCTCTCTGTTGTGGTTCTGTAGACACGGCCATTTGTATCCACAAAGTGGATGTATCACGGCTTTATTGGACAACTGGTACGCCAACCTGACTTCCGGTTGGGTCCAACCCCGTGGCCATCTTGGGTTGGGTCGGGGATCCCTCACAATCTCCCTCAACAACTTTTTGGCCCGGGAATCCCTGTATGATCTGGCCAGGCCTGACCACAAAAGAGCCCGGAAAGGCTGCAACTTCTTTGTGCGCCCTGATTTCTGTCAGAAGACAGTTGAACAGCCTTGGCACCTTCAACAATTGATGCCCGAATTCCAGGCGAAGGGTGCTCAGATTGTTCTCCTGAACCCGGCCAAATTAAAAGTGATCTTTAAAGGGCAAACTCACTTTTTAGAATTGTTAGTGGACAGCACTATGTCTATGATCTGGGATCTGATTGACTTTTTGTTTTAATTTACTTTGTAATTTTACTTGGTCCAGAGGGCTTCCCGTTCCCTCTCTGCTCTTTGTTAGACCTGGGCTTTTCCGGTCTTTCTTGGTTCGGGGTCTCCTTCTCTTCTGTTCCACTTAGTTGCTCTTCATTGTTCTTATATACATTTTCTGACTACATTTAGTGTGCAGTGGTGAGAGAGTCAGTTTCCCAGCTCAGCATCACCAGGGACTGTTGGTCCTCATGCCTCTGATGAGGGTGGTTGGGAGGGGAGGGTACAGAGGGGGTAAGGTTGAAAGGGTAGGGGTAGGGTCAGGCGGGGGTGCAAGGGTGTTCGGTGGTGGGGGTACAATTGGCTATTTCTGAAAGGCGTTATGGCAAACAATACAAAGTTCTCTGAAAGCATTGCATGGTTAATTTCATTCTAGACAATATCCTGATCAGAGACACCAGACCGATGCACTTTGGGTTCACTGGGCTGGTCTGGACAGTAGTAAATGATGATGGGTAGGCATAACTTTACTCAAATTTGTTCTTTAAAGTGCTGTGTGTTAAATGATAGAAGGAAGAGGTGCATTTTAGCTAATCTTATTAGACATTTGGACATAGACTTATTATGCCTGCAGGAGACTCATGTCTCTTGGAACAACCGTGCCTGGTTAAAAGAAGTCGGTCTCAATCTGATTGCATGTTCCTGACAAGCTACAACTAATATGGGTTTAGGTATAATGGCCAGGCAAGGCACTTATATCACTAAGTAAGTGAAGGTGGACAATTTAGGTTGTTGGGTAATCGCTGACGTATTAATCAGGGGGTCACCATACACTCTCTGCTCTCTGTATGGCTCCAACCTCGATGACCCTTCTATTCTAAATTTCCTGAGTATTGAACTTGCTTTGTGGCCCTCTCCTAAAGTTCAATACGGGGATTTTAATATCCATTTGAATGCTAACTTTGACTTATATAGTAATACCCCATACTTCGGGAGTAAGGCCAAGGCATTCAAAGCTATTCGTGGGCTTTGCCACAAACATGCCTTGGTAGATGTTTGGCAAAGACTGCAACCGACTGAACTTGGCTATACTTTTTTTTCTGCTCCCCATAGCAACTTTGTACGTTTAGATCATTTTTTGTCTCAGACCCGATCCTTGAAGGGACTAGCTGTGAGATACATCCCAGAGTAATTTCGGATCATAATCCGTTAATTATACAAATTCCGACCAGTGACCCAAAACAAGTTGCGGTAACCTGATCATTTGAGCAAAAACTACTGTTAGACCAAGAGTACTGTGGAGTACTGTGGAGAAGTGTGGCTCACTGGTTAGAGGAGGCAGACCTGGAAGCAGAGGTCAGCCAGGGACCAGGGTTCAATTCCCGGCTCGGCGGGGTCTTGAGTCCTAAAATGTCCACAGACTCGACAATTCTCGCTCCGGTGCCTACTCGATTCATGGGTTCACAATCTGCGACTCTGGGCAATAGCTTGCTTAATCTCCACAACGGCCCCTCACGGTGGGATGCCTGGCTTTCACCTTGTGGATACCCTGCTGGGGTTATCTCACAGGGGAATACCAGGACGGGTTCCCTAAGCAAGCGCTTAGATACCGGGTCGGTGATTTGCGCTATATAAATACATGTACATTTACATTTACATTTTACTGTAGTTACATGACAAATTGGATTACAGATTTTTTCCGGAGGAACTAGGGTACAGCCTCCGAGTTAATTGTCTGGGACACCTTCAAGGCAGCCGTGAGGGAGGAGACTCTCAGTTTCTCCCTTCATCGTCAGAAGGTGATCAAAGAAAGGGTTAATGGTTGGATTAACCAGTTTTGAAAAGCAGAGGAGGAACTCATGCGAGTAATCGCAGATCAGGATAAAAGTGAGGAATGTCAACGTCAGATAGCAATTGGCAGTAATTGGCAGAAATAGAATACACCAATACAAGGAACTCTGACATCTGTGAGAATGGCGAAAATACCGGCAGATTGCTGGCTAAAAGACTACAGCATACGGGTGTTTTTCAAATCAGATATGCCGAATCAAAGAAAAAAAGGGCCAGATTCAGGATCGACCGGGCAAGGTGCTGGAGGTGTTTCAAGAGTTCTATAAGATGCTTTTCTCTCCAGATGAGGACGATGAAAATATACCGGGTGAGGAATTTCTGGGCAATTATATAACTTCCAAGGTCACATCGGACCCGAGGGTTGTTCTCTCCTCCCCAATAACCATGGAGGAGATGGAACTAGTGATGGCCTCACTGGCAGTGGGGAAGGCTGCTGGTCCTGACTCATTGTCTCTCGAACTCTATCGAATATTCAGGCACACTCTATTTGGAGAGCTTGAATTCCTGTTCTCGCTCGCTCAGAATGGCCGGACCCCTGACTCATGGCACAAGACTATTATCATAGCCTTTAGAAAAAAATACACACCAGAGCTCAGTCCTTCTTCCTATCGTCCGATCTCCCTAATCTGTGCTGATAGCAAAATCTATGCTAAAATCATTGCAATCAGGCTAGGAAAGTTTATTGCCACCCTGCTTTCCAACGCCAACATGGATTTACTGGCTGTGACACATCAGACCATGTCAGGCGGGCAATAGCATTATTCGATTGGGCCCAGGTCTGAAAACAACCTTTGGCAATGATTCTGTTGGACGCTGAAAAGGCGTTCGACAGGGTGTCCTGGGGCTTTCTATGGCTGTTGTTAAAAACTAAGGGATTCCCACAGGAGTTTATCACAGCCATCCAAGCCTTATATATCTCCCCAGAGGCCTCCGTCTGAATCTCCGGTCAAGAGTCGTGCTCCCTCTCTATCAGCAGAGGAACCCGTCAAGGGTGCCCTTGTTCGCCGCTTCTATTCTCAATTATATTGACCCTTTTCTGAGTAAATTGGACAATGATCTACGGATTCAGGCTGCTACTGTCAATGGTGTGGCTTATAAAACACTAGCCAATGCTGACGATATCGCCATCTTCACAAAGGATATCTGCTCTGCTCTCCCAACGGTTTATGATTTAGCCAAGCAATTTGGTGCAGTCTCGGGTTATAGGCTTAATGTCGACAAAACCCAAGTCATGCATTCAGATTACTCAAAACCGGAAGGGTTTCCAATAGCCCCAGTAGCAACCTATTTGGGGGTGTAGATCACACCATCTGTAGAGCAGATACCAGAAATCAATATGTTAGTAATGATTAAAAATGTGAATCAGACTCTGGAGAGATTAGACCATTTGCATCTCTTACTCCATGGTCGCTCTAATGTCATAAAAATGTCTATATTTCCTAAATTTTTAGATCTATTTAGGTCCATCCCAATCAAATTCCCGTGGGGCTATCTAAAATCCAGAAGGGCATCTAAATAGCTAATACTCCTTAGATTATGGGGCGGCTGGGGTCTACTTTCCTTATTGCTATATGATTGGGCCTCATTGTTACAGCAAATGGGGTTATTATTGTCTGGGGGAAAGGCAGTGGTGCCAGAATTTGCCAGACCCACAATCTTTGAGACTCTACTTGGGGAAGACGCTCGCATCTGTTTAGTCAGAAATGTAGAACCAAGTTATTATAGGAAAATGTAATTTAAAGTCATTGAATCTGTCTATTCTGTCTGGAGAAAAATTTGACGGCAATACGGCATATCGCATATTTATGCGCATACCCCCCTGCTGTTATACGGTCTTTTACCTCCAATTTTTCAGGACTCGATCACTTTCAGTTGGGGTAATTTAGGAATTAATGTATTGGGCAATTTCTTCTCCGAGGGCCAAATTTCTTCTTTTTCTGACCTTCAAGACAAATATGGGCTACCTACCAGGCATTTTTCAAGTTCTTAAAATCAGGAGCTACCTGCTTAAGTATGCAACACCATTAGTGGACAAGTTTGTGAAAATTCCTTTGGTGGGGATCATAAAGAAAAGATCTCGGATTGGGCAAATATATCAAACACTTATCTCTGGCCTGCCCGACGACCTAACTATCCAAAATGATAGGTGAGACAGGAAATTTGGACAAGAGGGTACTGATTTCAATGGAGCTGGCCAATCAGACTTACAGGGGGGATCTGTGCACACGCCTTATTTAGTATGACCTCAATGTCACTATTCATTACATACAAAACCAACACAAACAATGAATCAATTGCACATGTAGTCTTGAATGATGTTTTTCTTCACGTTTTCTTTTAATCTCAATGCCCAGCCAACACGTGTTTTGTCAGGGCACTTAGCCCACGACTTCATCAGGGCTCCAATCGGTCCGACTTTGCCACTTAATGCACTGCAAAAATTTATTGTGCTCTCCAACGGTTGTAATTCTGTCCCGGCTGCCGGGAAAAAGTATAGAAGACACAGAAGTTGATCAGTGCAGAGTGTGCTGGTAAGTACCAGAAAACCGAACGGAACACCAAATCTGTATTCTGGCTCCCGGCAAGGAAAGTGTTCTCAACTTCTGTGGTGTCCACATGAGTATGCGTGTGCACAGATCCCCCTTTGTATCTATTTTGTGTGGATCTAGGTCTCTACTGGAGGTGTTGGGTTTTTCCTCCTATCTGTAGCACCGTCACAGATAGAGAAACAGATATCTAACGTGACACACTGCAGGCGCCATTACCGATCGACCACAAAGAAAAGCCCTGTCCGGTGTTTGTATTTTCAATCAGACTTTAATAACTGGCAGTTTGAGGGCCCTGCATTACATGTCAGCTTTTGATTCATAATATACCTGCTGAGAAAATCTAGAGATGGTCTAGTAACTGTGGGAACTCATGCAGCAGATGTGCTACCGGCTGCTGACACCATCCATATGTTTTTCTCTTGCTCCAAAATAGCCAAATATCTACGATATATTGAATCATTTCTTGTCCAGATTACTGGTAAAGCATTGACGCTAACACCCACCTCAGTTATCTTGGGGGTTGATCAGATGCAAAATGTGGCAGTGTGGAACAAAGCCGAAGATGGTTTCTTGTTTATTGCTATGTCTATTTTTGGAGCGGTTATCACTTCTTAATGGCTTAGTAGTGACTCCCCCATATTCATAAATTGGAGGGTACGGCTTCTGGCCATATACAACAAAGATTCAGCTGTGTATAGACTAAAAGGACATAGAAGCCGTGAAATGGGTCGGAAAATATGGGCCCCAATCACAGAATGGATTGGATGAATCTTTCTTCTTCTTTCTTTCTGGTTTGTTTGAATTCTTCTCTTCTTTATCACAGTTAGAGACAGCCCTTTCTCTATATTTTTTGTTTCAATCTCTGTTTCCTCTTTTTGGGATATTTTGTGTTAAATATTTTTGTGAGCTTCAACCTATGTTTTGCCATAACTTCTGTATGCAAGAGGCTTTAATTTTTTTATATATATATATATATATTACCTACTGGCGGTCGCCAGTAGGTATATATAGTTAGGATTTTTTCCCTATGGGATTTCTGAAAATTCTATGCCTAATAACTTTTGCGTTCGTGGACGGAATTGGCTGAAATTTTCAGGAAAATGGCACATTTTGTTTCTGAGCAGACCTTGAAAATTTGGGGGGGTTTTGTGGAGGGGGGGCCGAGAAAAAAGGGGGGTCCCAAAACGCCTTTTTCCCATGTTAATTTCCATAGGGCGGTTGGACTCACTTTTAGCCCGAACGGCTGAATGGATTTTCACGAAACTTGGCAAAATTGTAGGGACTGTTAGCCCGATGTGCCTTTGCTAGGTCTCAATATATGTGCTTCAGTGGATTTTGAGAAATTAACGTTTTAATCAAGATATATATCTGTAACAGCGCTCCGGGCAGCGATCCGGTTCGCGAACCTTTCGCGTAACGGAACTTTGCGATGAGAAGCTGATTGGCCCTCCGGTGTCTGTCAACATTCTAAACAGTCCGGAGCGGCCGCCATCTTGTCTCTCGGTAGGATCGAGAGACAAGAGGAGGCCAAAACAAAGGGGGAAATTACCATAAGGGGGCATAGTAGATCCTCGTTGACCCCCTAGGTTTCATGTGGAGGTTTTAAAAGGGCCTAGGAGGGTCCAAAAAAAAAAATTTTTTTTTGCGTGGTAAGCGCCAAGTTCGCGAACCGGATAGCTTTCTGGGCAGCGAACTTTATGGATAAAAGAATGAAAGACTTTTCTAATACTGTATGTTAATTGTTTGTTGTTTTTCTTGTTTTTTTTTGTTTTCTTTATTTATTTATTTTTTTTATTATGATTGTGTTTCATACTTTATTAAATTTTCTAACATTTCATTGTCAGAAATGTCATAATTTATTATAGGGTGTAATTGTTTTTCATTTTGAAGCAAGTTGTCTACTGCTTCAACACATTGTAGAAGTTCGTGGTCTCTACTGTCATCCATAAAGTCATCAAGTTTGTCTTGGCTGCTCTCCTTCAGTTCAATCGAAAATGAAACTTGCTGCTCGCCTTCCATTTTGCCTGAAATTTGGATTAAAAAAATATATATTAGTAGAGATAGGGCACTGTTGGGATTAATTTTAGATAGGCAGTTTTTATCAGTGAATTTATCTTTTGGCAGTGTATAGTATGAGAGTGGAAATAGGACTAAAAAAAAGTGTATGTGATTTAACCAAGACACTACTACTACAGAGGGATAGTGTATATGTAGCAGAAAAAGTCTACTATATTAAGTCATAGTGCACAATATATTAAATTATAACTTACCTTCACAAAGAAGTTGAAGTTTTTTGAAGCTTTTGAAATAGGAGGTACAACAAGAAGTAGTAGTCAAAATGGCTGTGTTTCCTTCTCTCCCTTTATATATATACAGGTATATAACCAATCAAATGTCAGGTAATAAAAGTAGAAAATGAAAGTAACATTTTCATTGGTTGTCAATTCCAACAATTCAGATGTGTTTTGTGAAGTAATTTACCTCACGGTACTTGGAGAGGTCTACAGGCTAAATGGCTAAATGGAATTTCAATGAAATTTGTGAGAATGGAAGGGATTGTTATGTAGTATGAGCTAATCTATATTTGGTGAGAGTGTTTCTAGTCGTTATTCTGTAAATTACTTTCCCGCCTTTTTTTAGGACCGCTTTCCGGGAAGCTGCCCGGTTAGCGAACCTTAAGCGTCACGGGAGTCCACCATTTTGTGTTTCGTTCGCATTAAGATACAAGATGGAGGGCAAATAATGTTTAGAATGGGTAGAAGGGGTCATGGTAGACTTATCTTGACCCCCTAGGTTTTCTGAGCGTGGCTGAGGAGGCTTATATGTGCGGAAAAAAAATTTTTTTTAAAAAAATTCCGCGAGGTTAGCTTTCGGTTAGCGAACCGGGTAGCGCTCCGGGGAGCGAATTTTGTGGAAAATTAGTGAAAAAAGTTAGAGAAAAATAATAATTGTGAGTGATCAGATGTAGGGTAGCTCTGAGAAGAGCTTTTGGGTTTATGGTACATTTAGGTACTTATAAGTAGGTACCAATGCAGAGTCTTAAATTCAGAATGAAAATTCTGTTGCCCTCATCTGAGAAGTGAACTCCATCTCCTCTGTAGATATCTTGCATGTAGTAACGCAAGTTATTGTTGTACAGAGAGCCCATTCCATGGTCTCTCATGTAAGCTGAAACAGATTTGTTTACATGCTTCCTCGCTTTCTCAATTTGTGGACAAAATTGGTTGGACCACCTCCATTTCTGTCTTTGGCATATATTGGAATATACCAAGGCAGTTTGAGGAAAAAGTGCCATTAATTGCTCCAAGGTGTCCTTTAAAAGCATTTCCAGACCTACCCCTGTCAAAGTGCCCAAATCATTACCTCCACAGTGCACTATTAACAGGTCAGGTTTTGGCAAATGCATAAAGGTTTTCACCAATGGTATCAATTGGTGACATTTTAATCCTCTTTGGCCCAACCACTTAATTTCCACATCTTGTAAATTGAGGTTGTGTAAATTTCTGCTCTCAGCATACCTTTGAGCCCAGTGGATGTAACTATGTCCAACAATCCAGACGTTAAACATGGTGGAAGAAGGTTGTTCTGCAGTCAGATGAAGTGTGGTAATGAAAGGGCAGTTGAAACAGTAGGAGTTTCTAAAGAAAAAAAACTGTGGATTTACAATGCTAATGATTCATTAGCAGTGATTGGTGCATTTCCATTTCTGAAAACAGAAAGTTAGGGTGCATGGATGTGTTCTTTGAAAGATGTAATTTGAATGGTCAAGGAAGAAACATTTAATGAAAGATTGCACTGGATACGCAGGTGCACTGAGAGTTCAGAGTTCAATTGAAACATTGTTGTGTGAATTTGCAAACATGAGAGGTCTTCCAGGAGGTGGTTGCTATGGAAACAAGGCAGACAGGGCAGAGGGGGGAAGGGTTTTGATTTGAAAAAAGTGAGGGAAGAGGTATGATTGGCTAATATGAGAGATATGTGAAAAGAATATCTGTATTTCTGTGCTTTCAATAGCTGCAGCCTTTGGAGTGCATCCTTTTTCTTCTGCTGAAGACAATTTGGTGTATTTCTGAGACTGTTTTCAAAACTCAAAAAATATTTGCTAAGGTGAGAAAAGATTTATTTAATTTAGATAGAGAATAGTATGATTTAAGGAGAAAATGATGAAGAAAGCTGTGTTTTTAAAATGTGGTTTTGTCTCTAGTGATATACTAATAGAATTAGTTTCAAAGAGAAATTATAATTGCATATTTGGTGTAACATTCTGGCATGCAGTTACACAAGATATTGTAATACATGGAGGCCATTTCATGGTCTGTTATGTAAGCTGAAACAGATATGTTGCTTTTAAAAACGATTTAAGAAATCAATTACATTTCTAGATATGTACTGCTAGAGCTTCATAGGTTGTTTTGGGCCATATTTATAAGGTATTTGAGTGTCTAAGATGTTGTGTTCGCCTTTTAAAATGTAAAGTGTTCCTCATGGGACAAGTGTCTTGTAAATACGCTCCCACTTGTGCTTGGCAAATTTAGATTTTGATTATGGGAGTTACCTAGCCATGTTAATAGTGTCCCAAAAATGGTGCTAGGGCATTCCAGAAAACACTTTCATGTGTCTCAAGGACATTTTTAGTCATTTCTTCATGAATGCAGGTATACAATTGATTTATATGCTGTGTTTAAAAACGAATTTTGAAATGAATTAAATTTCAGGATATGTACTGTTAGAGCTTCATAGGTTGTTTGGGGTCATATTTAGAAGGCATTTTAGTGTCTTTGAAGTTATTTTTCCCTTTTTAAATGGAAAGCGTTCCTCATGGGGCCCTGAGCAGTTCTTAGCCATGTTATTTAATTGGAAGTGGATAACATGGCTAAGAGCATTTGCTGGAAAATGAATGAATATCGCTGATTTTTCTGCTATATTCATGCATTGTGGCCGTTTTTTTCACATTGCTTCATAGGTTGTTTGGGTTCATATTTAGAAGGCATTTTAGTGTCTTTGATGTTATTTTTCCCTTTTTAAATGGAAAGCGTTCCTCATGGTGCCCTGAGCAGTTCTTAGCCATGTTATTTAATAGGAAGTGGATAACATGGCTAAGAGCATTTGTTGGAAAATGCATGAATATCGCTGATTTTTCTGCGTTATTCATGCATTGCAGGCCTTTTTTTATCACATTTGCAAGCATTTCTTAGCCATGTTATCCAATGGGAGGTGGATAACATGGCTAAGAGCATTTGCTTCAAAGGTTGTTTGGGGTTATATACCATTTTTGGGAAATTATTAACATGCCTATCTAACTCCCATAATCAAAATCTAAATTTGCCAACCGCAGGTGGGAGCGTATTTACAATAAATTTGCACCATGAAGAATGTAAAATAGCATACTAGATACTCAAATAACTTATAAATATGATCCAAAACATCTTATGAAGCACTAGTAGTGCATATTTCCAGAAATGTATTGGTTTTCATTTAATGATTTACTTCATTGGTAGGCCTTCACATGTTTTTTTACCTTGGTTTTTTTTCAGTGAAAATCTTATCTGCAACCATGTGTTGGCCTCACCTCAAATAAACAAAACAGGTGATGGACTGAATGTGGATCAATGACACACATTCACCCCAGTCCAAAGATCTGGGCCTAAACAAACCTTTAGATAGGCTACATCTTATCGTCATCCTGAATTAATGATTTAAAATATTAGGGAGTGATTTATGAGTGTTGTATGCCTGTTTTGTACCATTGAGTGTCATTTTTGTGATGCAGTGCTGGTGGAAAATATTTGCTATGTTAAATAATTAGTACAGCATTAAGTTTTAGATGACTGTTATTTATTTACTGTTTGGTAATAGTGGTTAATAACATTTTATATTATATTTTTTCACAGATTCAACTGCAGATTCTTTCATAGTTTGGAAAATGCCTTCCAGAAGTCGAATACGAAAGGCTAGAAAACGTCAAAGACAGCAGGATGATGTTTTATTGCAGCAGTCCTCTTCCCCAAATACTTGTCAAAACACCAAGAAAGGTCCGGGTAAGAGCACGAAATCATTCTTAAGAAATATTTGTAGTAAAAAAAATTTTGCTCAAAAAAATGTGTCTCTTAACAAAAAGAGAAGTAATTTAAATGGAAAGGAGAGACCCATCACAAATGTTACTGGTAGAGGAAGAGATAACTCTGTGCATGATAGTAGAAGGAAACAACAGTTTAGGGACATTCGACAACGAATGTTCCGTAATAGGATATTAGTTAATTTATTGAAAAATATTAAAAAGAAAGGCCAACAGAAAGCGGCATTTTATAGGAAGAAGAAAAATGTAGAGAAAATTATTGATCATGCTTTTGAAATCAAGCGAAAGTTGTTTATTTTGGTAATCAATAGAATTAGGAAACTAAGCAAGGTAATTTCTGATTTCAAAACAAAAAGTAGATGGAAGAGAGTAGTAAATCGTACTAACTTTTGTGAAGTTTTTTCTGGAGAATGGATGCATAGTTCAAGTTCTGAGGCATTTTTTAATGAGGAGACTTATTTTCAGGATAATGATTTGGTGCATGCAGTTGACATCAGTGGTCGAGCTTATGAAGTGAAGGATGGTTGTCCAGTTGAAAAAGAACTACTTGTGACAACAGAGACAGAAGAGGCGCTAAGTGATGAGGTTTTAGGAAGACGTCCTAAGGGTCCTGTGTACATTTGGAAGTGTAGTTCTATTTGCAGTGTGCGACAGGTTTCCATCAATTTGCTATGTGATTTTATACGGACATTTAATAAGAAAAGTTTGAAGCAGAAAATGAAGTTGTTGCAAGATTTAGATCCTTGCAGAGTGAGACAAATGACAGGTTTGCGTGGTCATTCACTGGCTTGTCTTTCCAGGAGAGTATGCCAGAGTGTTTTTCATCATTTCAGGATGCTAGCAGTGCATCATAATAAAGTGAGAAAATTAGTGAGAATGTTGTATTATGCTAAGAGTCCAGCAATTATGCTTAAACAGTTATGTGCTGCTCTTTTGCATGGTTCTGAAATAGATGTGAAGAATCTTTGTGAAGAAATTGAGTTTTGTTACTTTGGTAGTAAAGATGAGAATGTTCAAATTGACCCTGAAGTAGAGGGTAATGTGGAAGATAATGTACAGGTTTCCAGTACAGATAATTTTCAGAAGGAAATTGCCACGTTTCAGATGAAATCAAGTGAGAGGCCTAATTTCACTTGTGTATGTTGTCGACGCACTTATTATAAGAATCAGACTAAGGTAGTGGATTTATATGCAAAAAGTGAAAGGGAAAATAATAGTGAATGGAAGGATTTAGCCACATACTTGATGGTAGAAAATTATTTTGATTTGGGATCGGATCAACGTGTGTGTACTTATTGTTGTAATAAATTAAACCAAAACCAGATGCCTGCTAGGGCAGTTCATAATAATCTGGAATTGGTTGAGATTCCTTCTGAATTGAAGGATTTAAATACTTATGAATCTATTTTGATTCAAAGTATCCATCCCTTTCAGGCTATTGTAAGAATGGAGCCAAAGACAGGGAAATTGCCTCCAGCAGATTTACAGAGAGGATTAAAGGGAAGAGTTGTTTATTTGCCTCTAGATTTGAACAAAAACATTAACACAATTGGAATAGAAAAAGTGGAAGAGGAACCTCTGGTTATCTTGGTTAATGGGGTTCCGACAAAGAATAAGAAAATATGGCAAGATTTAGTGGATGTTAGGAAAGTCAAAAAGGCAACAGTGTATTTGAAGAAAAATAATAAGTACTATAAGAATGTATATGTTGCAGAAGAGGAAGTAAGTGATGAAGAGGATAGCGATTTGTGTGCTGGCCAAATTGAGAAAGTAGAGGCCTCTAAAAGTGAAGAAATATATGAACATTATAGTGTTCATCCTTTGCATTCCAAGGAAGTGATGGGGAATGCTATTGAGTTGTTTCAAATGAAACAAGCCAAAGGGAGTCCCATTAGTGTTTGGGAGGAAAGTTTGGAAGCTCGGTGTTTCCCACAGCTATTTCCCACAGGTCAAGGAGGAAGATATGATGAGCGACCTCGTGAAATTCCTGCGTCTGAATACCGGACTTTACGATTGTATGCAGAAGATCCTAGGTTTCGGCAATGCATTCCCTATTTGTTTCATCTCCTGTTTGAAAGCGATCTGTCTGGACTGTCATATGCAGTGAACCACATCTTAAAAAGTGGTATACAGATGCGAAACATCTCGGCAAGTGACTTTATGCATAAAGTCAATGTCCAAGACAGTATTTTGGATTCTCACTTAATTAATCTCATGGCGTGTCAGCGTGGTACTAATGAGTACTGGTACCGTCGTCATGGTGACTTAAAATGTATGCTGAGGAACTTAGGAACTCCGACATGGTTCCTCACTCTGAGCTGTGCCGAGTATGGCTGGGATGACTTACTTGAATTTCTACGAGAGGCAAATGGAAATATTGAAAACATTGAATTCAAGACACCTGGAGAACTGTGTTCTTTGGATCCTGTGAATGTATGCAGGTACTTCAATCATAGATTTGAAGCTATGATGTCTTTCATCACAAATAAAAAGAATCCACCTCTTGGAGAGGTGTTGGATTTCTTCTGGAGAAAGGAGTACCAAGCAAGAGGTGCCCCTCATATACATATGTTGCTGTGGATCAAGGATGCACCTAAATTTGGAACAGATCCGGATGACTTAGTGATGAATTTCATCGAACAGTATTCTACGTGTGCTGTTCCAAACGCAACGGAGAAGAAAAGTCTAAGAGAACAAGTTCTACGTTTCCAAAGCCATCGTTGTGGAAAGTACTGTCGTCGTAAATTCAGAAACAAGGACAAGTTCTACACCAAATGTCGTTTCAACTTTCCACGACCGGTGATTTCTAAAGGAAGAGTGAACAGTTTGATGTCTTCGCTGCGACATAATGTGACGAGGAAATCACCCAAGAATACATACAATTTGAAAAGGAACGAAGAGTCCAAGTACATCAATGACTACAACCCAGTGATTTTGTCCATGTGGAATGCCAACATGGATATACAGTTTGTGGCTGACAACTGTATGGCTGTGGCTCGGTATGTGACATCTTACATCACCAAAAAAGAAAAGACCGAACTGAAGGATATGTGGGAGGACATTTCCCATGAAAAGAGCCTCAGCAAGAAGTTGTACAGTTTCAGTCTGAAGATGTTGTCGCATCGAGAAATCGGAGCTTACGAATGTTCTGATCGATTGTCTTCAGCAAGTCTCTATGCCAAATCCAGGAGTCTCGTTTGGGCGAGTCTTGGTCTTGCTGCAACGCGAAATCGAGTTCTAAAACCTGTTCGGGAAATTGAGTATTTGGCAGAAAAGGAACCAAACAGTACCGACATTTTGAAGACCAACATGTTGGATACATATTATCCAAATCGAAGCAGTCACCTTGAGAATATTTGTCTATATGAGGTTCTCCAAAATTATATATTCAAGAGGAACATCAAAGAAGATATTGAGAAAGGAGTGTATGCTGTAATTGGAAGTGAGGGATGCCTGGTCAAGCAAAGAAAATGCCAATTAGTAAACCATCGAAAATTAAGTGGCGAATCTCCAGAAAAAAAGGAGTTTTTCTATTTAGCACTTTTGCAACTTTTCAAGCCTTGGCGTGCAGAAGAGGAACTGCTTGGAGATTTCCTCTGTTACGAAGACTCTTTCAATGCAGCCAAGGAGTCCATAGAATGTCCTGCTTTTTCTAAATATCAAGAAATGCTAACTTTGGAAATTGAGCAGGAAGCAACGATTGCAGCCGAGATTGCCAGAGACAGTTCTCAGGACAGTCAGAGTTCTGTTTCATTGAGTCAAGATCCACTTGGAGGACCTATTATCGAAAATGAAGCTGCCACTGCTATGAATGAAGTAGAAAGAGCCATGGCACATGCTCAGGAGGATTCAGTTAACTTACAAGACTTGGAAAAACAACTCAACGTTGAGCAGAGGAAAATATATGATGAAGTTACCAAGGAAATTGAGCACGGATTAAGTCATGAGAAGAAAGAGTGCTCGTGTACGTCGTTGAAGCCTGTCCGACTGTACGTGAGTGGAGAAGCGGGAACTGGAAAAAGTTTCCTCATTAAAGCAATCTCTTGTTATTTGCAGGAAAGGACTGAGTCATCGCTGTCTTGTGTTGTCACCGCTCCTACTGGACTGGCAGCACATAATATTAAAGGTATTACTTTGCATCGTCTATTGATGCTGCCGGTGGAGCATGACAACAAATTACAATACAACAAGTTATCTGGAGATGCTTGCTGTGAAGTTTCAAGAGTTTTGAGGAAAATGAAACTACTTATCATTGACGAAGTAAGCATGGTTTCCAATGTCATGCTTGCCTTTGTGCATTTGAGAATGCAAGAAGTACTTAAAACTGAATATGATGTCTTATTTGGTGGGAAACACATTATTGTTTTCGGAGATCTTCTACAGCTGACACCAGTAAAAGGTCAACCTGTGTTCAAAATACTCACGCATGAAGATACCAGGAAGTGCCTAGGGAGCATTGGCAACGTCAATATATGGTTAAACTTCAATTATGCAGAACTGCATCAAAATATGCGTCAGGCAAAGGATGAAGATTACAAGAATATTCTACAAGATATTAGAATTGGAAAAGTGACCGAGCATGGGAAAGAAGCTTTAAATGCACGGTTACTGTCAAATTTGTATCCCAAACAAGATATTGTGCCTGAGAATATTTTTCATAAAATTACTGAGAAGAAATCCGGGATATGTCTCATGCCAACTCTTGCAGAATGTGCCATCTTCAACAACAAAATGTTGAATTTAGAAAAGCAAGAGATTGTGAAACTTGAAGCTATCGACAAATTAGAGCATATGGGATCAACAATTATTTTGTCAGACAATTTGAAATCAAAATTGGATTCATTAGAGAAGACTATATCTAAAACAGCGGGTTTTGAAAAGACTTTGAATGTGTGTTTAAATTGCCGAATTATTTTGAGAAGGAATTTACATGTAGAAAGAGGTCTGGTAAATGGATCAATGGGTAATGTTGTTGATTTTGAGAAATACAGAAATAGAGATGGAATAGAATTTTTAAAAATTAAATTTGATGGCATTGAGGAAGTACAGCAAATTGGTCGTTGTTCTGCTAGGTTTTTGCTTGTTAAAGATTTATATGTTCGCCGTAAACAGTTTCCTGTTTGCTTGGCATATGCGGTGACAATCCATAAATCGCAAGGTTTAAGTGTAGACTGTGCATTGGTGAATATTGGCAGTTCTGTGTTCAAGGAGGGTATGGCATATGTGGCATTGTCACGAGTTAGAACTTTATCGGGATTGTACTTGATTGACTGTGATGTCACAAACATTTGTGCGGATCTAGATTGTGTTAAGGAATACAATAGGTTAAGAAGAGAGTATGCGCCACATTTGCCTCAATATCCTTTGTTTGAGAAACGTGTGGTAGGCCGCAAACGTAGAAATAGCAGTAATAGTAGGGAGGTTGTTGCAAAAAGACTAAAAGTCAATGAACCGAAAATTGTTAGCAGAAAGAAAGTGGATTCTGTTGAAGATGTTGTCGGTTTTCAATTTGAAAACAGTTCTGGTGTCAACTGCTATGCAAATGTAGTGGTTAATGTTCTCTTTTCACTAGAGAGTTTAAAAGAACAGATTCTGTTGAATTCTGAACAAATTTTATGCTGTTTGTTGAATTCTGTTTTCGAGAAATGTAGCAGTGATCGAACAAAAGTAGAAAGTGTGTCTGAAGTTCGTTATCTGTTAGATGAATGTTCAGGTCAAACAGACTTCTCTGAAAATAATCAGCAAGATTGTCAGGAGTTTTTAATGTATATGCTTGATATATTGCAAGTTGAGGGTGTAGATGTAGATCACCTGTTTGGGCTTTCTTATCAATGGCAGCATGACTGCGAGAACTGTATGGTATCAAGTACTACTAGTGTAGACTCAGAAAGATTTATATATTTAACTTTGCCAGACAGTAAATCAGTCTCCTTTAATAAGCTAGTAAATGCAGCGGATCACAACATGGAGTGTAGCCAATGTAAATGTGATATGATGTCAACATTATTTATACGTAGATATGGCCAGTATGTCATTTTAATGATGCAACGATGTAGGCCTGATGGAACAAAATTGTCAACTTTAATAAAAAATTTTGTGGCTTCTCAGCTGTCAATATCAGGGAGGACTTTTGTTACTGTAGCAATTATCTATCACGATGGTCCATCAACAACATCAGGACATTATACAGCTTACTTAAAGTCTGGAAACGGCTGGTCATTCTGTAATGATTCTGTTGTAACGTTCAAAAAAAAATTGCCGTTTGACCTTAAAAATTCTTACCTGGTGTTTTTAAAACCAAAATTTTAAGTAGAGGGAATGTAAGTCTGCAATGCTGTCTCGATTAAAAATTCAACTATATAAACCTAATGCAAGTAAGTCTGCTTCATAGTAAGCAGTATCAGTGTCATAGGAAAAGGAGAACATGACTGACAAAGAAGAGTAAGATATTAGTAGTCCAGGATTGTGAAAATAATCTCAAATATTTTATTTTTGAAAGTTGCGAAAATAGAAAATGTCGGGATTTGATTGGAAGAATTACAAGATTTGCGAATCGCGGCAACATGATTTGGCCTAGTGGAAACATGTGATATAATGAGAGAAGTTTTTTTTCTATGTAACATATTTCACGTATCGATGGAGGTTTTCTTTCAGAAAGTGGCGGGCTGAAAATATTTAAAGCACAACAGAGTGGATGCTGTTTATAGGAGATCCTTCGACGTCATTGAAAGTAAGTTAATTTTAAGAAGTTTTGAAATCAGATTTCTTAGGTTGTATGGGTTTTTTAAACACAGTCATTTTGATTGTGTTTTTTTTTCCCCGCTGTTACATGATGAATACCTTCAAGTCACTGATTTAAGTGAAATTTGATACATTCTGAGAACAGCAAAAATAAACCATTTAACATGTATAATTAATGTTATGCTTTTTGTCCTTATGATATACATTTAGAAATGTGTGGTACATATGGGTAAGGTGAGTTCTGTAAATATCAATTTTAATGCTTAGAGTGCTGTACTTCTGGGTAGTGTTTTTTTTTTATAAAAAAAGAGGCCTCACCTCAAAGAAAGCTCTTGAAAGCACACATCTTATTTGCATCCTAAAACAATCATTTACAATGTTAGACACAATTTTATTATGACTTTACATCTTTTTTGCGCTGCTATTGCATCACTATTGTGAGACATTAGCAGTGCAAGAAAAACATCATGTTTCAAAATAGGCCTCAGTTCAGCAATATCAAGATACAGTTTCTTTCGAATATATATCTTTAGGATTGTGTAGGGAACGTAGAGAAGCAGAGACTTCTGTAAATGTCAAAGTTGTTGAAAAACTGTTTGTTTTTGAACCTTTTCCCTTGTCTTTTCTAATTTTTAAATACATGTTTTAATATTTTTTGAAATGTTTGTTCTTTGTTTTACAGATTGAAAGTATGAAAAAATATTTAAAAAAGGTAACAAGAATTATAAGGTAAATGTTTTCCACTCTTTTTACCCGCAATGCACTGCTGATGATGTCATTGACAGTATCTCTCATTTACTCTCTCTAGCTGTCTTTCTTTTTACATTATTCTCTGTTTACTTCCCTTATACTAACTCTTCTTTTTTTTTAAAAAAATATTTTTTTTAGTTCGCTTAAAGTTCGCGAACCGGTCAGCGAACTTGAAGCGAACCAAAAGAAATAGAGCTTGCCAGAGTGATAAACATTCTAGCAATTTTGTTTGAAAGGGGAGGTAGTTCTGAAAAGAACTGTTTTTTTTTGTTTTTGTTGTTTTATGTTTTTTTTGTAATTTTTTGAACATTTTTTGATTTTTTTGTATTTTTAGAACTGTTTTATGTTTTTTTTGTGTTTTTTAAGGAGGGGAGACAACAAAAAACAGGCTTTCAAAACGGCTCAACTGGAGCAAAACAAAAGAAAATTACTTTTTGGGTGCATTAGGGCACTTATGATTTTCATATGCAATGTTCATGAGGTTGACACTCATGTTGCCATATGACAACATAGCACCACAGTAAATACAAGACACCTTCATGTGCTGGAAGTTACGTTGGATGTTTGGCACAGTCTCTTGTGCCTCTCTTCCCGTCAAAGACAATGTGGATGTAGATCTTGCCACAGGAGTTGCCGTCGGATTGTCTACAAGATCCCTCAACTCAGCCCGGCTGTAGTTCAAGGGATGCCACCTGCTCATGTGACGGTGCATTGTATAGTTCCCCATACTGTACTTCTTTTCTGTGCCTCTCGACAATCTGTGGTCACAGATGAGGCAGGTGGCATATTTTGCATTCACTTTCTTGGTTCCAGGAGGGATGGTGAAAAACTGCCAGATGAAACTGGTTTTTCGTTTAGAAACCCGGGGCAACTCATCAACAAATTGTTGTCCCTCTCTCTCCTCTTCTTCTTCTTCCTCATCTTCCTCCTCTCTGTTAGTCATAATTTGACTGGGTGGTCCTCTCTTCTTATGGGGAGGTGGAGGTGGTGGTGGGGGTGCACCAGCTGCAGCAACAATGGAAGCCATTGTGGATCTTCAGATAAATGGTCTTTCTCTCACCAAGATGAAAGTCAGAGTGAGGAAATAAGGAGGGGTTTACTTGATTTGGGGAAAACAAAAGTTCTGAGCCAATGAAAAGTGTTATTTTTAGGTCACATGACCTAGTCATACATCATTTGGAAACCAAAAGTGAAATGAACCAATGAGAAGTTTGATAAACAAGTCACATGACCTGTTCCGCTTACGTTACGCGGCGCGCGCCGCGTCCCAGATCGCTTCCGGTTCGCGGTCCGGAGCACTTCCGGGAGCGCTAACGCGGCGCGTCATTAGACGCATTACGCGATAACGTGATACGTCGCGCTTCCGCGGCGCGTCACTGTTCCGCTAACGTAACGTTGACCGGTTCGCGGACTAGATCGCGGCATCAAGATGAGCTAACGGAAAGCTTCCCGGTTCGCGAACTAGAAGCGAAGAAAAAAAATATTAAAAAAAAAATTATCAATAAACATCTAAATATATTTTGGGATTTAAAGAATAATACATTTTACAGCTACAGATGTTAGCTTTTAAAAAACCAATGAAATTCACTGAAAAAACCATAGGTTATAGACCATATATAGTTAGAAATTTGCATTTAAAAAACCATTGAAATTCAATGAAAAAACCATAGGTTATAGACCATATATAGTTAGGAATTCGCATTTACAAAACCTTATTTTACTCGCATAAAACCATTGAAATTCCATATATAGTTAGTTGCGCTAACTATATATCGCGCACCCGCAATCCACTGCTGATGATGTCACATATTACATCATTCATGACATGGTCAGTGACATCACTGATGACATCACTGATGACATCTCAAATGACATCACTGATGACAACATCCAGTGACTGTATGTTTCTGTGAAGTTAAAATATGTCTTACATATTGAAGAATGAGTGGATGTATAAGTGTCTGGATGAAGGATTTAGTAGGTGCATGACTGACTGTATGAGTGAGTGATTAAATGTGTCTCACTGAGTGCATGGGTTAGTGACTAAACTGTCTTAATTTGTGCATCATTATGTCTGTTGTTCTGTAAACTGTTGCATGTGTTGATAAGTAGCTATATGAGTAACTATATGGGTTATTGATTGGTTACCTTAGTATTTGTATGGGAGACTGAGTGTGTGTGTGGGTGGCTGGGAGGTGTATGACTCTGTGCATAGATGTGTGAGCAGTTGATTCACTAGATGTATGGTTTCAAAAGTGCATGTGGAAACAGTTGTATGGGCAGTTGACTGTGTGCATGAGTGTATTGGTGAGTGAATGGATATCTCAGTGCTACATGTCAAAGTAAGTACATATGTAAAACACAGTACATGTGAGAGTTGACATATATAAATAACTGTGCATAAGAGCCAGTGAATGTGTGAGTGGCTGTATGGATCATTGTGAACTTGTATCAGGGATTGTATAAGAGAGTAAATATGTGCTAGTATATGTTTGAATAAGTAAAGTTTGCATAACTGTATAGTTGAGGAAATGGAGGTGTGATTGATTCTTTGCATGACTGACTAGGTGTGTGAGTAACTCCATGGATGAGTGACAGTCTGTGAGTGTCTGTTTACACTGATTGTATCTAAGGTTATATTAGAGTCTGAAGAGGTTCATCGTATTATCACATGAATGATAAAATCAGTGATGTGATCAGTAATGTCAAATGAGATGTCATCAGTGATGTCATCAGTGATGTCATTTGAGATGTCATCAGTGATGTCATTTGAGATGTCATCAGTGATGTCATTTGAGATGTCATCAGTGATGTCATCAGTGATGTCACTGACCATGTCATGAATGATGTAATATGTGACATCATCAGCAGTGGATTGCGGGTGCGCGATATATAGTTAGCGCAACTAACTATATATGGAATTTCAATGGTTTTATGCGAGTAAAATAAGGTTTTGTAAATGCGAATTCCTAACTATATATGGTCTATAACCTATGGTTTTTTCATTGAATATATATATATATATATATATATATATTCAATGAAAAAACCATAGGTTATAGACCATATATAGTTAGGGATTTGCATTTACAAAACCTTATTTTACTCGCATAAAACCATTGAAATTCCATATATAGTTAGTTGCGCTAACTATATATCGCGCACCCGCAATCCACTGCTGATGATGTCACATATTACATCATTCATGACATGGTCAGTGACATCACTGATGACATCACTGATGACATCTCAAATGACATCACTGATGACATCACTGATGACAACATCCAGTGACTGTATGTTTCTGTAAAGTTAAAATATGTCTTACATATTGAAGAATGAGTGGATGTATAAGTGTCTGGATGAAGGATTTAGTAGGTGCATGACTGACTGTATGAGTGAGTGATTAAATGTGTCTCACTGAGTGCATGGGTTAGTGACTAAACTGTCTTAATTTGTGCATCATTATGTCTGTTGTTCTGTAAACTGTTGCATGTGTTGATAAGTAGCTATATGAGTAACTATATGGGTTATTGATTGGTTGCCCAAGTATTTGTATGGGAGACTGAGTGTGTGTGTGGGTGGCTGGGAGGTGTATGACTCTGTGCATAGATGTGTGAGCAGTTGATTCACTAGATGCATGGTTTCAAAAGTGCATGTGGAAACAGCTGTATGGGCGGTTGACTGTGTGCATGAGTGTATTGGTGAGTGAATGGATATCTCAGTGCTACATGTCAAAGTAAGTACATATGTAAAACACAGTACATGTGAGAGTTGACATATATAAATAACTGTGCATAAGAGCCAGTGAATGTGTGAGTGGCTGTATGGATCATTGTGAACTTGTATCAGGGATTGTATAAGAGAGTAAATATGTGTTAGTATATGTTTGAATAAGTAAAGTTTGTATAACTGTATAGTTGAGGAAATGGAGGTGCGATTGATTCTTTGCATGACTGACTAGGTGTGTGAGTAACTCCATGGATGAGTGACAGTCTGTGAGTGTCTGTTTACACTGAGTGTATCTAAGGTTATATTAGAGTCTGAAGAGATTCATGGTATTACCACATGAATGATGTCATCAGTGATGTGATCAGTAATGTCAAATGAGATGTCATCAGTGATGTCATCAGTGATGTCATTTGAGATGTCATCAGTGATGTCATCAGTGATGTCACTGACCATGTCATGAATGATGTAATATGTGACATCATCAGCAGTGGATTGCGGGTGCGCGATATATAGTTAGCGCAACTAACTATATATGGAATTTCAATGGTTTTATGCGAGTAAAATAAGGTTTTGTAAATGCAAATCCCTAACTATATATGGTCTATAACCTATGGTTTTTTCATTGAATTTCAATGGTTTTTTAAATGCAAATTTCTAACTATATATGGTCTATAACCTATGGTTTTTTCTGTGAATTTCATTGGTTTTTTAAAAGCTAACATCTGTAGCTGTAAAATGTATTATTCTTTAAATCCCAAAATATATTTAGATGTTTATTGATAATTTTTTTTTTAATATTTTTTTTCTTCGCTTCTAGTTCGCGAACCGGGAAGCTTTCCGTTAGCTCATCTTGATGCCGCGATCTAGTCCGCGAACCGGTCAACGTTACGTTAGCGGAACAGTGACGCGTCGCGGAAGCGCGACGTATCACGTTATCGCGTAATGCGTCTAATGACGCGTCGCGTTAGCGCTCCCGGAAGTGCTCCGGACCGCGAACCGGAAGCGATCTGGGACGCGGCGCGCGCCGCGTAACGTAAGCGGAACAGGTCATGTGACTTGTTTATCAAACTTTTCATTGGTTCATTTCACTTTTGGTTTCCAAATGATGTATGACTAGGTCATGTGACCTAAAAATAACACTTTTCATTGGTTCAGAACTTTTGCTTTCCCCTAATCATGTAAACCCCTCCTTATTTCCTCACTCTGACTTTCATCTTGGTGAGAGAAAGACCATTTAGCTAGAATTGAACAATGGCTTCTGAACTTGCTGCAGCTGGTGGAACCCCACCACCACCTCCACCTCCTCATAAGAAGAGAGGACCACCTAGTCAATTTATCACTAACAGAGAGGAGGAAGAGGAGGAAGAAGAAGAAGAGGACAGAGAGGAACAACAATTTGTCGAAGAGTTGCCCCGGGTTTCTAAGCGAAAAACAAGTTTCATCTGGCAGTTTTTCTCCATCCCTCCTGGATCAAAGAAGGTGAATGCTAAATATGCCACCTGCCTCATCTGTGATTACAGATTGTCGAGAGGCACAGAAAAGAAATACAGTATGGGCAACTATACGATGCATCGACACATGAGCAGGTGGCATCCCTTAAACTACAGCCGGGCGGAGTTAAGGGATCTTCAAGACAATCCCACGACAACTCCTGTGGCCAGATCTACCTCCACAATGTCTTTGACGGGAAGAGAGGCACAAGAAACTGTGCCAAACATTCAACCCAACTTCCAGCATATGAAGTTATCTTGTATATACTGTGGTGGTATGCTGTCATATGGCAACATGAGCGTCAACCTGATGAACATGGCGTTCGAAAATCATAAATGCCCTAATGCACCCAAGAAGTAATTTTTTTTTTTGCTCCAGTTGAGCCGTTTTCAATGCCTGTTTTTTGTTGTCTCCCCTCCATAAAAAACACAAAAAAAACATAAAACAGTTCTAAAAATACAAAAAAATCAAAAAATGTTCAAAAAAAAAAAAAATAAATAAAACAACAAAAACAAAAAAAAAACAGTTCTTTTCAGAACTACCTCCCCTTTCAAACAAAATTGCTAGAATGTTTATCACTCTGGCAAGCTCTATTTCTTTTGGTTCGCTTCAAGTTCGCTGACCGGTTCGCGAACTTTAAGGGTACTAAAAAAATATTTTTTTAAAAAAAAGAAGAGTTAGTATAAGGGAAGTAAACAGAGAATAATGTAAAAAGAAAGACAGCTATAGAGAGTAAATGAGAGATACTGTCAATGACATCATCAGCAGTGCATTGCGGGTAAAAAGAGTAGAAAACATTTACCTTATAATTCTTGTTACCTTTTTTAAATATTTTTTCATACTTTCAATCTGTAAAACAAAGAACAAACATTTCCAAAAATATTAAAACATGTATTTAAAAATTAGAAAAGACAAGGGAAAAGGTTCAAAAACAAACAGTTTTTCAACAACTTTGACATTTACAGAAGTCTCTGCTTCTCTACGTCCCCTACACAATCCTAAAGATATATATTCGAAAGAAACTGTATCTTGATGTTGATGAACTGAGGCCTATTTTGGAACATGATGTTTTTCTTGCACTGCTAATGTCTCACAATAGTGATGCAATAGCAGCGCAAAAAAGATGTAAAGCCATCATAAAATTGTGTCTAACATTGTAAATGCTTGATTTAGGATGCAAATAAGATGTGTGCTTTCAAGAGCTTTCTTTGAGGTGAGGACTCTTTTCTTTTTTTAAAAAAAACACTACCCAGAAGTACAGCACTCTAAGCATTAAAATTGATATTTACAGAACTCAGCTTACCCATATGTACCTCACATTTCTAAATGTATATCATAAGGACAAAAAGCATAACATTAATTATACATGTTAAATGGTTTCTTTTTGCTGTTCTCAAAATGTATCAAATTTCACTTAAATCAGTGACTTGAAGGTATTCATCATGTAACAGCGGGGAAAAAAAAACACAATCAAAATGACTGTGTTTAAAAAACCCATACAACCTAAGAAATCTGATTTCAAAACTCCTTAAAATTAACTTACTTTCAATGACGTCGAACGATCTCCTATGAACAGCATCCACTCTGTTGTGCTACAAATATTTTCAGCCCGCCACTTTCTGAAAGAAAACCTCCATCGATACGTAAAATATGTTACATAGAAAAAAAGACTTCTCTCATTATATCACATGTTTCCACTAGGCCAAATCATGTTGCCGCGATTCGCAAGTCTTGTTATTCTTCCAATCAAATCCCGACATTTTCTATTTTCGCAACTTTCAAAAATAAAATATTTGAGATTATTTTCACAATCCTGGACTACTAATAACTTACTCTTCTTTGTCACTCATGTTCTCCTTTTCCTATGACACTGATACTGCTTACTATGAAGCAGACTTACTTGCATCAGGTTTATATAGTTGGATTTTTAATCTAGACAGCATTGCAGACTTACATTCCCTCTACTTAAAATTTTGGTTTTAAAAACACCAGGTAAGAATTTTTAAGGTCAAACGGCAATTTCTTTTTGAACGTTACAACGGAATCATTACAGAATGACCAGCCGTTTCCAGACTTTAAGTAAGCTGTATAATGTCCTGATGTTGTTGATGGACCATCGTGATAGATAATTGCTACAGTAACAAAAGTCCTCCCTGATATTGACAGCTGAGAAGCCACAACATTTTTTATTAAAGTTGACAATTTTGATCCATCAGGCCTACAACGTTGGATCATTAAAATGACATACTGGCCATATCTACGTATAAATAATGTTGACATCATATCACATTTACATTGGCTACACTCCATGTTGTGATCCGCTGCATTTACTAGCTTATTAAAGGACACTGATTTACTGTCTGGCAAAGTTAAATATATAAATCTTTCTGAGTCTACACTAGTAGTACTTGATACCATACAGTTCTCGCAGTCATGCTGCCATTGATAAGAAAGCCCAAACAGGTGATCTACATCTACACCCTCATCTTGCAATACATCAAGCATATACATTAAAAACTCCTGACAATCTTGCTGATTATTTTCAGAGAAGTCTGTTTGACCTGAACATTCATCTAACAGATAACGAACTTCAGACACACTTTCTACTTTTGTTCGATCAGTGCTACATTTCTCTAACACAGAATTCAACAAGCAGCATAAACTTTGTTCTGAATTGAACACAATCTGTTCTTTTAAACTCTCTAGTGAAAAGAGAACATTAACAACTACATTTGCATAGCAGTTGACACCAGAACTGTTTTCAAATTGAAAACCAACAATATCTTCAACAGAATCCACTTTCTTTCTGCTAACAACTTTCGGTTCATTGACTTTTAGTCTTTTTCCAACAACCTCCCTACTGTTACTGATATTTCTACGTTTCTGGCCTACCACACGTTTCTCAAACAAAGGATATTGAGGCAAATGTGGCGCATACTCTCTTCTTAACCTATTGTATTCCTTAACACAATCTAGATCCGCACAAATGTTTGTGACATCACAGTCAATCAAGTACAATCCCGATAAAGTTCTAACTCGTGACAATGCCACATATGCCATACCCTCCTTGAACACAGAACTGCCAATATTCACCAATGCACAGTCTACACTTAAACCTTGCGATTTATGGATTGTCACCGCATATGCCAAGCAAACAGGAAACTGTTTACGGCGAACATATAAGTCTTTAACAAGCAAAAACCTAGCAGAACAACGACCAATTTGCTGTACTTCCTCAATGCCATCAAATTTAATTCTTAAAAATTCTATTCCATCTCTATTTTTGTATTTCTCAAAATCAACAACATTACCCATTGATCCATTTACCAGACCTCTTTCTACATGTAAATTCCTTCTCAAAATGATTCGGCAATTTAAACACACATTCAAAGTCTTTTCAAAACCCGCTGTCTTAGATATAGTCTTCTCTAATGAATCCAATTTTGATTTCAAATTGTCTGACAAAATAATTGTTGATCCCATATGCTCTAATTTGTCGATAGCTTCAAGTTTCACAATCTCTTGCTTTTCTAAATTCAACATTTTGTTGTTGAAGATGGCACATTCTGCAAGAGTTGGCATGAGACATATCCCAGATTTCTTCTCAGTAATTTTCTGAAAAATATTCTCAGGCTCAATCTCTTGTTTGGGATATAAATTTGACAGTAATCGTGCATTTAAAGCTTTTTTCCCATACTCGCTCACTTTTCCAATTCTAATATCTTGTAGAATATTCTTGTAATCTTCATCCTTTGCCTGACGCATATTTTGATGCAGTTCAGCATAATTGAAGTTTAACCATATATTGACGTTGCCAATGCTCCCTAGGCACTTCCTGGTATCTTCATGCGTGAGTATTTTGAACACAGGTTGACCTTTTACTGGTGTCAGCTGCAGAAGATCTCCGAAAACAATGATGTGTTTCCCACCAAATAACACATCATATTCAGTTTTAAGTACTTCTTGCATTCTCAAATGCACAAAGGCAAGCATGACATTTGAAACCATGCTTACTTCGTCAATGATAAGTAGTTTCATTTTCCTCAAGACTCTTGAAACTTCACAGCATGCATCTCCAGATAACTTGTTGTATTGTAATTTGTTGTCATGCTCCACCGGCAGCATCAATAGACGATGCAAAGTAATACCTTTAATGTTATGTGCTGCCAGTCCAGTAGGAGCGGTGACAACACAAGACAGCGATGACTGAGTCCTTTCCTGCAAATAACAAGAGATTGCTTTAATGAGGAAACTTTTTCCAGTTCCCGCTTCTCCACTCACGTACAGTCGGACAGGCTTCAACGATGTACATGAGCACTTGTTCTTCTCATGACTTAATCCGTGCTCAATTTCCTTGGTAACTTCATCATATATTTTCCTCTGCTCAACGTTGAGTTGTTTTTCCAAGTCTTCTAAGTTAACTGAATCCTCCTGAGCATGTGCCATGGCTCTTTCTACTTCATTCATAGCAGTGGCAGCTTCATTTTCGATAATAGGTCCTCCAAGTGGATCTTGACTCAATGAAACAGAACTCTGACTGTCCTGAGAACTGTCTCTGGCAATCTCGGCTGCAATCGTTGCTTCCTGCTCAATTTCCAAAGTTAGCATTTCTTGATATTTAGAAAAAGCAGGACATTCTATGGACTCCTTGGCTGCATTGAAAGAGTCTTCGTAACAGAGGAAATCTCCAAGCAGTTCCTCTTCTGCACGCCAAGGCTTGAAAAGTTGCAAAAGTGCTAAATAGAAAAACTCCTTTTTTTCTGGAGATTCACCACTCAATTTTCGATGGTTTACTAATTGGCATTTTCTTTGCTTGACCAGGCATCCTTCACTTCCAATTACAGCATACACTCCTTTCTCAATATCTTCTTTGATGTTCCTCTTGAATATATAATTTTGGAGAACCTCATATAAACAAACATTCTCAAGGTGACTGCTTCGATTTGGATAATATGTATCCAACATGTTGGTCTTCAGAATGTCGGTACTGTTTGGTTCCTTTTCTGCCAAATACTCAATTTCCCGGACAGGTTTTAGAACTCGATTTCGCGTTGCAGCAAGACCAAGACTCGCCCAAACGAGACTCCTGGATTTGGCATAGAGACTTGCTGAAGACAATCGATCAGAACATTCGTAAGCTCCGATTTCTCGATGCGACAACATCTTCAGACTGAAACTGTACAACTTCTTGCTGAGGCTCTTTTCATGGGAAATGTCCTCCCACATATCCTTCAGTTCGGTCTTTTCTTTTTTGGTGATGTAAGATGTCACATACCGAGCCACAGCCATACAGTTGTCAGCCACAAACTGTATATCCATGTTGGCATTCCACATGGACAAAATCACTGGGTTGTAGTCATTGATGTACTTGGACTCTTCATTCCTTTTCAAATTGTATGTATTCTTGGGTGATTTCCTCGTCACATTATGTCGCAGCGAAGACATCAAACTGTTCACTCTTCCTTTAGAAATCACCGGTCGTGGAAAGTTGAAACGACATTTGGTGTAGAACTTGTCCTTGTTTCTGAATTTACGACGACAGTACTTTCCACAACGATGGCTTTGGAAACGTAGAACTTGTTCTCTTAGACTTTTCTTCTCCGTTGCGTTTGGAACAGCACACGTAGAATACTGTTCTATGAAATTCATCACTAAGTCATCCGGATCTGTTCCAAATTTAGGTGCATCCTTGATCCACAACAACATATGTATATGAGGGGCACCTCTTGCTTGGTACTCCTTTCTCCAGAAGAAATCCAACACCTCTCCAAGAGGTGGATTCTTTTTATTTGTGATGAAAGACATCATAGCTTCAAATCTATGATTGAAGTACCTGCATACATTCACTGGATCCAAAGAACACAGTTCTCCAGGTGTCTTGAATTCAATGTTTTCAATATTTCCATTTGCCTCTCGTAGAAATTCAAGTAAGTCTTCCCAGCCATACTCGGCACAGCTCAGAGTGAGGAACCATGTTGGAGTTCCTAAGTTCCTCAGCATACATTTTAAATCACCATGACGACGGTACCAGTACTCATTAGTACCACGCTGACACGCCATGAGATTAATTAAGTGAGAATCCAAAATACTGTCTTGGACATTGACTTTATGCATAAAGTCACTTGCCGAGATGTTTCGCATCTGTATACCACTTTTTAAGATGTGGTTCACTGCATATGACAGTCCAGACAGATCGCTTTCAAACAGGAGATGAAACAAATAGGGAATGCATTGCCGAAACCTAGGATCTTCTGCATACAATCATAAAGTCCGGTATTCAGACGCAGGAATTTGATGAGGTCGCTCATCATATCTTCCTCCTTGACCTGTGGGAAATAGCTGTGGGAAACACCGAGCTTCCAAACTTTCCTCCCAAACACTAATGGGACTCCCTTTGGCTTGTTTCATTTGAAACAACTCAATAGCATTCCCCATGACTTCCTTGGAATGCAAAGGATGAACACTATAATGTTCATATATTTCTTCACTTTTAGAGGCCTCTACTTTCTCAATTTGGCCAGCACACAAATCGCTATCCTCTTCATCACTTACTTCCTCTTCTGCAACATATACATTCTTATAGTACTTATTATTTTTCTTCAAATACACTGTTGCCTTTTTGACTTTCCTAACATCCACTAAATCTTGCCATATTTTCTTATTCTTTGTCGGAACCCCATTAACCAAGATAACCAGAGGTTCCTCTTCCACTTTTTCTATTCCAATTGTGTTAATGTTTTTCTTCAAATCTAGAGGCAAATAAACAACTCTTCCCTTTAATCCTCTCTGTAAATCTGCTGGAGGCAACTTCCCTGTCTTTGGCTCCATTCTTACAATAGCCTGAAAGGGATGGATACTTTGAATCAAAATAGATTCATAAGTATTTAAATCCTTCAATTCAGAAGGAATCTCAACCAATTCCAGATTATTTTGAACTGCCCTAGCAGGCATCTGGTTTTGGTTTAATTTATTACAACAATAAGTACACCAACGTTGATCCGATCCCAAATCAAAATAATTTTCTACCATCAAGTATGTGGCAAAATCCTTCCATTCACTATTATTTTCCCTTTCACTTTTTGCATATAAATCCACTACCTTAGTCTGATTCTTATAATAAGTGCGTCGACAACATACACAAGTGAAATTAGGCCTCTCACTTGATTTCATCTGAAACGTGGCAATTTCCTTCTGAAAATTATCTGTACTGGAAACCTGTACATTATCTTCCACATTACCCTCTACTTCAGGGTCAATTTGAACATTCTCATCTTTACTACCAAAGTAACAAAACTCAATTTCTTCACAAATATTTTTCACATCTATTTCAGAACCATGCAAAAGAGCAGCACATAATTGTTTGAGCATAATTGCTGGACTCTTAGCATAATACAACATTCTCACTAATTTTCTCACTTTATTATGATGCACTGCTAGCATCCTGAAATGATGAAAAACACTCTGGCATACTCTCCTGGAAAGACAAGCCAGTGAATGACCACGCAAACCTGTCATTTGTCTCACTCTGCAAGGATCTAAATCTTGCAACAACTTCATTTTCTGCTTCAAACTTTTCTTATTAAATGTCCGTATAAAATCACAAAGCAAATTGATGGAAACCTGTCGCACACTGCAAATAGAACTACACTTCCAAATGTACACAGGACCCTTAGGACGTCTTCCTAAAACCTCATCACTTAGCGCCTCTTCTGTCTCTGTTGTCACAAGTTGTTCTTTTTCAACTGGACAACCATCCTTCACTTCATAAGCTCGACCACTGATGTCAACTGCATGCACCAAATCATTATCCTGAAAATAAGTCTCCTCATTAAAAAATGCCTCAGAACTTGAACTATGCATCCATTCTCCGGAAAAAACTTCACAAAAGTTAGTACGATTTACTACTCTCTTCCATCTACTTTTTGTTTTGAAATCAGAAATTACCTTGCTTAGTTTCCTAATTCTACTGATTACCAAAATAAACAACTTTCGCTTAATTTCAAAAGCATGATCAATAATTTTCTCTACATTTTTCTTCTTCTTATAAAATGCCGCTTTCTGTTGGCCTTTCTTTTTAATACTTTTCAAGAAATTAACTAATATCCTATTACGGAACATTCGATTTCGAATGTCCCTAAACTGTTGTTTCCTTCTACTATCATGCACAAAGTTATCTCTTCCTCTACCAGTAACATTTGTGATGGGTCTCTCCTTTCCATTTAAATTACTTTTCTTTTTGTGAACTGAAACATTTTTTTGAGCAAAACTTTTTTTACTACAAATATTTCTTAAGAATGATTTCGTGCTCTTACCCGGACCTTTCTTGGTGTTTTGACAAGTATTTGGGGAAGAGGACTGCTGCAATAAAACATCATCCTGCTGTCTTTGACGTTTTCTAGCCTTTCGTATTCGACTTTTGGAAGGCATTTTCCAAACTATGAAAGAATCTGCAGTTGAATCTGTGGAAAAATATAATATAAAATGTTATTAACCACTATTACCAAACAGTAAATAAATAACAGTCATCTAAAACTTAATGCCGTACTAATTATTTAACATAGCAAATGTTTTCCACCAGCACTGCATCACAAAAATGACACTCAATGGTACAAAAAAGGCATACAACACTCATAAATCACTCCCTAATATTTTAAATCATTAATTCAGGATGACGATAAGATGTAGCCTATCTAAAGATTTGTTTAGGCCCTGATCTTTAGACTGGGGTAAATGTGTGTCATTGATCCACATTCAGTCCATCACCTGTTTTGTTTATTTGAGGTGAGGCCAACACATGGTTGCAGATAAGATTTTCACTGAAAAATATCAAAATAAAAAAACATGTGAAGGCCTACCAATGAAGTAAATCATTAAATGAAAACCAATACATTTCTGGAAATATGCACTACTAATGCTTCATAAGATGTTTTGGGTCATATTTATAATGCATTTGAGTATCTAGTATGCTATTTTACGTTCTTCCTGGTGCAAATTTATTGTAAATATGCTCCCACCTGCGGTTGGCAAATTTAGATTTTGATTATGGGAGTTAGATAGGCATGTTACTAATTTCCCAAAAATGGTGTATAACCCCAAACAACCTTTGAAGCAAATGCTCTTAGCCATGTTATCCACCTCCCATTGGATAACATGGCTAAGAAGTGCTTGCAAATGTGAAAAAAACGGCCGCAATGCATGAATATCGCAGAAAAATCAGCGATATTCATACATTTTCCAGCAAATGCTCTTAGCCATGTTATCCACTTCCTATTAAATAACATGGCTAAGAACTGCTCTGGGCCTCATGAGGAACGCTTTCCATTTAAAAAGGGAAAAATAACATCAAAAACACTAAAATGCCTTCTAAATATGACCCCAAACAACCTATGAAGCTCTAACAATACATATCCTGAAATTTAATTGATTTCAAAATTCGATTTTTAAACACAGCATATAAATCAATTGTATACCTGCATTCATGAAGAAATGACTAAAAATGTCCTTGAGACACATGATTGTGTTTTCTGGAATGCCCTAGCACCATTTTTGAGACACTATTAACATGGCTAGGTAACTCCCATAATCAAAATTTAAATTTGCCAAGCGCAAGTGGGACCGTATTTACAAGACACTTGCCCCAAGAGGAACGCTTTCCATTTAGAAAGGTAAACATAACATCAAAGACACTAAAATGCCTTCTAAATATAGCCCCAAACAACCTATGAAGCTCTAAAAGTACATATCAAGAAATGTAATTGTTTATCACAAATGCGATTAAAAACAGCCGCAATGCATGAATATCGCTGAAAAGTCAACGATATTCATGCATTATCCAGCAAATGCTCTTAGCCATGTTATCCACCTCCCATTGGATAACATAGCTAAGAACTGCTCGCAAATGTGAAAAAAAACGGCCGCAATGCATGAATATCGCAGAAAAGTCAGCGATATTCATGCATTTTCCAGCACATGCTCTTAGCCATGTTATCCACTTCCTATTAAATAACATGGCTAAGAACTGCTCAGGGCCCCATGAGGAACGCTTTCCATTTAAAAAGGGAAAAATAACATCAAAGACACTAAAATGCCTTCTAAATATGACCCCAAACAACCTATGAAGCTCTAACAGTACATATCCTGAAATGTAATTGATTTCAAAATTCGTTTTTAAACACAGCATATAAATCAATTGTATACCTGCATTCATGGAGAAATGACTAAAAATGTCCTTGAGACACATGAAAGTGTTTTCTGGAATGCCCTAGCACCATTTTTGGGACACTATTAACATGGCTACGTAACTCCCATAATCAAAATCTAAATTTGCCAAGCGCAAGTGAGAGCGTATTTACAAGACACTTGCCCCAAGAGGAACACTTTCCATTTAAAAAGGGAAAAATAACATCGCAGAAAAGTCAGCAATATTCATGCACTTTCCAGCAAATGCTCTTAGCCATGTTATCCACTTCCTATTAAATAACATGGCTAAGAACTGCTCAGGGCCCCATGAGGAACGCTTTCCATTTAAAAAGGGAAAAATAACATCAAAGACACTAAAATGCCTTCTAAATATGACCCCAAACAACCTATGAAGCTCTAACAGTACATATCCTGAAATGTAATTGATTTCAAAATTCGTTTTTAAACACAGCATATAAATCAATTGTATACCTGCATTCATGAAGAAATGACTAAAAATGTCCTTGAGACACATGAAAGTGTTTTCTGCAATTCCCTAGCACCATTTTTGGGACACTATTAACATGGCTAGGTAACTCCCATAATCAAAATCTAAATTTGCCAAGCACAAGTGGGAGCGTATTCACAAGACACTTGCCCCATGAGGAACACTTTACATTTTAAAAGGAAAACATAACATCTTAGACACTCAAATACCTTATAAATATGGCTCAAAACAACCTATGAAGCTCTAGCAGTACATATCCAGAAATGAAATTGATTTCTTAAATCGTTTTTAAAAGCAACATCTCTGTTTCAGCTTACATAACAGACCATAAAATGGGCTCCATGTACCACAATGACTTGTGTTACTGCATGCCAGAATGTTACACCAAATATGCAATTACAATTTCTCTATGAAACTAATTCTATTAGTATATCACTAGAGACAAAACCACATTTTAAAAACACAGCTTTCTTCATCATTTTCTCCTTAAATCATACTATTCTCTATCTAAATTAAATAAATCTTTTCTCACCTTAGCAAATATTTTTTGAGTTTTGAAAACAGTCTAAGAAATACACCAAATTGTCTTCAGCAGAAGAAAAAGGATGCACTCCAAAGGCTGCAGCTATTGAAAGCACAGAAATACAGATATTCTTTTCACATATCTCTCATATTAGCCAATCATACCTCTTCCCTCACTTTTTTCAAATCAAAACCCTTCCCCCCTCTGCCCTGTCTGCCTTGTTTCCATAGCAACCACCTCCTGGAAGACCTCTCATGTTTGCAAATTCACACAACAATGTTTCAATTGAACTCTGAACTCTCAGTGCACCTGCGTATCCAGTGCAATCTTTCATTAAATGTTTCTTCCTTGACCATTCAAATTACATCTTTCAAAGAACACATCCATGCACCCTAACTTTCTGTTTTCAGAAATGGAAATGCACCAATCACTGCTAATGAATCATTAGCATTGTAAATCCACAGTTTTTTTTCTTTTGAAACTCCTACTGTTTCAACTGCCCTTTCATTACCACACTTCATCTGACTGCAGAACAACCTTCTCCCACCATGTTTAAGGTCTGGATTGTTGGACATAGTTACATCCACTGGGCTCAAAGGTATGCTGAGAGCAGAAATTTACCTAACCTCAATTTACAAGATGTGGAAATTAAGTGGTTGGGCCAAAGAGGATTAAAATGTCACCAATTGATACCATTGGTGAAAACCTTTATGCATTTGCCAAAACCTGACCTGTTAATAGTGCACTGTGGAGGTAATGATTTGGGCACTTTGACAGGGGTAGGTCTGGAAATGCTTTTAAAGGACACCTTTGAGCAATTAATGGCACTTTTTCCTCAAACTGCCTTGGTATATTCCAATATATGCCAAAGACAGAAATGGAGGTGGTCCAACCAATTTTGTCCACAAATTGAGAAAGCGAGGAAGCATGTAAACAAATCTGTTTCAGCTTACATGAGAGACCATGGAATGGGCTCTCTGTACAACAATAACTTGCGTTACTACATGCAAGATATCTACAGAGGAGATGGAGTTCACTTCTCAGATGAGGGCAACAGAATTTTCATTCTGAATTTAAGACTGTGCATTGGTACCTACTTATAAGTACCTAAATGTACCATAAACTCAAAAGCTCTTCTCAGAGCTACCCTACATCTGATCACTCACAATTATTATTTTTCTCTAATTTTTTTCACTAATTTTCCACAAAATTCGCTCCCCGGAGCGCTACCCGGTTCGCTAACCGAAAGCTAACCTCGCGGAATTTTTTAAAAAAAAGTTTTTTTTTTCCGCACATATAAGCCTCCTCAGCCACGCTCAGAAAACCTAGGGGGTCAAGATAAGTCTACCATGACCCCTTCTACCCATTCTAAACATTATTTGCCCTCCATCTTGTATCTTAATGCGACCGAAACACAAAATGGTGGACTCCCGTGACGCTTAAGGTTCGCTAACCGGGCCGCTTCCCGGAAAGCGGTCCTAAAAAAAGGCGGGAAAGTAATTTACAGAAAAACGACTAGAGACACTCTCACCAAATATAGATTAGCTCATACTACATAACAATCCCTTCCATTCTCACAAATTTCATTGAAATTCCATTTAGCCATTTAGCCTGTACACCTCTCCAAGTACCGTGAGGTAAATTACTTCACAAAACACATCTGAATTGTTGGAATTGACAACCAATGAAAATGTTACTTTCATTTTCTACTTTTATTACCTGACATTTGATTGGTTATATACCTGTATATATATAAAGGGAGAGAAGGAAACACAGCCATTTTGACTACTACTTGTTGTTGTATATATCATTTAGAATATCACTAATAACATCAACTTGTTTCTAAAGGTAAGTTGTTATTTTTAAAACTGAAGTATATTGTGCACTATAAGTAAATATGGTAAACTTTTTCAGATAGTTATATACTATCCCTCTGTAAGAGTTAGACATTGAGAAAGGCTTCTTTATTATAATTATGGACTGATTTAGGTTTCTGTGGTATAATTGTTCTGGAGACCAACACAGAAAAAGAAATTGAGGACAATGATGACTCTGATTTCATGGATGAATCACGGGACCATGAATTAGTTCAATGTGTGGAATCAGTGGATCATTTACTTCATTATGATGACGGTCAAATGTTTGAACTTATGTTCACTGAACAAGAACACATATCAGACAGTGAAATGCTAGACGTTGTATTAAATTTCGAAAAACAATCCGAAAAATAAAATTATATGTAATATTAAAAAATTGTTTGAGTCTTTAATCATTTTTATATGTAATTCATAAAGTAGTTAAATGTTAGAAATGTTATTAAATTTTGAAACACAATCACAACAATAAAAAATTGCTGAAAAAATAAAAATATTAAAAAATAATCAACAAAACCAACAAATAATTAACATACAGTATTAGAAAAGTCTTTCATTCTTTCATCCATAAAGTTCGCTGCCCAGAACGCTTTCCGGTTCGCGAACTTGGCGCTTACCACGCAAAAAAAAAATGTTTTTTTTTTTTTTTTGGACCCTCCTAGGCCCTTTTAAAACCTCCACATAAAACCTAGGGGGTCAACGAGGATCTACTATGCCCCCTTATGGTAATTTCCCCCTTTGTTTTGGCCTCCTCTTGTCTCTCGATCCTACCGAGAGACAAGATGGCGGCCGCTCCGGACTGTTTAGAATGTTGACAGACACCGGAGGGCCAATCAGCTTCGCATCGCAAAGTTCCGATACGCGAAAGGTTCGCTAACCGGATCGCTGCCCGGAGCGCTGTTACAGATATATATCTTGATTTAAACGTTAATTTCTCAAAATCCACTGAAGCACATATATTGAGACCTAGCAAAGGCACATCGGGCTAACAGTCCCTACAATTTTGCCAAGTTTCGTGAAAATCCATTCAGCCGTTCGGGCTAAAAGTGAGTCCAACCGCCCTATGGAAAACTCAATGCAAAAAACGCGTTTTGGGACCCCCCTTTTTTCTCAGCCCCCCCTTGACGAAACCCCACCAAATTTTCAGGGGCTGCTCAGAAACAAAATGTGCCATTTTCCTGAAAATTTCAGCCAATTCCGTCCACAAACGCAAAAGTTATTAGGCATAGAATTTTCAGAAATCCCATAGGGAAAAAATCCTAACTATATATACCTACTGGCGACCGCCAGTAGGTAATATATATATATATATATATATATATATATATATATATATTTAAATATCGAACAAGCTGTCAAAAGCAGGGTCTACTACAGCATTCAGAAGCTCCTATGCTCTTCTGCTCCTACCTCCCATTCTAAAAAAGACAGCAACCAAGTTGATCTCTTTTTCCAGAAATGCTCCAAGCATATGGAACTCCGTACCGTGTGACCTTCGATGCAACACTTGCTTCCCTAGCTTTAAGAAAAAAATGAAACTACTGCTCCTCAACAACTACTTTAACTCCTAGTTTATGGATCTTAGTAAAGTATTGCTTGATCAGACCTACACTCTCTGTCTGAAGTGGCAGTTCGTTTGCTTCTCTGACTTTTAGATCATATCGAATTGTGTCTATATTGTTGGTCACTCTACTAGCACCTATGATGGGTACCATTATCTATTACTCTCGCCTCATATGTTCATTGAATGAATGTGTTACTGTATTCTATAACAATCAAGTGAAGCGTTCTGAAACCTACGGATCTAGCTAGCGCTATATAAAACTTATTGTTATTGTTGTTATGTTGGATTTATAACGCGCCAAATCACCTACAGGTCTCTAGGCGCCTGGAAATCGATGGAATTCATACAATAACTACATACAACATAGAGAGATAATGCAGCAGCCAACCTACACTATACCCAAAACCCCTCCAAACAGCAATGTCTTTAAAGACTTTCTAAATCGCAGGAGATTCACCTCTCTGCGTATCCCCTCTGGTAGCTTATTCCAGAGCTGAGGGACCAACACAGAGAAGGCTTTCCCTCCCTTGGTTACCAGTTTGTACCGGGGGCAGATCAGCAACTGAGAATCAGAAGATCTGAGTGTTCTTTTTGAGCTATACACTTTCAGACGATCTCTGATGTAGATAGGTGCATGGCCATAAATTGTCTTATGGGCGGTGCATAAACTCTTGAACTCTACCTCTCCTTTATAGGGAGCCAATGTAAGCTCTGTAATAAGGGAGAAGCCTTGGTCCTTCTTGGGAGTCTAAAAATCAGTTGCGCCCCGTCGTTCATCACAACCTGCAACCTGTTAGTCAGAGTTTTAGGGAGACCTAGATAAAGGGGCTAGCTTATATAAATAAATGCAAAATAAATCAAGAACTGGCCTACAGACACCCTTGGCTAGAGATTAGATGGCCCCAAACCACACTGGACAATCCAAGTCAGCACGCAGAGATCAACAGCAAAGGACCTCTAGCAGTCCTCCATTCTGCATTAAGATCATATAGACCTGAGAGTCCCTTTTAACGCCCTAAAAGAAACTCAGACAGCCTTCAGACATTCAAGCTGGTCTTTTAATACTACTAGCTAGTTCTCAGAGACGTTCAGCCTTCAATCACGAACAAGACGTTAGCAGAAAGGAAACCCTCGACCCATCCAGTGACGTCTCTTTTATGTCATCTGGCACAACCAGTTGGTCCTCAAACCCCCCCAGTGTGCCATCATTTACTCCCAGGTCATCTTCAGACACAACTGGGCAGGCCCTCAGAGGTACTCTGAATGAAAATGTGCGAACCGTTCTAATAAGGCGGGTGTAGGGAGCTTTGAATGACGAGGATGTGAACAAAACTTTATGTATACACTGGTACGAACAAAACAACAAAGAAATAGGACGTTTGGATATATAAGGACACAATGATAAGGGGGTCGTTAACATTTTATAATACAGCATTGATTATTAGGAGACAATATTCAGGAGGCAGTTGTTATGGAACGAATTTACAAGTGGTACAGTTTCGACTATATCAAACCATTTCAAGATGGCAGTTTACACAACAACTGACAAAGTGATACAGATATTCAAACAGTTTAGTCACTATCCACTATATTTAGTGAGATACTATATATTGGTCAAGTAAACAGTCAATTACACTGCTACTAAATCCTCCATCCAAATATTTATTTTTATATATCGACTCATTCTTCAATGAAAATTGCTATATATATAATGCATATTTAAATAACAAAGCAAACCACATTCACTGGATGATGTCATCAGTGATGTCATTTGAGATGTCATCAGTGATGTCACTGACCATGTCATGAATGATGTAATATGTGACATCATCAGCAGTGGATTGCGGGTTGCGCGAAATATCGTTAGTACAACTAACTATATAGGAGCAATTTCAATGGTTTTGTATGAGTGGAATGTCCAGCTAACTATAACACCCCTAAAACTTATAGTTTTTTGGGTGAATTTTAAAGGTTTTTTAAATGCTAATTCCTAACTATATAGGGCCTGAACCCTATGTTTTTTTCAGTGAATTTCAAAGGTTTTTTAAATGCTAATTCCTAACTATATAAGGCCTGAAACCTATGGATTTTTCAGTGAATTTGCAGGGTTTTTAAATGCTAATACCTAACTATATAATGCCTGAAACCTATGTTTTTTTCAGCGAATTTCAAAGGTTTTTTAATGCTAATTCCTAACTATATAAGACGTGAAAGCCCACCAGGAATCTCCAGTATGCGTCAGGGGACTGCATTGCACAGAGGTGTAATGAAGCCACGCCCCTTTTTACACCTCTCTGCAACGTAGCCCCCATGCATGTTTAAAGAGGGGGAACTAATTCCCCTTGCATACTGGGGGGCCCTGGGGGCCAACTAGCCCACCAGGAGCCTCCAGTATGCACCAGGGGGCTGCATTGCAGAGAGGTGTAATGAGGCCACACCCTTTTTACACCTCTCCTCAACACAGCCCCCGTGCATGTTTGAAGAGGGGGAACTAATTCCCCTTGCATACTGGGGGTCCCTGGGGGCCAACTAGCCCACCTGGAACCTCCAGTATGCGCCAGGGTGCTGCATTGCACAGAGGTGTAATGAGGCTATGCCCCTTTTTACACATCTCTGCAACGCAGGCCACTGGCGCGTTTGCAGAGGGGGGACTAATTCCCCTTGCATACTGGGGGTCCCTGGGTCATATCTGCCCAACCGCCGATATTCCGAACGATTGAAAATTACTTTTCTTGAGAAACATTTGGATTTGGATTATCATGTCCCATACTTTGGAATTTTTGAAAGTCTGACTTTGAGGATGCTATAAATTACTCAAGTCTGCCCAAATTGTGTGGGTAAAATTGATACCTAGTCACTTTGAATAAGAATGTACTTACGTCTTGTCTAACATTTGGAAGAAATATCTAGTTATATGACAACAGGATACCGAAATACTTGAAGGAAATAAGAACGCCCTGAAGAAGTTCTGTTGTATAGAACGAAACGCGTCGGCTGGCTGTGGTACATAAACTTAAAGAAAATAAAAGCATTTGAATATACACCAAGATTCAGTGCTTCAATAATGACTCTAAGTGATATGATTTGATTGGACTTAATGTGCAAGTGGTGCTCTGCCTAACTTTGGAATATTCTCCACTACTCTCTACTACTTACTCTCTACTACTCCACTACTCTCTAATACTCACTCTCTACTACTCATTCTCTACTACTCTACTACTCTCTACTACTCTCTCTCTACAACTCACTCCCTACTACTCACTATCTACTACTCTCTACTACTCACTTTCTACTCTTTACTACTCACTCTCTACTACTCTCTCTCTACTACTCACTCTTTACTACTCACTCTCTACTACTCTCCACTACTCACTCTCTACTTCTCACCCTCTACTATTCTCTACTACTCACTCTCTTCTACTCACTCTCTACTACTCTCTACTACTCACTCTTTACTACTCTCTACTACTCACTCTCTACTGCTCTCTACTACTCACTCTACTACTTACTCTCTACTACTCTCTACTACTCACTCTCTACTACTTACTCTCTACTACTCTCTACTACTCACTCCACTATTTCCTCTACTACTCTCTACTACTCACTCTCTGCTCTCTATTACTCACTCTCTACTCTCTACCTCTCTGCCTCTCCCTACTTCTCTCTCTACTAGTCTCTACCTCTCTACCTCTACCTCAACCTCTCTACCTCTACACCCCTACCTCTCTCTACACGCACACATATACACATATATATATGCATATATATGCATATGCAATTATATATATGTATGTATTACCTACTGGCGGTCGCCAGTAGGTATATATAGTTAGGATTTTTTCTCTATGGAACTTTTGAAAATTCTATGCCTAATAACTTTGGCGTTTGTGGACGGAATCGGCTGAAATTTTCAGGGAAGTGGCGCATTTTGTTTCTGAGTAGCCCCTGAACATTTGGGGGGGTTTCGTCAAGGGGGGGCTGAGAAAAAAGGGGGGTCCCAAAACGCATTTTTCCCATTCATTTTTCCATAGGGCGTCTGGCCTCACTTTTAGCTCGAACGGCTAAATGGATTTGCACGAAACTTGGCAAAATTGTAGGGACTGTTAGCCCGATGTGCCTTTGCTGGGTCTCAATATATGTGCTCCAGTGGATTTTGAGAAATTAACGTTTTAAAAATCAGATATATCTGTGACAGCGTCCCGGGTAGCGCTCCGGTTCGCGAACTTTTCGCGTAACGGAGCTTTGCGAAGCGAAGCTGATTGGCTCTCCGGCGTCTGTCAACATTCTAAACAGTCCGGTGCGCCGCCATCTTGTCTCTCGGTAGGATCGAGAGACAAGTAGAGGAGAAAAACGAAGGGCAAATTTAATGAAAGGGGGCAAGGTAGACCCTTCTTGACCCCCTAGGAATGATGTTGGGGTTATTAAAGGGTCCCGTGGGGCAAATACATTTTTTGTTATTTTTTGCGGAAGAAGCGCTTTCCGGTTCGCGAACCAGGTAGCGAATCGGGACGCAAAACGGGAATTCGCCATTTTGTGTTTCGTTTTAATTAAATTACAAGATGGAGGAAAAACAATGTGAGAAATGGGTATAGGGGGTATGGGAGACGTATCCTGACCCCCTATGTTTTCTGAGGGTGGCTGAGGATGCTCATATATGTTGATATTTTTTTTTTTTTTTTGCTGCGTGACGTCTGTTAACGTTCGATTCGAAGGAAATCAGGAAGTGTTGACCGCCATTTTGACACTGCGAGTAAATATATTGTTAAAAATAATTGTTATAAAGTAATCCGTATTGATAAACATTGTCTGCGCCATCTTGCTTTTTTTCCAATGCCACACTTTTGTCGTGCACAGAGCCATTTTAGATGCCTTGACCAGACCCACTCTCTGCACGACGCCGATCGTGACGTCTGTTAACGTTCGATTCGAAGGAAATCAGGAAGTGTTGACCGCCATTTTGACACTGCAAGTAAATATATTGTTAAAAATAATTGTTATAAATTAATTCTTATTGATTAACATTGTCTGCGCCATCTTGCTTTTTTTCCAATGCCACACTTTTGTCGTGCACGGCAGCCATTTTAGATGCCTTGACCAGACCCACTCTCTGCACGCCGCCGATCCTCAGCATGGCTCCCCACCCTCGCAAGCATCTCCCCCATGCACTGGTCACCCCCGCTCTCTGTCTTATGCATGGGCCATAAACCTCCCCCCATCTGCGTTGCTCTTCCCTGAGAATCACACCATGTGCCCGCCCGACACCACCCTTTCACCACCGCACCCTCTGACATTCCTCTTCCTTTGTGTCTGATTGTCCAGGCCGGTCCCAGGCTATCACCAAGCCCTGCGGATGTAGTTTATGGCCTCAACTGTAAAGAATCACCCCTCTTCAAAGGAGTTACAGTAGATCAAGGCCCCCACCCGATGAGATCCGTCACACCACACGCTTTCCTACTATCTGATAACCATCCTGTATTGTGATTGGGGAGGGGATTCTCACTGTGAGGGTGTGTGGGACCGAGCCTGAAGCGGAAGATTCCAGGGATGCCTCTTTGTACATCAAAGTTTTTACAATTATGTGTCACATTAAAAATATATAGCACTCCAACAAAGTAGTAGGATTATAAAACTTTAATACCTTATAAATATATACAACGCAACAAAAACAGTAAACACGTTTAAAATTATTTTTTTAACACAGAAGCAACAATGGTCAGTAGCTGTCTTTTGTGCGAATAGTCCCAAGGCAGCACAACGTGTTGAGTTCTGGACGGCACCCAGGTGATGTCACCTGGGTGCCGCACTGGTTTTGGTATCCTACAATGCTGCTCCGAAAAACGGCGTGGGGCGCCCCGGGGGGGGGGATGAGGCGGCGTGAACGGGCCTCCCCAGGTGGAGGCTCGACTGTTGTAGTGGGGCGCCCCTTTAGCGTTTCACTTGCCATTCAGCGGTTTTCCGCCCGCTCTTGCTGCACTGTGCCTCGTCAGTAGCGGTCTGTTGTGCGAATAGTCCCATGGCAGCAGAACGCGCTGAGATCTGGATGATACCCAGGTGATGTCCAGTAAGTTGCCGCACTGGTTTTGGTATCCTACAATGCTGCTCCGAAAAACGGCGTGGGGCGCCCCGGGGGGGGGGGGGGGGGGGGAGGCGGCGTGAACGGGCCTCCCCTGGTGGAGGATTGTCTGCTGTAGTGGGGCGCCCTTTTACCGTTTCAGTCACCAATTAGCAGTTTTTCGCCCGCTTTTGCTGCACTGTGCCTCATCCGCCATTTAGCTGTTTATCGCACGCTCTTGCGGCTACAGCGTCTCGCTCACCATGTAGTTGAGTTGCGCCCACTCTTGCGGTGCAGCGATTGGCGGCTGCCACAGGACTCTTAAAATGGCGGCCGGCTCTTCGGATTTGGGCCTGGTCCACTAAAATGGCCCTGGAACACCTTGGGACTCGGACGCTTGTCTGCTAGGGCTTGGGCTCCATTCTCGAAAGCGTCCCCTCAGCCTTGAAGATTCTACAAAAGTCTTGGGGGCCCCCGACTCCCGCAGGCTTCCGGTGGGGAGCAGCTGCCATGATTGTTTGCGGAATGGCCACGACGGAGCTACGAGATGGTGGTGCTCTCATGCTGACGCCAGCTTCAGTCTGAAACATCCAGAAACACTGTAGACTATCAATTCGATGAGTTCCGGTGGAGCCCCAACGTGACCCGGTAGGGAAGAACTTGCCCTCCCCTTTTTTGAGTGATGGTTCTTGTTGCCTGTCCCCTCAATTGTCATCTAACGGAACCTTTTTTGATTGCCGAGTGAGAAAAAAAAATGTGGGTCTTTCATCGTTTGGGAAAAGAAAATGTTTTAATCCAATGAAAAGTGTTATTTTTAGGTCATATGATCAAGCCTTCCATCATTAGGAAACCAAAAGTAAAATGAACCAATGAAAAGTTTTATAAACAAGTCACATGACCTGTTATGCGGCTTTGGGCTATAAAAAGCGTACAAAATCCGTTGGTCCATGAGGCGGCGTCAGTAGCGGACCGATGTGCGAATAGGCCGAAGGCAGCACAACGCGCCGAGATCCGGATGGCACTGAGTTGGTGTCCAGCAAGTTGCACTGGTGTGGCCATCCTAAAATGCTGCGCCGAAAGACGGCGTGGGGTGCCCGGCGGGAGGCGGCGCGAACGGCCCTCTTCCGCCTCCCCAGGTGGAGGCACCTCATCTGCAGTGCGGCGCCCCTTAGCGTTTCACACGCCGTCCAGCCGAGTTGCGCCCGCACTTGCTGCTACAGTAGGCCGAAGGCAGCACAACGCGCCGAGATCCGGATGGCACCGAGGTGGTGACCAGCAAGTTGCCGCACTGGTGTGGCCATCCTACAATGCTGTGCCGAAAGACAGCGTGTCCAGCTGAGTTTCTCCCGCTCTTGCGGTACAGTGACTCGAACGCGCCGAGATCCGATGGCACCGAGGTGGTGTCCAGCACCTTGCCGCACTGGTGTGGCCATCTTACAATGCTGCGCCGAAAGACGGCGTGGGGTGCCCGGGGGGGGGGAGAGATGGCGTAAATGGACCTCTTCCGCCTCCCCAGGTGAAGTCATCTCGTCTGCAGTTTGATTTGGTGGATAATCCCCGACCTGCCAGTACATCCACCAATGAAGTGACAGTGACAGAATCAGAGGCAAGGGAAACGGTTCTAAATCTTCAGAAGAACTTTGGACAAATGAAAATGACATGTTTAACTTGCGGCAAATTAATTTCATGTGGAGAGAGGAGTGTTATTCTAATCAATAGAGCTTATGAACATCATCATAGTCGCTGGTTGGTGGAGACATTTTGACTATATCCTGGACCTGTCCGGCCTCGCCCAAAATGGCGGTGGTATAAATGGAACTCGTAACTCCTTGTTGTTTACTGGTTGCCCAACCTTGATATCACGAGATACGTATGCAGTTTTGAAGCCCATGGCGGGCAGGGACGAGTACTGATTGAACATTTGGGCATCCCTATTGATATTAAGTTCTGATGTGTTATTGATTACTGTATTATTGAAAGTTCGATTTAACGTCACCCATAGTACTTGCCCGCAAATGTATATCTAGATAATTTTATTTTTACTGGCCCTGTCGTACTTTAATTATAAAATGTACGTCCATTTCTTAGTTCTTGCAACCTAATGGGTCGCCCGTTACGTTGTTCTACAGTGTAAATGTCCCCTCATCATATACGATTCCAGTTTGCTCCGTGTCCGGCCCACGTGGTTATAGGCCCGTATTTGTATACTGACATTTTCACAATAAAGGTTTTTAAAACAAAACATGGTAGTAGTACTTACATTGGAAAAGTTTTGATTAATAGCGACTGTTTTCGAATCAGTAAAAGGCAAGTGAAATAAAGCAGTCCAATTACATGACGGTTAAAAGGTACAATACGCAGGAACGCAGTAAAGATAAATGGTCAAGGGCTGTTGTGTTTTCTACTCCTGCAACATAAAGTGATCAATAAGAATCTGATATTCAGGCGTATCTGCGACTAAGACAGCAGGCCGAGCCTCTTTTGCCCAACGGCTCCCTCATGGGATGAAGAAACGCCCTTTTTCTCGAAATAGGAATATTTTACTTGCAGGAAAGTTGTAAAGTTCCCGGGAAAATACATTAGCCTGGAACATTATAACATATATGTTTAAGAAAAAAAAAATGTTCGAAAGAAATGAAAAGCGTTATTATGACCAAGCCTTTCATCATTAGAATAACAAAAGTAAAATGAACCAATGAAAAGTTTTAATAACAACATGACCTGTTATGCTTACGTTACACGCTGCGCGCCGCGCTCTAGATCGTTTCCAGGAAGCTGCGCCTTACGCACCGGAGCACTTCCGGGTGTGCTAACGCGGCACGTCATATGACGCATTACGCGACAACGCAGGTCCAGAATATAGTCAAAATGTCTCCACCAACCAGCGGTCGGACCAGAACCCCTTTCGGCAGTCCAAAAAGGTTCCGTTAAATGGATGGTGGGCGAGACGCTGTTGCCGCAAGAGCGAGCGCAACTCAGCTGGTTGCGTGAAGCGCTGGGGTGTACCTGAGAAACCTCCACCTGGGGAGGTGGGGGAGGCTCGTTCGCGCCGCCTCTCCCTTCTAGTGCATCCCACGCCGTCTCCCATCTCCTGGCACAGGAATATGTGATGGTCGGACTAGGGCACCGCTGGACGTGTCTTCAGGTCAAACGGATTGTGGGACAATGTTCAGAATGGAAGAGTCACCAAAAGGCAAAAAGTTCCGCTTGACCCCGGGAGCCGGCCGCCTATGTCGGGGGCGATCTCAGGCCACACCAGGGCAACAAGACTTGGGGAGGGGGTCAGCGCCATTACACCGCCCCTCGGGGGCCTCCTTCAAGCGGTTCAGGGAGGCACCGAATCACATTGATTTCCAATGCAGTCATGTCCACAAACAGCCCCGACTTACTTTGAGAATAGTGAAGCTGCAGCAGGTGCAAATAAACTGCAGACAGTGTTACAAGCGCTGCTCGGAACCCTCAACTATGGCACCCAACATCCAGGACTTATGCCATTTGTGCAAGGCAGTGACATCGAAGTAACTCAGGGACCAAGGAACATACCATATCCAGAGTCCTTCCCACAGCGTATGCCTTCCTTGTTACCTAGTTATTGTTCTTTCACTCCCACTCCAGGCTTTTAGTCTGTGGATGGAAAACCATGAACCTACACTCACGTATGAAAATGTTACTTGACTGAGGCCAAGGAGATCAGAGTGCATGAGTCTCATGTTTGATCGATTGAGCTGGCCGGATCAGGCAACAAAAAGGTGGTGGTGGGGGTGGCGGCATCAGCAAGGCATCCTCACACACAACTTGTCGGACATCAGCTCTGGATGTACTGGGGACGAGTCTTGGTGCATGGTGTCGTCCCCGGGTAATTTGCACAACGGTTCTCCACCCCTAGGCCGCCAGCTATGGTACCTCGACAGGAATAGTGATGGATGTTGCAGCAGGCTGCCATGTAAATAGATATTTAATAAAACGTTTTACCCTGTTACTTTGCTGATGTGTTGTATATATTTATAATATTTGCATAGGGTTTGTCGTTATTTTGGGCGGGGTGGGTGGCGGAGCCGAGCTGTCTTGCAGCCAACATGGTGTCGAGCTCAGTTGATGTCACTAGTTTCGTATTTCTCATGAGGGGTTGTTCCTAATATTTCTATTTTAGCGAGGTCAAAAAGAGATCCCATTAGTAGCCTACTGATTTTGCTTGATTCCTTTTGTTTTTTTAAACGATTTTTCACTATCTGCAAAGACTTAACAGAGTATTGCGACTCTGTGCTTGTTTGTAAATAGAGAATGAACCAAAGAGAACCAATTCTAAAACAGTAAATGCTTGGATAACAATTAATGAAATGGAGAGAGAAGCAGGCACGACGGATTACAACGGGGGCAAAGGCCTGCGTTACCTACCCTTCACTATCTGCAAAGAGAGAATAATCCTAAAAGAAAAGAGGGGGGGTAGCGTTCAAAGCACATCAGCGTGCATAAACACGAAAATGTTTTTACCTACCACGTACTTGACATTTTAAAGCTTTTCATATTTGCTATTAAAAAACCATTGAAATTCACTGAAAAAACCAACGGTTATAGACCATATATAGTTAGGAATTAGCATTTACAAAACCTTGAAAATTCACTGAAAAAACCATAGGTTATAGACCATATATAGTTAGGGATTAGCATTTACAAAACCTTAATTTACTCGCACAAAACCATTGAAATTTGCATATATAGTTAGTTGCAATAACTATATATTGCGCAACCGCAATCCACTGCTGATGATGTCACATATTACATCATTCATGACATGGTCAGTGACATCACTGATGACATCACTGATGACAACTCAAATAACATCACTGACAACATCACTGATGACATCATTCATGTGATAATACGATGAACCTCTTCAGACTCTTATATAACCTTAGATTCACTCAGTGTAAACAGACACCTATGGTTTTTTCAGTGAATTTTCAAGGTTTTGTAAATGCTAATTCATAACTATATATGGTCTATAACCTATGGTTTTTTCAGTGAATATATATATATGCATACATATATAAACATATATAATCTGCATATCTATATTAATACAAAATATATATGTGTGCATACATATACATATATGCATACATATGTATGTTATTTACATGAAAGCTAAAAAGCCACCTCATTACAAACAGAATGGCTTTAAATCAAACGAGGGAGAGATCTATTGCATTTTTAATGCTTGTTTACTTTGGTTCCATCAAGAAGACATTCAGATGTGTCACACATTTGCCATAAATTCTGAATGTTAGCACTCTAGTTGCTCATTAGATCACTGTAGCAAAGCTACTGCTCACCAGGGAAGTCTGCTGCTGGTGTTTAAAGTGCATGTTTCAGTCTGTATGTCAGAATTTTTTTAATGAAATACAAGAGGATTTGAGAAGTCACTCAAAATGTGCCCTTATTTTTCTTTCTGAAGCACTAATCATACTTTATATGGCAAAATATACCCCCTCATTTTGTTCCTTTTTAAATTAAATGTTTTCAGACTTACGTCTTCATTCCAATCAAGATGGCTTCTGGTGTGCCATACTTTTGTCATAAGTAAGACTGTTAGCGCTCTATTTGGATCGGGATCGAGGACGGGTTCACTTACGGACTCCATACATGACTTGATTGTGTGCTTTCCACACCACACTTCCCATAATACACAGTCTCATTTGAGCCTCCCATTGGTGGGAGTGTCATACGGAAAATGGAGAAGTGGGTTAGCGGTTGCGCACACCGCTTCCGTTAAAGCCCCATGAAGAGAAGCATTATGGAGCTTCGAAACGCGTCAGGCAGATCCATTACGGAGCGACATATACAAGCAGATCTCCGTCCTCACCTACACATAAATCAAGCTGCTGCTCATTTGCTACTCAAAGGTGGACAACCTTGGAGCGACAAAATATATATATATATATATATATATATATATATTCACTGAAAAAGCCATAGGTTATAGACCATATATAGTTAGGAATTTGCATTTATAAAACCATGAAAATTCACTGAAAAAACCATTGGTTATAGACCATATATAGTTAGGGATTAGCATTTACAAAACCTTAATTTACTCGCACAAAACCATAGAAATTCGCATATATAGTTAGTTGCAATAACTATATATCGCGCACCCGCAATCCACTGCTGATGATGTCACATATTACATCATTCATGACATGGTCAGTGACATCACTGATGACAACACCCAGTGACTGTATGTTTCTGTAAAGTTAAAATATGTCTTACATATTGAAGAATGAGTGGATGTAAAAGTGTTTGGATGAAGTATTTAGTAGGTGCATGACTGACTGTATGAGAGAATGATTAAATGTGTCTCACTGAGTGCATGGGTTAGTGACTAAACTGTCTTAATTTGTGCATCAATATTTCTGTAGTTCTGTAAACTGCTGCATGTGTTGATCAGTAGCTATATGAGTAACTATGTGGGTTATTGATTGGTTGCCCAAATATTTGTATGGGAGAGTGAGTGTGTGTGTGACTCTGTGCATAGATGTGTGAGCAGTTGATTCAGTAGATGTATGGGTTCAAAAGAGCATGTGGAAACAGCTGTATGGGCGGTTGACTATCTGCATGAGTGTATTGGTGAGTGATTGGATTTCTCAGTGCTACATGTCAAAGTAAGTACATATGTAAAACACAGTACATGTAAGAGTTGACATATATAAATAACTGTGCATAAGAGCCAGTGAATGTGTGAGTGGCTGTATGGATCATTGTGAACTTGTCTCAGTGATTGTATAAGAGAGTAAATATGTGTTAGTATATGTTTGATTAAGTAAGGTGTGTATAACTGTATAGTTGAGGAAATGGAGGTGTGATTGATTCTTTGCATGACTGACTAGGTGTGTGAGTAACTCCATGGATGAGTGACAGTCTGTGAGTGTCTGTTTACACTGATTGTATATAAGGTTATATTAGAGTCTGAAGAGGTTCATCGTATTGAGGAAATAGAAAATGTTGTGTGATCAATGTGTCCCCCACTCGCACCCTATCCACGTACCCATGCTTCATGTATGTTCATGTTATCATGTAATTCCTTTTCCGTGCCTGGCATAATAATGCCCCTGCATTTCCGTCTAGCATTAACATGTTAGTTATTAGACCCTCCATGAATGAAACGTTAATTCTGCACTAAGGCCTGCCATGCCAATGCATTTACATGGTACACGTTTAAAATAACGCGAAGCACACGTTTTTGTGGCCCAGCCGAGCCAGGCCCTGAATTCAGGCTCCGAGCCTCTTCTGTCTCCAAGCTGCAGTTCTGCATCCCTGACCTCTCCCTTACTCCCTGCCCAGCCGAGAGGTGCCCGGCCTGGCCTGCCTGCCAAGACGGTATTTTGCCTACAGTTATCTGCTCAGCCTCCGCAAAAACACATTCCAGTCTAGTGAAATAGGTAAACACTTTCTGCCTGCAGAGCATAGGGCCTAGCCTTCCTGTCTCCATGCAAGAGATTTACTGAACCCGTTGCCATAGTAGGCCCATGCCCACATGTAATGCACGAAGGAATGTATGCACATACTAGCATTTAGTGATGAACGACTTCTGCTCGAGAGACCTTTACTTCAGACAATACATCCTCCAAATACAAGATATCAGATATGCCAAAGGTGCAGGTCGTTCTGACATCCCAGACTTCAGACTCCTCTTCTAGTGCTAAAGGCAACCCCCCAGCTCTCCCCAGTTACACGTCAATCTCACGTCATGACCAGTTGCGCGCACATGTAGGTTAAAGGTTTCTGCTGATCCTGCAGTCCTCTTCTATGCATACACCCACCTATGACACTCCTATGACTCGTCGAGTGTACACCCAAGTGTACGCCTCTTCACACGCCTTCTTTTACACCCATATGTTCTTATCTCTCTCTTTTTACTTGCTCCGCCTGGAGTGTTACGCCTACTGTATTCATTGCAATTATGTGATTTTACTATATATAATGTATGCTGTTAATAAAGCGTTAGATATCCCTTCCTGAACCTTAGTGGTGATGGAACCCGATTCTCCCCTGGCTCGAGTCATTGAAATAAAGCCCTTATGACTCAGATACCACGGACTCTGCCTCTCATTTTATGAGCTTTCGTAATTGTTATTAATGTATAGAAAAATAGTCCCGGTAATTTTATTTACCACAGTATTATCACATGAATGATATCATCAATGATGTGATCAGTAATGTCAAATGAGATGTTATCAGTGATTTCATCAGTGATGTCATTTGAGATGTCATCAGTGATGTCATCAGTGATGTCATGTGAGATGTCATCAGTGATGTAATTTGAGATGTTATCAGTGATGTCATCAGTGATGTCACTGACCATGTCATGAATGATGTAATATGTGACATCATCAGCAGTGGATTGCGGGTGCGGGATATATTATTGCAACTAACTATATATGCGAATTTCTATGGTTTTGTGCGAGTAAATTAAGGTTTTGTAAATGCTAATCCCTAACTATATATGGTCTATAACCAATGGTTTTTTCAATGAATTTTCATGGTTTTGTAAATGCAAATTCCTAACTTTATATGGTCTATAACTTATGGTTTTTTCAGTGAATTTCATTGGTTTTTTAAAAGCTAATATCTATAGCTGTAAAATATATTCTTTATTACGTGACGTATCACGTAGCCACGTGAGACGTCTCATGACGCGTCGCATAAACATGACGTATCGTCTCTGCAGCGCAAACAAAACCCGTAACGTAAGCGCGCCAGAGCACGCTTACAGATATATATATTTTTTTTTAACCTTAATTAGACAAAATCCACACGTGCACATATCTTGAGGCCTTGCAAAGGCACAACAAACAAACAGTCCCTACAATTTTGCCAAGTTTGGTAGAAATCTATTCCTTTAAATTTTATTATACTGTTTCTCTTGGTTTTCCCCTTGTTACGCTTACCGGAACGCTACCCGGTATGCAAACCGGACGCTCCAAAAACACAAGATTTCGGACTCCCGTTACGCTGCCGGTTAGCTGCCCGGTTGGCGTACCGGGAAGCGCCTCTACCGCGAAAAATCGCAATTTTCTTTTTTTTTCTTTTGCCCCCGGGGCACTTTAATAACCCCATCATCAATCCTAGGGGGTCAGGAGGGGTCTACCTTGCCCCCTTTCCTTCATTTCCCCCTTTGTTTTTCACCACCTCTTGTCACTCGATCCTACCGAGAGACAAGATGGCGGCCGGTCCGGACTGTTTACTATGTTGACAGCCAATCAGCTTCTCCTCAGACTCCCGTTACGCTGCCGGTTAGCTGCCCAGTTAGCTGCCCGATTCGCGTACCGGGACGCGCCTCTACGGCGAAAAATCGAATTTTTTTTTTTTTTTTGCCCCGCGGGCCACTTCAATATCCCTCTCATCAATCCTAGGGGGTCAGGAGGGGTCTACCTTGCCCCCTTTCCTTCATTTCCCCCTTCGTTTTTCACCACCTCTTGTCTCTCGATCCTACCGAGAGACAAGATGGCGGCCGCTCCAGACTGTTTAGAATGTTGACAGACACCGGAGAGCCAATCAGCTTCGCTTCGCAAAGCTCCGGTACGCGAAAAGTACGCGTACTGGTACGCTATCGGGTACGCTGTCACAGATATATCTGTTTTTTTAAACGTTAATTTCTCAAAATCCACTGGAGCACATATATTGAGACCCAGCAAAGGCACATCGGGCTAACAGTCCCTACAATTTTGCCAAGTTTCGTGCAAATCCATTCAGCCGTTCGAGCTAAAAGTGAGGCCAAAGGCCCTATGGAAAAATGAATGGGAAAAATGCGTTTTGGGACCCCCCTTTTTTCTCGGTCCCCCCTTGACGGAACCCCCCCAACTTTTCAGGGGCTGCTCAGAAACAAAATGTGCCATTTTCCTGAAAATTTCAGCCGATTCCGTCCACAAACGCCAAAGTTATTAGACATAGAATTTTCAAAAGTTCCATAGAGAAAAAATCCTAACTATATATACCTACTGGCTATCGCCAGTAGGTAATATATATATATATATATATATATATATATATATATATATATATATATATATATATATGGTCACCAGTAGGTAGTTATAGTTAGGACCTAGTCTCCATAGGAAATCCAGAACATTCTATTTGGAATAACTTTGGCGTTGGTGGATTAATCTTCGCAAATTTCTACAAGAAAATGGCTTGTTCCGCTCTGCTCCTTCCCTGAAAGTTTGGGGGTGATTCATCAAGTGGGGGCCGAGAAAATAAGGGGGGTCCCAAAACTTGTTTTCCCCGTCAAATTTTCCACAGGACATTTAGCCAGGGCTACAGCCCAAATGGCTGAACGGAATTACACCAAATTTGGCAAAATGGTAGAGTTCGGTTGGCAGGTTGTGCTTTTTGTTAAATGGTGTAAATCCGTTCAGTAGTTCCTGAGAAAATCAAAAGTAAAATCATAGTGATATCTAGAGACTCTGTACTGTACTCTGTACCTTCCCGAGCTGAGCTGCATGGTCATTGACTGTCAACTGTCTGTCAACACTCCAAACCAAGAAGTGTTGGCAGCCATCCTGTGCCTCAGTAGGAACAAGAAAGCAGTGAAACAAACGTGCAAAACATGCAAAGAGGGCAGGGTAGAAACACCCTGACCCCCTAGTCCTGCTCAGGGGGTCCCACAAGCACCCCCAAGGCCAATATTATTTTTATTTTATTTTAAAACCGCGGGGTACAAAGTACCATACTTTGTACTGTACTCTGTACCTTCCCGAGCACGAGCTGCATGGTCATTGGCTGTCAACTGTCTGTCAACACTCCAAACCAGGAAGGGTTGGCAGCCATCTTGTGCCTCGGTAAAACTGAGGGACAAGAAAGCAGTGAAACAAATGTGCAAAACACGCAAAGGGGTCAGGGTAGAAGCACCCTGATCCCCTCGGCCTGCTTTTTTTTTTAACCCCTTCGCTGCTGGCCCGTTTCCGCCGCTGTGCGGTAAACAAAAGAACAGGGGCGGGCCATGACGAACCCCAGCCGTCATCAGCACACGAGCACCGTAGTGCATGACGGCTGGGGTTCGTCATCAGCATACAAGGGGTTAAATGGCGTGGTACGAAGTATGGTACTCTGTACTGTACTCTGTACTGTACTCTGTACCTTCCCGAGTGCATACTGGAGGTTCCTGGTGGGCTAGTTGGCCTCCAGGGACCCCCAGTATGCAAGGGGAATTAGTTCCCTCTCTGCAAATGCACCAGGGGGCTGTGTTGCAGAGAGGTGTAAAAAGGGGCGTGGCCTCATTACACCCCTCTGCAATGCAGCCCCCTGGCACATACTGGAGATTCCTGGTGGGCTAGTTGGCCCCCAGGGACCCCCAGTATTCAAGGGGAATTAGTTCTCCCTCTGCAAACGCGCCAGGGGGCTGCGTTGCAGAGAGGTGTAAAACGGGGCATGGCCTCATTACACCTCTCTGCAAGGCTGCCCCCTGGTGCCTTACTGGAGGTTCCTGGTGGGCTAGTTGGCCCCCAGGGACCTCCAGTATGCAAGGAGAATCAGTTCCCCCTCTGCAAACGCGCCAGGGGGCTGCGTTGCGGATAGGTGTAATGAGGCCACGCCCCTTTTTACACATCTCTGCAATGCAGCCCCCTGGCGCATACCGGAGGTTCGTGGTGGGCTAGTTGGCCCACAGGGACCCCCAGTATGCAAGGGGATTTAATCCCCCAACTTAGAACACGCTACAGGGTGCGTTTGCACGGTGGTGAAGGTAGGGGGCGGGATTTGAGTTGATGTGAGAGGAAACATGCCCTGTGGCGCGTTTTAAGTTGGGGAATTAATTTCTCTTCTATCCAGAGGTACCCTAGGAGGCAACTAGTCCAACAGGTATCTCCAGTAAGCGCCACAGAGCTGTGTGGCAGAGTGTTGTAAAAAGGGGGCGTGCCCTCTGAACACCTCTCTGCAACACAGCTGCCTGGCGCATACTGGAGGTACCTGGTGGGCTAGTTTGCTCACAGGGGAACTCAGGATTGAAGAAAAATTAATTCCCCAATCTAAAACGCACCACATGGATGGTTTGCACACATGTTACCTCAGGCCCCATCCCCTTCCTTCACTATTGAGCAAAATTTTCCTGTAAAATCAGCCGAACTACGAATTCCGATTTACTCACCTGTTATAATAAGAAACGTCAGTGCTGCATCTTTGAGCGCACTACTGATCCTGAAAGATAATTCTAACCATACTTACAGTAACTTGAATTTCCTTCCATAGGCTAACATTGACTGGTTTCACTTGGAAATTTTTCCAAGTGTGAAGTTTTGGAGCTTTAAAAAATTCCTTTAAAATCAGCCGAACTATGAATTCCGATTTACTCACCTATTATCAGGAGATACCTCAGTGCTGCATCTTTCAGCCCACTACTGATTCTGAAAAGTAATTCTAATCGTAGTTACAGTAACTTGAATTTCCTTCCATAGGATATCATTGACTGGTTTCACTTGAAAAGTTTTCAAAGTGTGGGGTTTTGGAACTTAAAAAAATTCCTCAAAAATCAGTCAAACTATGAATTCCAATGTATTCACCTGTTATCAGGAGATACCTCAGTGCTGCATCTTTCAGCTCACTACTATTCCTGAAAAGTAAATTTAACAGTACTTACCAGTAAGTTGAATTTCCTTCCATAGGATATCATTGCCTGCTATATAAAATATATATATATATATATAAATAAATACATAAATAAATAAATAAATATATATATATATATATATATATATATATATATATATATATATATATATATATATATATATATATATATATATATTCACTGAAAAAAACATAGGTTATATACCATATATAGTTAGGAATTAGCATTTACAAAACCTAGAAAATTCACTGAAAAAACCATATGTTATAGACCATATATAGTTAGGAATTAGCATTTACAAAACCTTAATTTACTCGCACAAAACCATAGAAATTCGAATATATAGTTAGTTGCAATAACTATATATCGCGCACCCGCAATCCACTGCTGATGATGTCACATATTACATCATTCATGACATGGTCAGTGACATCACTGATGACATCACTGATGACATCATCCAGTGACTGTATGTTTCTGGAAAGTTAAAATATGTCTTACATATTGAAGAATGAGTGGATGTATAAGTGTTTGGATAAAGGATTTAGTAGGTGCATGACTGACTGTATGAGAGAATGATTAAATGTGTCTCACTGAGTGCATGGGTTAGTGACTAAACTGTCTTAATTTGTGCATCAATATTTCTGTAGTTCTGTAAACTGCTGCATGTGTTGATCAGTAGCTATATGAGTAACTATATGGGTTATTGATTGGTTGCCCAAATATTTGTATGGGAGAGTGAGTGTGTGTGTGGGGGTGGCTGGGAGGTATGTGACTCTGTGCATAGATGTGTGAGCAGTTGATTTATTAGATGTATGGGTTCAAAAGTGCATGTAAAAACAGCTGTATGGGCGGATGACTGTCTGCATGAGTGTATTGGTGAGTGATTGGATTTCTCAGTGCTACATGTCAAAGTAAGTACATATGTAAAACACAGTACATGTAAGAGTTGACATATATAAATAACTGTGCATAAGAGCCAGTGAATGTGTGAGTGGCTGTATGGATCATTGTGAACTTGTATCAGTGATTGTATAAGAGAGTAAATATGTGTTAGTATATGTTTGATTAAGTAAGGTGTGTATAACTGTATAGTTGAGGAAATGGAGGTGTGATTGATTCTTTGCATGACTGACTAGGTGTGTGAGTAACTCCATGGATGAGTGACAGTCTGTGAGTGTCTGTTTACACTGATTGTATCTAAGGTTATATTAGAGTCTGAATAGGTTCATCGTATTATCACATGAATGATATCATCAGTGATGTGATCAGTAATGTCAAATGAGATGTTATCAGTGATGTCATCAGTCCTGTCATTTGAGATGTCATCAGTGATGTCATCAGTGATGTCATTTGAGATGTCATCAGTGATGTCATTTGAGATGTCATCAGAGATGTCATTTGAGATGTCATCAGTGATGTCATCAGTGATGTCACTGACCATGTCATGAATGATGTAATATGTGACATCATCAGCAGTAGATTGCGGGTGCGCGATATATAGTTATTGCAACTAACTATATATTCGAATTTCTATGGTTTTGTGTGAGTAAATTAAGGTTTTGTAAATGCTAATTCCTAACTATATATGGTCTATAACCTATGTTTTTTTCAGTGAATTTTCTAGGTTTTGTAAATGCTAATTCCTAACTATATATGGTCTATAACCTATGGTTTTTTTCAGTGAATTTCAATGGTTTTTTAATAGCAAATTTCAAAAGCTGTCAAATGTCAAGTACGTGATAGGTAAAAACATTTTCGTGTTTATGCACGCTGATGTGCTTTGAACGCTGCCCCTCCCCTCCCCCCCGCTTTTCTCTTAGGAGTACTCTCTCTTTGCAGATAGTGAAGGGTAGTTAACGCAGGCCTTTGCTCCCGTTGTAATCCGTCGTGCCTGCTTCTCTCTCCATTTGATTGATTGTTATCCAAGCATTTACTGTTTTAGAATTGGTTCTCTTTGGTTCATTCTCTATTTACAAACAAGCACAGAGTCGCAATACTCTGTTTAGTCTTTGCAGATAGTGAAAAATCGTTTAAAAAAACAAAAGGAATCGAGCAAAATCATTAGGCCACTAATAGGATCTCTTTTTGACCTCGCTAAAATAGAAACATTAAGAACAACCCCTCATGAGAAATACGAAACTAGTGAGATGAACTGAGCTCCACACGATGATGGCTGCAAGACAGCTCGGCTCCGCCACCCACCCCACCCAAATTAACGACAAACCCTATGCAAATATTATAAATATATACAACACACCAGCAAAGTAACAGGGTAAAACATTTTAATAAATAACTATTTACATAACTATTTTATACTTTTAGTTGCCCGATCCGGCTAGCTCAATCGATCGAGCATGAGACTCATGCACTCTGATCTCCTTGGCCTCAGTCAAGCATCAATAGTAAGATTTTCATACATGAGTGTACGTTCATGGTTTTAGTCCCTGAGTTGCTTCGATGTCACTGCCTTGCACAAAGGGCATAAGTCCTGGATGTTGGGTGCCATAGTTCAGAGTTCTGAGCAGCGCTTGTAACACTGTCTAAAGCTTATTTGCACCTGCTGCAGCTTCACTATTCTCAAAGTAAGTGGGGGCCGTTTGTGGACCTGACTGCATTTGAAAACAATGTGATACGGTACCTCCCTAAACCGCTTGATGGAGGCCCCCGAGGGGCGGTGTGATGGCGCGGACTCGGAGAAGGCGCTTGGCTCCGACCCCCTCCGCAAGTCTTGTTGCCCTGGTGTGGCCTGAGATCGCACCCGACATAGGCGGCCGGCTCCCGGGGTCAAGCGGAACTTTTTGCCTTTTGGTGACTCTTCCATTCTGAACATTGTCCCACAATCGGTTTGACCTGAAACGATTACACAAATAAAACATTTGTGAGTTTTAAATTTCCGGAGAAGTATAATTCACCAATACCTTTCTCTGTAGATCTTTTTCCATTAACAATCCCAGTTCCATCACCCGCCCAGGATATCACTACTGTTAGTTGTAATTTTTGCTTCTGTTTTAATAAAAAATGTTTTAAGGTGTTTACTGTTTTTGTTGCGATGTATATATTTATAAGTTATTAAAGTGTTATAATCCTACTAATTTTTTATCGATTATTGTTCTTTGAGATATTCCCTGTCTACAAACAGAGAAGAATAGGAATATTCTGTCTCCCTTTGCAGATAGTGAAGGATAGGTAATGCGGACTTTTGTCCCCCGTTGTAATCCGTCATGCCTGTTTTCATCCCCACTGATTGATTGATTGGCTGGACATTTATTGTTCAAGGAATAGTTCTCTCGAGGTATTCTCTGTTTGCAAATAACGTGGAATAGAAATATTCTGTCTAGTCTTTGCAAGTAGTGAAGGGTGGGTAATGCGGACCTTTGTCCCCTGTTGTAATCTGCATTGCCCATCTACTCCCCACTGATTGAGAAACTAGTTCCACCCGGACCATTTATTAGAGGTACATCATCTGGCTCAACCGGAGAGTACCCCTAATAAAGAAGATATATGTAAAAACGAAGTAATCACTGTATCCTGTTAAACAGAAACTTTAGCATGAAACACACTTGAAAAGGAAGGGAAAGAAATCGAACAAAATCAGTAGGCCACTGATGAGTTTTTGACTTCGCTAGAAATAAGAAACATGAAAGTAGTGAAAGAAGCCAAGCTTGACGTTACGGCAGCCACGAGGTAGCTAGGCTCCGCCAGCCCCCCACTGCTCCAAGCATGTCTGTCCCACCGCCCGCCACGCCCATTAACGGTAACGTGAAATAGATACAAATCAGCAGATACCTACCCTCATTCTGGAAACTCCAAAGTGCAACAGGGCCACGGTTACGCCCATCCGGAAGATGAGGCCTCGACACGTGCAGGGCGGGGCCCAGCTAACCGCCATCAGCCGTGGCGTGGATGGCCCAAAATGTACTGGTCTCCCGATTCCCTTCTTCTGCCGCCTTGCAGGCCACAGGGGGATGTCTTGCCTCTGCCTCCGACCCCCCCCCTTCTTATCGCCTGGTCCGGACATCACGGATATCAACTCCAGGTGTCGGCGTGGGGTGCGCTGGGAGGGAGAGGCGGCGCGAACGAGCCTCTCCCACCCGCACAGGTGGGGGCCCCTCAGCTGCACCCCCAACGCTCCACTCACCCAACAAAAGGGTCGTCGCGTAAGGTGCACCAGGAGAGGAGCCAAGGCCGACGGTATCTTCTTCTTTCTTCAATAATGGCTGCGACAACACTGGGGGGGATGTCTTACACATGCCACTGACCCCCCCCTCTTATCGCCTGGTCCGGACATCACGGATATCAACGCCAGGTGTTGGCGTGGGTTGCGCTGGGAGGGAGAGGTGGCGCGAACGAGCCTCTCCCACCCCCCCAGGTGGGGGCCCCTCAGCTGTACCCCCAACGCTCCACTCACCCAACAAAAGGTCTCGTCCACTATTGCGAGGCAATGATGCTCCGCTCACCCAGTGGGGGTCTCGTCCACTGTTCCGGTGCAACAACGCGAGTTCAACTATAAAATGAGTCCTGCATCCAGAAACGTTCTCCTCAACTTTGAAGATTCTATAAGAGCCACGGGGGCCCCCGACCCCCGCAGACACCCCCGATGGGAAATGACTGCCATGATCACCCACGGAACGACCACGACGTAGCGGCGGGACGTTGGCGCGCTCATGCCGGCGCCGGCCTCAGTCTTGAAATGACCAAAATCCTGCAAGACTACCATCTTGATCAGTTCCGGTGGTACACCAGTATGACCCGGTAGGAGAGATTGTTGCCTCCCACCCCACTTTGACTGATGGTTCATGTCGGCAGTCCCCTCTGCTACCCTTCAACGAAAACTTTTGGACTGCCGAAAGAGGTCCCGGTCCAACCACGAGTTGGTGGAGACATTTTGACTATACTTGGACCTGCCTGACCTCACCCAAAATAGCGCCGGTACAAATGAAACTCTCAACTCCTTGTTGTGCCCCGATTGCTCAGCGTTGATATCATGAGATATGTATGCAGTTTTTAGCACATGAATTGATATGGAATAAGACTGATTATATGTTCGGACAATGAATTGATCCAGGATGGGTATTGATTATACGTTCGAACAATGAATTGACATGGGACGGATACTGATTACACGTTCGAACAATGAATTGATATTAAGTTCTAATGCATCATTGATTACTGTATTTATTATTGAAGGTTCGAATTGTCGACACTTTTGGTACTTGCTCACAATGAATTATCGATATGATTTTGTTGCACTTGTCACACTTTTTACTATGAAATCAACGACCACTGACTCTCTGTTATATTTTCCACAAATAAATACCCCCCCCATTTACAGTTCCAGCCTGCTCCGTGGCCGGCCCACGGGGTTGTAGGCCCGTATTTGGGCACCAAAATTTTTATTAAAGGTTTTTGAAAAAGCAAACGTAGTTGTAACGCGTAGATTGGTAAGTTTCGAATAAATGGCCACTGTTTCCGTTTAAAAAAAAAAAAAAAAAGCAGGTGAAATGAAGCAGCTCAATTAGTTAAGGGTTAAAAAGTATAGTACGCAGAAGCATTGAAAATATGAATGGTCCAGGTTTGTTGTATGTGTTTTTCATTTTTGTACAGCATAAAGCAATCGATAAAGATCCTGGTATTTAGCCTCTACTTTATATGCTACCTGTATCAGGGAAGTTGTTTTAAATGCCCCTAAGCCACCCCGAACGAATGTCACCTGGCCCCCCTAGTACGAACGAAAACGACCCCGTACCACTGTAGGTTATCTCTCTTCCTCAAAAATGACAAAAATTACTTTCTAGGACGTTTTGGACATTGATGATTTTCATATGATCTATTTATTAAAGTAATACTCATCTCTCCGCATGAAATTAATTTTCCACATGCTACACAAGTCAATCTCATCTGCCTAAAGTTCTTTTTCAGATTTGGGACCGTTTTCCTTGCCTCTGACTCACTTATTGCTAAGTCATTGGTGGATGTTTTTGCCGGTCGGGGATTATCCACCAAATCTCGAAGTTGTGCTTTAGAATAATTAAGAGGGTGCCACTTCTCCATGTGCCGATGCATGGTATGATCACCATAGCTATATTTTTTTTCGGTCCCTCTCAAGAGTTTTTTTTTTGCAGATGAGGCAGGTAACGAACCTGGCATTAACTTTCTTTTCATGAGAAGGAAAAGAAAAAAATTGCCAGATAAAATTCACTTTCACATGGGATGTTCTTGGCATTTCTTTGTCTATCCTGGTTAAAGCAATGTCATGTAAATAGTTCTTTAAAAAGTTTTTTTTTAACTTGTTTACTTTGTTGGAGCGTTGTACATATTTATAAGTTATTAAAGTGTTATAATCCTACTATAATCCTACTACTTTGTTGGAGTGCTATATATTTTTAATGTGAAACATAATTGTGAAGACTTTGATGTACAAAAAGGTATCCCTGGAATCTTCCGCTTCAGGCTCGGTCCCACACACCCTTACAGTGAGAATCCCCTCCCCAATCACAATACAGGATCGTTATCAGATAGTAGGAACGCGTGTGGTGTGACGGATCTCATGAGGTGGGGGCCTTGATCTACTGTAACTCCTTTGAACAGGGGTGATTCTTTACAGTTGGGGCCATAAACTACATCCGCAGGGCTAGGTGATAGCCTGGGACCTGCCTGGACAATCGGACACTCTGAGGAAGAGGAGTGTCAAAGGGTTCAGTAGTGAATAGGGTGAAAGGGTGGTGTCAGGCGGGCACAGGGTGTGATTCTCAGGGAAGAGCAGCGCAGATGGGGGGAGGTTTAAGGCCCATGCATAAGACAGAGAGCGGGGGTGACCAGTGCGTGGGGGAGATGCGTGCGAGGGTGGGGAGCCATGCCTAGGATCGGCGGCGTGCAGAGAGTGGGTCTGGTCAAGGCATCTAAAATGGCTGCCGTGCACGACAAAAGTGTGGCATTGGAAAAAAAGCAAGATGGCGCAGACAATGTTTATCAATACGAATTAATTTATAACAATTATTTTTAACAATATATTTACTCGCAGTGTCAAAATGGCGGTCAACCCTTCCTGATTTCCTTCGAATCGAACGTTAACAGAAGTCAAGCGGCAAAAAAAAACCGCTCACGCGCAACCGCCGGAAGACAAGTATCAACATATATGAGCCTCCTCAACCACCCTCAGAAAACATAGGGGGTCAGGATACGTCTCCCATACCCCCTTATACCCAATACTCACTTTGCTTTTCCTCCATCTTGTAATTTAATTAAATCGAAACACAAAATGACAAAATTCCCGTTTCGCTACCAGTTTGCGACCCGGTTCGCGAACCGAGAAGCGCTTCTACCGCGAAAAATCATTTTTTTTTATTTGCCCCACGGGACCCTTTAATAACCCCAACATCATTCCTAGGGGGTCAAGAGGAGACTACCTTGCCCCCTTTCATTAAATTCCCCCTTCGTTTTTCTCCTCCTCTGGTCTCTCGATCCTACCGAGAGACAAGATGGCGGCCGCACCGGACTGTTTAGAATGTTGACAGACACCGGAGAGCCAATCAGCTTCGCTTCGCAAAGCACCGTTACGCGAAAAGTACGCGATCTGGAGCGCTATCCGGGACGCTGTCACCGATATATCTGTTTTTTTAAACGTTAATTTCTCAAAATCCACTGGAGCACATATATTAAGACCCAGCAAAGGCACATCGGGCTAACAGTCCCTACAATTTTGCCAAGTTTCGTGTACATCCATTCAGCCGTTCGAGCTAAAAGTGAGGCCAAACGCCCTATGGAAAAATGAATGGGAAAAACGCGTTTTGGGACCCCCCTTTTTTCTCGGCCCCCCCTTGACGAAACCCCCCCAATTTTTCAGGGGCTGCTCAGAAACAAAATGTGCCATTTTCCTGAAAATGTCAGCCGATTCCGTCCACAAACGCCAAAGTTATTAGACATAGAATTTTCAAAAGTTCCATAGAGAAAAAATCCTAACTATATATACCTACTGGCGACCGCCAGTAGGTATATATAGTTATATATATAGGTATATATAGGTATATATATATATATATCCAACAGAACAGGAACTCCCTTTGAACATGGAGCCTCACAAGGTATGTATCAGGCCCACTTTTATTGGAAGGCAGCCTGCCAGCAGGTACCATCAGGAGCAGCATTAGTCAAGAGTTGACGCCAGACACGTTTCAGGAAATAATCCTTTCTTCAGTGGCGTTTTCAGGCAAAGGTGGTTAAACGCGCTTATGATGTCACACAAGTTAATTGAATCACCCGCCCATTAGGCGTAGCCTCTTGCAAGGAATTGTGGGTGATGCAGTGTTCCTCTGTTCTCCCCAGTGGGCGCGCCTTCAAACACCTTAAGTCACAGCCTTTTTAAGATTGCAAATATCCATGGCGGGACCTGCCCCGCTTTGTGTGCTGCTGACCGGAGCCTTCAAACTGGCTTCCCCCTGCAAGGACTCCAGTTCGCCTTCGTTCTCAACATGGCAGCATTCCTTTGGTGATGACACAGACCCGCAGAGCAGCGGTGGGCTCGTATTCGCGACCGAGAAAGCCAGCAGTCCAGCCGTGGGGGCGCACCGCTGCTGAGAATTGTTTAAAGGCGGTTCTGAGGCTCTAGAACCCTGGAGCCTGACATAGCACCGGATTGCTTTACTTGGCGCATCCTAACCTCGTGCTTTTCCAAACTTATCATGGTTATTGACATTATATTTGGCAAATGAGCGGCATTTGATGAACTACAGCGAGATGACTATCCATCCCACAATGCATGGCAACGTACTTTACTCACCTGCAGAGAATGAATTTCCAGTGGGGTTATTTATGGACAGTCCCTGGATATGAACTTGCTTTCAAATGCTTCAGGCCCGTGAACAAGGATGTAAGATTTGAAACGCGTTGGGCACTAATATTAAAAGGAATCTGACACGCTGGTTTTTGGTGCGCTGCAACTCATTATTTCTGGTGCGAGTGAGCTCCGTTTGTGGACACTTGTGAAACGGTTAAATATGCACAGCAGTCCAGCCGTGGGGGCGCACCGCTGATGAGAATTGTTTAAAGGCGGGTATGAGGCTCTATAACCCTGGAGCCTGACAGAGCACCGGATTGCTTTACTTGCCGCATCTTAACCTCGTGCTTTTCCAAACTTATCATGGTTATTGACATTATATTTTGCAAATCAGCGGCATTTGATGAACTACTGCGAGATGACTATCCATCCCACAATGCATGGCAACGTACTTTACTCACCTGCAGAGAATGAATTTCCAGTGGGGTTATTTATGGACAGTCCCTGGATATGAACTTGCTTTCAAATGCTTCAGGCCCGTGAACAAGGATGTAAGATTTGAAACGCGTTGGGCACTAATATTAAAAGGAATCTGACACGCTGGTTTTTGGTGCGCTGCAACTCATTATTTCTGGTGCGAGTGAGCTCCGTTTGTGGACACTTGTGAAACGGTTAAATATGCACGGCAGTCCAGCCGTGGGGGCGCACCGCTGCTGAGAATTGTTTAAAGGCGGTTATGAGGCTCTATAACCCTGGAGCCTGACAGAGCACCGGATTGCTTTACTTGCCGCATCTTAACCTCGTGCTTTTCCAAACTTATCATGGTTATTGACATTATATTTGGCAAATCAGCGGCATTTGATGAACTACTGCGAGATGACTATCCAGCCCACAATGCATGGCAACGTACTTTACTCACCTGCAGAGAATGAATTTCCAGTGGGGTTATTTATGGACAGTCCCTGGATATGAACTTGCTTTCAAATGCTTCAGGCCCGTGAACAAGGATGTAAGATTTGAAACGCGTTGGGCACTAATATTAAAAGGAATCTGACACGCTGGTTTTTGGTGCGCTGCAACTCATTATTTCTGGTGCGAGTGAGCTCCGTTTGTGGACACTTGTGAAACGGTTTTATATATATATATATATATATATATATATATATATATATATATATGTATATCCAACAGAACAGGAACTCCCTTTGAACATGGAGCCTCACGAGGTATGTATCAGGCCCACTTTTATTGGAAGGCAGCCTGCCAGCAGGTACCATCAGGAGCAGCATTAGTCAATAGTTGACGCCAGACACGTTTCAGGAAATAATCCTTTCTTCAGTGGCGTTTTCAGGCAAAGGTGGTTAAACACGCTTATGATGTCACACAAGTTAATTGAATCACCCGCCCATTAGGCGTAGCCTCTTGCAAGGAATTGTGGGTGATGCAGTGTTCCTCTGTTCTCCCCAGTGGGCGCGCCTTCAAACACCTTAAGTCACAGCCTTTTTAAGATTGCAAATGTCCATGGCGGGACCTGCCCCGCTTTGTGTGCTGCTGACCGGAGCCTTCAAACTGGCTTCTCCCTGCAAGGACTCCAGTTCGCCCTCGTTCTCAACATGGCAGCATTCCTTTGGTGATGACACAGACCCGCAGAGCAGCGGTGGGCTCGTATTCGCGACCGAGAAAGCCGCCTTTAATCCAACAGAACAGAAACTCCCTTTGAACATAGAGCCTCACGAGGTATGTATCAGGCCCACTTTTATTGGAAGGCAGCCTGCCAGCAGGTACCATCAGGAGCAGCATTAGTCAATAGTTGACGCCAGACGCGTTTCAGGAAATAATCCTTTCTTCAGTGGCGTTTTCAGGCAAAGGTGGTTAAATGCGCTTATGATGTCACACAAGTTAATTGAATCACCCGCCCATAGGGCGTAGCCTCTTGCAAGGAATTGTGGGTGATGCAGTGTTCCTCTGTTCTCCCCAGTGGGCGCGCCTTCAAACACCTTAAGTCAAAGCCTTTTTAAGATTGCAAATGTCCATGGCGGGACCTGCCCCGCTTTGTGTGCTGCCGACAGGAGCCTTCAAACTGGCTTCCCCCTGCAAGGACTCCAGTTCGCCCTCGTTCTCAACATGGCAGCATTCCTTTGGTGATGACACAGACCCGCAGAGCAGCGGTGGGCTCGTATTCGCGACCGAGAAAGCCGCCTTTAATCCAACAGAACAGAAACTCCCTTTGAACATAGAGCCTCACGAGGTATGTATCAGGCCCACTTTTATTGGAAGGCAGCCCGCCAGCAGGTACCATCAGGAGCAGCATTAGTCAATAGTTGACGCCAGACGCGTTTCAGGAAATAATCCTTTCTTCTCTCCTCTCTCCTCTCTCTCCATCTTTCTGTCTCTCTCTCCATCTTCAGTCTCTCTCCTTCTCTCCACTCTCTATCCCTCCTCTCTCTCTTTCTCGGTCTCTCTCTCCATCCTTCAGTCTCTATCTTTTCCTCTCTCTCTTCCTCGCTCTGGCTCTCTCCCTCAGTATCTTTCTCACCCTCTCCTCCATCCTTCAGTATCTCCCTCTCCTTCTCTCTTCCTCTCTCTCCCTTCCTATCTCCCTCTGTCTTCATCCTTCAGTCTCTCTCCCTCTCTTCCCCTCTGTATCCCTCCTCTGTATCCCTCCTCCTCCTCTCTCTCTATCTCGCTCTATCTCTCTCGCTCCATCCTGCAATCTCTCTCTCTCTCTCTGTTTCTCTCCCTCGTTATCTCTCTCCTCCTCTCTCCATCCTTCAGTATCTCCCTCTCATTCTCTCTCTCTCTCCTGCTCTCTGTCTCTCCCATCTCTCTCGCTCGCTCTCTCCCTCTCTATATCTCACCCCCCCCCCCAATATCTCTGTGGCACCCTTTCGTCGATACTCTTCTCTCAGGAACCTCTTGTGATTGCCGCACCTGGAAAAGCACTGCCTCTGCTGTTTGTGCTTTACAAGGAGCCGGTGGTTATGATATAATTGTTAAGTGCAAGTACTGAGAGATAAATTCAACAAAATTGACAGAAATACATTTATATGTAACGTTTTGTAAATAAATGCGGAGGTCATAAGATAAAAAGCCCATGGACCTGAGGCTGGACAGAGTCCCCTAGTTTTTTAAGTAATAAGATGCAGCGCCTTGAAACAGTGCGCCAAGCAGAGACTCCTTCGGAAACTGCTCGGAAGCTGCCACTGCCAGGTGTCTGACAAGGAGCAGGATCCCTGTTCGCAGCAGCCGGTGCCCCCGGCCGGCTGAGGCTGGCGCTTGGCATGCGAGACTGGGGCCTGCAGGGCCCAGGGTGGAGGGATGCGCTACAGAGCATGTTAACAGCAGCAGACACCCCCAACCTGCGTCCTACAACTCAAACTCCCAGAATGCATATAATATTGGAATCATACAAAAACGATTGCCTGGTGCCTAAACAGAGTTTAAGTTTGACAATTAACTGGGGAGCAGAGGCGTCTCCGTGGTCACTGCACAATTCTCTTTCCTCCGCCGATGCTATACTGCGTCACTGAATGCAAGAGCATTCGCCCTAATCTGGCCTCAGACGTCATTGACGCGCAACACACCCACAAGTGGGAGGCGACACAGTACAGTGTCGCGACACACACTTTGGAAAGCTCTGGTCTACACCAACGCAGGAACCTTTGCACAATAGTGCAAGGCTGCCTGCATTGCAAGGATGATTATTTTTGTGCAGGTAGGGAAACCTTTCTGTAGAAAAATAATCACAGGACACTTTTCCTTTTTCTACGTGTGTTGCAGAAATCAGCACACATAGAAAAAGAAAAAATGAAGAGATATAAAAGTATTTTTCCCCATTGCATGTTCCTTAAGCCTCTCCTGGGGAGGCATATGTTTTTGGCAGTGTCTCAGATTTACGATTTCCCGTAAATGTGGGGCAGTGTCAAAAGACCATGTGTGTTTCTGGGAACACCCCCAGCAACACCCATTGCACACCTCTTTAACGCAAAACACTGCATTAAAGCGGCAGATATTTATCAGGCAACAGTCCACCAAATAAAGTGCCTAAGTGCTGCCTGATACATATCACGCTAACAGCTGTGCCACGAAATATCACAAAAAGTGACATTCCAATGGAGCAAGAAGTCTCATAAATGAGGCCGTGAATGATTACAATTCTGCAAGGAGAGTGTGTAGGTGAATGTATAGCAGCTTTACTTTTAGAACAGTGTACAGATAAGTAAGAAACAGTAGAGTGAGAGTGATTGCTGAAAGTCTAATAATACATACTGGAGAATTCAATATAGAAAAGACTAGTTTGTAGGTACATAGAAGACTGCGTGGATAGTCTATACAGGTTTATAGTAGTCCACGGCCTACGGCGTACTGTCCTCCATGAATATTTGGGTACTGATTAGATAATTACAATTCTGCAAGCAGAGTGCCTGACTGAATTTTAAATAGCTTCATTTTTAGCACAGTGCATACATAAGGACATTCTGTTGAATATCTCTGTACAATACGGAATCAGCAATCACAGAAACCTTGCTGGAAGTGAAGGATATACACCTGGAAATAAAAAGTATAAAACATAAGTTTGCTGGTGCATAGAAGGCTGCATACATAATCTATAAAGATTTGAAGCAGTCCTAGCCCTAAGACCCAGTTTGTACCATGAGAACTTGGATACTAGCTGAATGATTACAATTCTGGAAGAAGAGTCTCTCAAACCATGTTTAATTTTTAATCATTCATGTATTCTTGTAACATTACATAATTAAATAGAACTTTCAACATGATTTTATCTGAAATTTAATGTTCTTTATCATGAATTTCAAAAGTCACATCATGAAACTCAATGTCGTGTAATGCTTCAACAAAATCATCGTCCAATGTTTCATCCAATAAATCACAGGTAATATCTCCGGCACCAATACTTTCATCTTCATTCTCTCTCTCCATGAATGGTATATTTAACTCCTCTTTCAGAGTGTTAGTAATTTCAAAACTCTTTTCCATATTCTTTTCTCTTCTTCCATAGTGAATTTTATTATGTTGTTGTTCCTTGCAGAAAACATAAACACTTCATTTTATCATTTCCCTAATACATAATACAAAACTAGCTTTATCAACTATCTTGCCCTTTAACAAATATTATGAAAAACCATTCTCAGCTACTTTATATGATTATATCAATATAATTTGCTTATATGAATTTTTAGTTATACAATTTCCTTACATTTTCAAACCAGTCACTCTTTATCACTATAGAAAAAAACTAAGGCTATTATAATAATATGCAGTACTAAAAAAAGTAAAAAAATGTCTATTCAGCTTACCAGTTCCAAAGCAGTTGATGTATTGTAGTAAAATGGAAAGAACACAGAAACACTCTTTTTTTTAAATTTCTTCAAATGTTTTTCAAAGATACAAACCGTCTTTACAAACTTTTGAACTCCATTGACGTTATTTTACTTCACCTCTGTAGAAGTACATCCCATCTACCATTTTTGTCAGTTAGTTATACTTACCTTCAAAATAATAAATTTAAAAAAAATTATTACACATTTTGAATCTGTAGAAGACAAAAAAATACAGTCACAATTTATATTTTACAACACAAAATCATTTGTGAAGCATTTCTTTTGCCTTTTTTGCTGTTCTCAGAATATATTGAATTTCACTAGAAACAGTGAGTTCAATAGTACTCATCACATAACAGCGGGCAAAAAAAAAGACAATCAAGAAGATTATCTTAAAAAAACTAAACAACAATCTCAATACCAATATAAAAAATACAAATAAAACATATGTTTAATGTTTTTCTCAAAGACCAATTTCTTACGTAACTATGAGGTATGTCAAACAATCCTGAAATAACAAAACCCCATCATTAATTTTATTCCATTATAAATATTGTTACTTGCAAATATATGCTGACAAAATTAGGAACAAAAAGTTATTAAAGGTTTCACATAATTTTTCCCATGGCCAAATTGTATGTGTGAAATTCTTTGTTTGAAAGTTGTTCAATAGTAACTCTGATCATCTGCCTTTCAGCCTTCTGATCCAAAACCACTGATGTTATGTTATGTTATGTTATGTTAAAATTATCTGTACAGCGCATGGACAGCAGGCGCTTTCATGGCGCTATCATTTGCACCGTCCCCCAGTGCTCATCTCTTAGCCCAATGCTATTCAACATCATCATGGCCACCCTCACACAAGTGGCCCACCATCTCAACCACAACATCATCTCTTATGTCAACAACACCCAGCTTATCCTCTTCCTCACCAAAAAGTCACATACCACAAAAAACAACCTCCACAATGCAATTAAGGACGTCACCAAGTGTATAAGGATCAGCTCTCTAAACCTGAACTCGCACAACATGAAGATACTCATCCTCAGACCCACCCCCTCAGCTTCAGATGACTCCTGCTAGCCAACTACACTGTGAACATTACCAACACCTACTGATCATGTGCACAACCAACAATTCATCCTCAACTCCTCACTCTACATGTGTAAACAAGTCTACAGCATGTCCTCATACTGCTAAAACACCCTCCACATTTTGCACAACATTTACAAGTACATCCTAAAGAAAACAAGAAGAAACAGACTACACTGTGGCAACACACTCTACACAAGAATTCCAGCCAAACACCTATAACAACTACAATCAATCCAAAGCACCTCCACCTGACTGATCTTCAAAGTCCCCTACTACTGCCACATCACCCACAACATGATACACCTATTCTGCCTCAACATCAACAGGAACTTTATCTTCAAGCTTCTCACCCTCAGTTACAAAATACTCTACAATACCAGACAAATCTACTTTAACAGCAGTAATCCTGAAAGACCAAATTTTGATCTAAAGATGTTGGCGTTAGAAATATTAGGTAAGAATTTGGTAACTCTTTAGGCAAACGTTCCTTAAAAACTAATTGACTATCATTACAATGTATCCAACCTTTCATACATTTTAAATAAACTGTGTCATGTCCAGATGTTGTAGAAGGTCCATCATGAAAAATAATGGCAACAGCTACAAAAGTTCTTCCTGATATTGAAAATTGACCCGCTACACACTTTTAAAAAAAAGTTTCCAATTTTCTTCCATCAGCTCTACAACGTTGCAGCATTAAAAAAGCATACTGTCCATATCTTTGTATAAATAATGTTGATGACATTTCTGATTTACATTTTCTACACTCAATGTTTTGACTAGCTCCTCTAACTAGATTGTTAAAAGGCACTGATTCACAGTCTGGTAAAGTGAAATATATGAATCTTTCAGTGTCTATGTTACTGCTACATATAAACAAACAATGTTGACAGCCATGTTGCCATTTATAAGAAAGCCCAGAAATATATTCAATATCTATACCTTCATCTTCCAGTACACTAAACATAAACATTAAGAATTACTGACAATATTGCTGAATATTCTGTGTGTGAGAGAGAATAACGTGATAAAATGCTCCCATTCAGTTAGGAAAAAAGGCTATCTGTAAAAATTATTCTGACTCTTTTAATTATTAGATTAGAGAAGCTTGCGCACAAATTATGAATTCCTGGTTATGCTGTGCAAAATTACATGTATAACTTTTTTTTCCCCTTGTTTGAATTGATGGTGTCCCACATGTTATTTTAAGAAATGTGTCGTGATTTTCTATGTCGTTATCAATGCATTTGATTTTAATGCTGCTTAATGTCTTTTCTTTTCAGCAAGTAACAGTACATTATGGTATATAGTTTCTTTTAGCTTAGTTTTTCATGAGGCTGTAGGAATATTTTGCTTCTTACTTGAGAATGCTAGCATGCGTCTAGGTTGCAAAAATGTCTTTATTAATTCATGTTTTTAGGATGCTTTTCACCATGTCTAATTTGCTTAAATTAGTTAGAAATAACTGTGCAGTGTTTCAAATTAAATGCAGGGTTTCTCTGAAGCCTGAGAACGGGTATGTTTGTAGTTAGAAGGAATTTGCTTTTTGACCTTGGCTGATATGATAGCTCAGCCAGGCTCTCAGGAGCGTTTTGGAAGGAGGGGCCCTTTTTGGAGCGAGGCAGACTTGCCCATGCCTTGTTATTTCTTGGCAAATATTCAGGAGCTTTTCACACACAGAGTTTTGAAAGGGTGGAGGACCTGCCCCATGGGTGACATCACGATGAAGGGAAGGCAGTGTAGAGAAAAAACTTGGCAGGAGCTTCGCTCCTGCAATGAGATCAGCATTTGGCAGTGATTCAATTTTAGATCGCAGTGCAGTAGCCCATCTCCTGTTTGTTATGGTTGGAACTGATTCAAAACTCTGAGTGCAGACATCTTTCTGGAGGTGGGGGCTGCTTCTCAAAGGAGTATGAAAAAAATTAGATTTTGCCCAAACAAATTTAAAGAATATGGTATAGGTAGAATGTTTAAATCATTCCTTGGATTTAGAAGAGTTCTTTTATGAAATATAGGGTTTCTTACACAGAAATGAAAAGCAAATGGATTTGAATTTGAATTTAAAAACATTGATTGAGCGCACTTTTACCGAGCGGTTTCATGGCGCTTATCAAGGTTACGACCCGCAGTAGCAACAGAAGAGAGGCTAGGCAGCGAAAGCTAGGGAAAAAAGAAAAGTTTTGAGGTTTTTTCTGAACTCTATGTAGGAGAGTAAAGTGCGAAGTCGCACAGGGAGAGAGTTCCAGAAAGCTGGGGCAAGGACCGCAAATTTTGCTCCACCAGCTTTCTTCTTTTTGAAACGGGGGGTGACCAGGAGTGCCATATGGGAGGAACGGAGTTCTCTACCCGGCAGGTAGGGCTGGATGGCTGAGCATATAAACTCAGGAGCGGTACCCATCCTGGCCTGATAGGTGAGGCAGCCAAGTTTGAATAATGGGGTGCTTTTTGAATGGAAAATTAGTTTTTGCAAGATTGATGATGCTTGTTTTTCGTTTCAGATGGCTGATATGTGGGAGCCCTGTATGAGTATTGTATTTTCTTATTTTGGAGTGGTGTGTTTTTCTTATTTTCGGAGTGAGTGCCCCTTCCCCAAAAAACCCCCAAGCCTGGACCCAGACCGGAAGCTGACGTGCCTGGAGCGGATGATTGGAGGGCGTGCTTCCTTGGCAAAGGATACAGATGAAGATGGAGGGTCGTGGCCTACACGAATGAACTGTTTTCCTAAGGAGAAACCAACGATGAATTTCTATAGAAGAGAACTTTTCATTTAAATATATTGACTGAACTTTTGAAATTAGTATTACAATCTTCAGTTGGCTGCCTCAGCAGTCAGGTTAAAACTACCTGGATTTCCTAAAAAAAAAAAAAATTTGGACAAAGCCAATAGTTCTATTTTTGAAAAAAAAATATTTATTAATTGACTTTTGCAAGTGATGATCTAAAAGAACCCATTTTTATTTGGTTATAATTATATTTCTCACAAAAGGAGTCTGCAATGTAACTCCTTGGCCTGCGTTCTTGCATTTTTCCCATGTTTTTATTTCAGATGGACATTATGCCACTTTTGCAGTTACCACTAACAGGCCCCATTGCCAAGTAAATTTCCCAATCCTGTTCATGGTTTTGATTTTCCAATTTAGAAGATGCAGTGCCACATTAATGATTTGGCCTTTGGTTCAATGATTCCTTTTGATATATGCAAATGATATTGTTTGAAAGTCATAGGGTGCAGTATATAATTAGTGAGCTGCTTTAATAATCTGATGCCCTGTGATACATGATATTTTGATTTTAGTATGCTACGCTATTTCATTATTGATACAAATTGACTTTACACTTGTCTATCTTTCACCTATTTCATAGTTTTCCTGTTTTCTGTAAAACAGTCCTACCAATGAAGGGAAAGCAATGTTTTGAATGATGGTGCACACATGTGTTCCACAGATTGATACAGAGGGATTAGGTGCAAACTGTTTCCTGAGTTAGATGACTTATGACCTTTGCCTATTGACTTTGGCATGGTCTCCTATTACCTAATTTTCCAAGTTTAAGTCTATGATTTAGCTATTTTAGCTATAGGGATTTCTGGACAGACTATTTATGTCTGAATTATCTTGTAGAAGAATATATACAACACACTTAGATTACTTTTTTGATTTTCTTGCTTGATATGCATAGTGCTACACCAGCTATTTTGTAGAGATGGGGTTGTCCTTGTTTCCCTACTATTACACTATCAATTTGATCCATCAACTCTTAATTAGAACAGTGGGATTATTTCCAAGGGTGGTCACCTTAGACTTTAAGTTAATCCCGGAGGTGTGCCTTTAAGTCAGGTTATGTCCTGGATCTATTAGTAAAAGTTGCCCACACTTTGAGGACCCTTTGTTATGTTTATTTGTCAGATTTTACCAAATCCTTTCTTAAGTTGACCGAAGTAGGTAGGCCTCATTTAGGCCCTTTGTTGTTTTTATTTCACAGACATGTCCCCACATCATTAGATTTCATGAGTTATCACTAGAAGTTGAGGCACATTTAGTTCAAGGGTGCTTTGGTTAGTTTCTGTTGTTATCAGATCAATCTTAGTTATGTTTTAACATTAAGATCAAGGGTGCTTAAGTTTTAGGTGGTATTTTCCTTAGTTGTCATTCATTTTAGGGAGTCTTTTTGTTTTTGATTTTGTTGATAGATTATGTTGATGTTTGTTTATTTGTTTGTTGTTGTTTACGGATGTTAGCAAGTTAAAGTCAAGGGTGCAGTGTGCTGACCGGGGTTTTGGCTCTATTTCTAAGTGATGGTGACTTTAAGCTTGCTACCATCCTGGATCCCTATTCTTAGCTTGTTCTGGTCCTTTTAGGCCTCTTTCCAGACCTAGAACCATAAACTAGAGGATAGCCTCTTTATATGATGATAGATCCATTATTCCTGACTCTAATCCATCTATTGCCTATTGGCTTTGACATAATTATGTGTCCTTCCATCATCCTACCTATAGTAGAGGGTGGATCCTGTAGTTCTGACTTTATATTACATATTAGTATGGTTTGTGTATGTACTCTGATAGAGTTAAGTGTTTATTTCATCCTTTTCGGGCCTACAAGGCCCAGAACCAGAGAGACTCAATTTTGCTTTCTGCCTTTGCAGACTGAGATGCATGTAGGTCAAGTGTGATGTTTTAGTTATGAGGTGTTGTTCACTTTGAGAGAACCGGCCTGGGCCGACCCTTATCAGTAGACTGTATTATTCTTTGTGTTGAAGACACCACAAAAGGCCGGCCGGCTGGGTGTGTGTCCTTGGCGCGGAGTGGTGCAGGGATCTGATGGGCGGCAGGCTGATGACTGGAGCTTTCCATGAGGAGAGAGCATTCCATATTAGCGAAGTGCAGAAGAGGCGGAGCAGTCAGTCGGTTCTTGGAATGGTAGAAGTCAGTTGGTTTTTGGAACAGTTCAGTTCAGTTGGTGTTTTGGAATGGAGAAAGAAGGCAGATGGTGTTTTGAGCTGAAGAGAGAAGTCAGATGATTTTTGGAGCTGACGAAAGCAGTCAGAAGCAGTTACTTGTCAGTTGGAGCTGGCAGTTAACAGCTGGAGTTTGGAGTGATGTATTTTGGAAGAGACTGAAGTTATATTGTGGATTAGTCTGTGGGAGCAGCTGGAATGAGTTGGACATTGGAGCTGGAGCAATCAGTCAGAGTGAAGAAGCTGGTGGAGCGAACGGTTATCAGAGCGTCAGAAACTATATCATTAGACTGAAGTTGGAAGGTGAAGACAGTTCGTGGGGGAGAGGAATCCAGTGCAGAGTGATCAGCACGGATGTTTGTCCAAGAGTGCAGTAGAGAATCTGAGATGAGCCAAGGCACAGACGAGAGAGGAACCCAGATGACAGCTAGAACAAGACTTCATACTAATCAGGTGATATCTGTCCTGTTATATTAGTGCCCATACACATTATTCTTGTCTTTTATTTCCTAGGCTAGATTCCCTACTGTATTGCTAATCCTTTTTCTTTCAGCGGTGTGCAGTCGGTTATAATCCATTTCCCTTTTTATGTGTTAGTAATAAAGCTTTCCATTATAATAAAAAGACCCCACAGATCTGTGTATGTGTCTATTCCCCTTTACTTTTCAGGCTATACCTAGATTGCTAGTTATTGTTATGTTATAATAATAAAGGAACCCCAGTTCTTAGTGAACAACTGTGCAGGCGTTGTTATTCATAATAAAGTTAACCTTTTTTCTAGTCAGATGCTGTTATGTGAACGGATGCATCTCCCGTCCAGGTAAATGGTAACTGAGCAAGGGAGTAGAGGAGCACTTGTATTTGATAATAACCTTTGCATATTGTGATTTGGCCATTCTTGTGTACCACATAAAATATAACAATTGTATATGAGACATCTCAGTAGATATTAGATGTATGAGAGAAACTTCCCAACAGAGAGAGAGAGAGCTGAAGGTATTCATAGGAAAGTGATCGTCGTTGTGTAGCGGCGTTAATGAGAGTATTGACGGTGGTCAATGTGTATACCCACAAGATTGTGGCTTGCGAGAGCACTGGAGGGACCCGGTGTGTAATGAGATTGCCGCTAGAGAAAGTGGCGTTAATGAGAACACTGATTGTGGTCAGTGTTTATACCCACAAGATTGTGGCTTGAGTGAGCACTGAGTGTGATCAGTGTGTAATGGTAAGTAATCGGAACTGCCCCCTTCACTATGAGTAGGAGGGTAGCATAGTCTGGGTCTGAGTTGCCACGAGACTATAAGGTATGAGTGTGGAATAGTCAGTGAGTATTCCTAGTAATCCTATAGATTTAGTGGTGTTTTTAATGATATGAGCTTGTATATTGCTAATTCCCCATCCTCAGGTGGGTACCCAGGTGCCTGGATAAATGGGTCCTGAGGAGGGAGATGGTTACGTTTCGGCTTGATTGGTGGTGTTTTGTGAGCTGATTCTATCTGGTCTGAAAATCCGGTCGTCACAAGGACTCTCCGAGGTAAGCGCTTTCTGAGTTTTATAGTTCACCCCCACTCGAAACCCTTTGGTTTCCATGAGTGTAACTCACTGTTGTTACTGCTTAATGCACTACTGAACCCACTCCCTCTCCCCAGAAGTAATCCGGACCTCACAGCAGACTAATAATGCCCGGACTTCGACTACCTGCAAATAGCACAGAGGTAAACCGCCGCTACTTATTTGCCCTTCATACAGTAATAGTGCCCTCTATGGTTTTAACATAACCCCCTCCTCACCCCCAGGTCTTTCACCCACTCCAGCCATCTGCGTTGTTGGCAAGACTTGACCCCCCGGTCACATTATAACTAATTCAATTCGGGGTAAGCGACATCCTCCGTCGACCACCGCAATGCATGGTTTGAATGTTTACGAATGACTGTACACCCGAGGGTTCAAATAGAATTTAAGTGTCCCGTCGCTCATGTTGTGATTAGATTAGTATGTGAGAGCCAATGAAGCTAAGGTTGGCCGTTCAATTTTCAATCTCAGTTTTTGTTTCTGTTTGCAACTCTAATTCTAGGATCACTAAATCAATTTTCACTCGCGCACACGCTCGTGTATGACAGCTGCACTTTCCACATCCAGTCAGTAAACACGATAAGTCGAATCCGATTAAAAGTGAAATGTGCAAAATAATGGGCATGTTCGTACGTTGAAGAAACAGCGAGTAATCCGGCCCTTGGTCCCCCTTTCTTCTTTCCTTCTTTTCCTGCCTAAACAGGCGGATTCTAAAGAAATTCAGGCAGGCAAATGCTTTTTAAAACCTTAGTCCTGAGGATGATCCTAACCAATTAGAGCAAAAAGGGATCGAAACGTCGACTGTTGTAAACGCTTTCACAGCCTAACCATTGTGTTCTAACTTGCTGTGTCTAGCGTTTTTTGGCAATTCTTGAGATTTTTATCCCTGAGTTAAAAGTGGCCAAACATTGCTCAAATTTGCCTGTGTAACCCTTTTCCTTATATGTTGTTTGTTTGTCTCAAAGTATGGTACAGGATTGTGCCTTCTAACCAGGTATCATCTTCGTATCTTTTGAAATAAATACCCTGTCCTACTGGGCAGAGGCAAATATAGTCTCCTATTATGGCCTATATTATTGTGTTCTTGTTGATTCTGATAATCTAAGGACCCTTGTTTTTCAGAGAGTAACCATATCCAATGGCACTGGCTGAAATTGGCTGAGGGGCACTGGAGAAGAACCGCCTACTGCTGTATCAGCCTTCACTGTAGGCCTTTGTGGAACAAAAGTATCACAGACTTTCTGTATTTTGTTATCAAAAAATTCAGAGATGTTGTCACAGAGTGCTGATGACGGGGGGACCTCCCTCTCAATGCAGCGGGGTTTAAAAAAAGACTGAACAATTTTAAAAACCTCTTTGCTCGAATGTTCTGATTGTTGAATAGAGGCTGCAAAAAACAGTTTTTTTGCCTTTTTAATTGAATTCTGAAGTTTTCTGATGACTTCTTTGTATTGGACCTTCGCCAAACGGCAGTAATCCGACCTCCAAATCCGCTCCAACCTCTTACAGGCTGATTGTTTGGTGCTAAGCTCCAAAGAAAACCACGGGGCCGCGGGAGATTCCCTCTGAGACATTGCCTGTTTAGCGGGTGCAATCTGCGACACCATGTCCCCTATCCATTGATTGAGCACCTGAGCATCCTTGCTAGCGTTTAAGGTTAAAGGCGGGGGGTTCTGAGCCAGGACTGGGCCCATAGCCTCAGGGGTCAATTTTTTCCAATGCCTCTGTATAAAGAAACGTTTCCCTGTCGCCCACCCCCCCTTCTAACACCACCACAAAAGGGATTAGCGCATGATCCAACCAGAACAGTGGCCATTCATCAGTTGTGCCAAAAAGTGTAGCAAGATATTTTACGTCTAAGCATAAATAAAAAACACCCTTCACTGAAGAAGGTAAATCTGTTGTTTAGAGACTAGAGAGTCATAAATTATGAAATTTGTTTATGTAGTAGTAGTAACATTTTTTCATTCCTAGACAAAATAGGGAGTGGTGTATGGCATCTAAGAATATGAAATGTATTTTCTAGGCAGAACATCGGCACAGCCATTCACCATTGCCAGGGATAGCGAGGAGGTGGGCACTCCTGGGGTGGAGGCAGTGGAACAGCCATCGGGAACTGCTGTGGGGGATGCCACAGGAGTGGCAGGCAGTGGTAAGCTATTATATTCCTTACTTACTGAGATTGCATACTGCAGAGTGTGCTCTCTGCACGGGTGTATATGTTGTACAGTACTAGTACACTTTACTGTTAAGAAGACTTACAAATTTAGAACTAGGTTTTTGTCAACCAGGTCGAAGACATTTACTCTTGACTTTGCATTATCAATAGCATAAGCGGCGGGAGATCACGAGTAACCAATGGCCTCCTCTAAATTTGACTTCAACTCTGCTGTGAAAGTTTTATTGAGAAGCCACGTCAGATCAGAGATGAACTTAATGGATGGGATTAAAGAAAAGGGAAAGAAGGGTGTAAGGAAGGACGAGTGATTTAAAAGTAATGACTGGCAAAGAATGATACATGTTTTTAATGCTGCCCGAGGTGGCTGGGAATATGATGCATGGCAGGTTGACGGCTGAAGCAAGGATGGGTGGAAGGAGAAAGGGAAGAGGACTGCCTGGGTGGGTGAAACAGAAACTGTATGTGTACGCAATACATCCTTTGGTTCAAATTCAAATGCAAGTCAATCACTGATGCATGGCTGGCGGTTTCCAAAATAAAATAAAAAGGTTGTTTTTCCGTGAGAAAACCTAAGGTTTGTCCAGTTGAGACATTAAGAAGAATGATTGACATTTACATTGAACGGATGGATGGCTGGATCATGGTACTATCGTACTAATAGATAGCATAGGTGTATGTAGACAGAGTAGACGGTCACTGGATGAAGTAAGTGTTACTTTAAAGAGCATGTAAAACCGCACCCGCACGTCCATTCCAGTGTAACAAAGGCGAGGAAAAGAAGTTGTAATTTATCAGAATACTACCATGACTAGTAACAGTAGTTTGCAAGCACAGCATATATCCTGCCATTATGGGGGCCACTCACTACCTCTGTTAATAATTTTATTACAACTCTGTCATTCATGTGTGGCCTATCAGTGTTCACTGAATAAAAAACAAAGCATCCCATATGTAAGCAAATATCCTGTGAAGGGATAGATAATCATATTATTTATCTTCTTCATTTTCCTTTTCTAGTAGTCATTGGCACTGCAGGGTGAAAGTTAAATTAATTAATGCAGTAGCTCTTGTAACAGAGTATGGCCAGTGCCACCCGTAATAGAAAAGTAAGAGCTTCACCACCTGCATGTTCTAGAGTGGTACAGTAACCCAAGTCTGTGTCATCATGGCTTGCGTCTGTTTTTCTCAGGTGCAAGTTGACTGCGCGGCCATTATGCCGGCTTCCAGAAGTTTAGGTACTAATTTCGCTAAAAAAGAGAGAAGAAGATGTCTGGTGTACTGTCTGAATCTAATGTAGTGAGTCCATATAATTCTCGCTCCGGTGCCTTCTCGACTCACGGGTTCACACTCTGCGACTCAGGGCAATAGCTTTCTTAATCTCCACAACGGCCCCTCGCGGCGGGATGCCTGGCTTTCACCTTGTTGATACCCTGCCGGGGTTGTCTCACAGGGGAATACCAGGACGGGTTCCCTAAGCAAGCGCTTAGATACCGACCTCGGTCAGTGATTTGCGTTATATAAATACGTGTACATTTACATTTACATTTACATATAGTGCTAGTAGAATTGATTCCTGAAACTCCCACTAATGTTAGAGCAGAGGCCTACGAAGTGGGAGGTTAGATAGATATAGGCCACAAATGTTATGTACTGTGCTTGCAAGCTGCTAGTGCTACTGTGACACAAGTTTCTGCTGAATTATTTTTTGTTAATCTAAAAGAGCATTGGTTACAGTATGTTTTTCTTTCTTCACATAGATGCTCCTTCCAAACCAACACAGAAGGAGCTGGCTAGATGGACCTGGCATAGGAATCTGGAGGCGATTGTCGCTGAATATCGGCGGCTCGTGGCCCAGGAGGAGAAGGACAGGCCATCTTAGTCCACAACATCTACCATGACAGCTGCATCCTCCTCAGCACATCCTGGGTCAGCGCAAGCCTCCAGCGGTATGGAGCCGTGGTACCGCAGCCACCCGCCACCCGCCACCGCCAAGCAGCCAAACACATCAGCTGCCTCCAAGAGCAGGTGCAAGGCACGCATCCACTGCCTAACCCTGAGTGTTTCCAACCTTGAGTAGGTGATGGCAAGAGTTAAAACCCTGCTCAAGGACCTCCGCAGGGAGCAACTGGGCTACCTGGCCAAAGGACACCACAGGCGGCAGTAGAGGAGGAGAGACTGCCCCTTGCCCCTTTTTTAAATAGTTTTGGGGGGGTTGGAATTGGGAGTTGGGTTTTTTGCCTTTGGGAACTTTTCATTTCACGGACATTCTTTGGCGTTTTGGGTCTTGCAGGATAGTTTATTTTTGTTAGGGATAAAAATAATGATTTACTTTCAACTTAAACATAGCATACACATTTTTACTGTTTTGCGGGGCAGGCGGGAGGGGGTCAACTGTACGTTTATTTTCCTGGAACTTAACTGGCTGCTTGATTCGAATTGTCTAAGTAATCACCCAAATGTTTACAAAAGTAAGTGCCACTAACAGAGTTAGTGAATTCAATTGTCCTACTACTTTACTAGTACGACCGTCAGTCTCTCCTCTCTCCTCCTATTCCATTATTCTTCCTCCCCCCAAACGCTTATCTTACCTGTGATTTGTGTTTGAGAATAGGGCTAGGCACAGGGCTGGCTGCATGGCAAATGGCGATTAAGGTTGGTAATCCTGGGCAGATGAAATGGCATTGTTGTGGTGGTAGTAGTGGTGGTACACAGTGGCAGTAGCAGCATATGAAAAAAAGAAAATGAAACATTGAGTGGCCTAAGCTGAGCATTAGAACAGTAGGATAGATCGCACAGTACACAAGAACAGTGTCATAATTTAGCCTAACAAATGCTAAAGTATTCAAAATATAACTACTAGTTGCCAGGAGTTTGGCTTTGGCTACTACAATAAATAGTACTGAAGGTGAAGGACCCAGCAGTGTAATTATTCACCACGTGTAGGAGGAGGATGTTCTTGAAAATCAATCCAGTTGATGGCACACAAGAAAATCAGATTTGATTTGCAAATAGTCATGGGTCTCTGTCAAGCTGAGTAAGAATATATCTTCAGATTCATTCACCAGCCTTGAAATTGATTTTCTGTTGCTTTGACCTTATCCGCCCCAGCAAGTGTGTGGAATTATTGTTGTCATTTAGTCACACCTCAATGAAAACCACACAGCGCGGGGGAAGAGGGTTAGAGTTTGAAAATTGGATGGGAATGGGGTTTTTTGGGAAAGTTTTGTGGAGAGAGGAAAAAAAGCGCAGCATGGTCAAACAACAAATGAAGATAAACAAATCTTTGGATACGAAGATATCCATAAATCTTTTAAGGGACATAAAAGAAGTGCATGTACTACTGCATGAATGAAGTTGATTGCTAAATGGATGGTTAGGTTACTTAAATTAAGTAGTACCTTCTACAACCTACTAACTATGAAGAAACAATGTGACAGTACAGGGCTGCAGTAATTACGCAATTTCACTTGCCTATCTGCCCTCAGTGAGAATAATCAACACTTAGTACATAAAATTAGTTTTAAAAATAGCAAACAAAAAACGTATACAATGGCTTGAAGGATGAATTTGAAGCAGAGAGCACAGAAATGCACAGAGTCACACTCATAGAAGTTCACAACAATAACATTATTTAAAAGATAAGGAGAAGTTAAGAGGATACTGTAACTGTATGTTGTAGTGTCCTGTTGAATTTGAGAAGTTGCGTGCATCCAGCCATTCCTCTTATTCGCTGTACTCCTCCATTCCATCTGACGCTTCGTTGATCAATCTTGGTGACCAGACACACTGCCCACTGCCTGGCGGATGCGGAATTGCGGATCGCTAATGGTAAACCTGAGTTCATCGTTTTTCCAATCGCCCAGGGTAAAAGCCGGCCGGTAATTGTTGACGGAAAAACAGTAAGTGATATTAAAACACCACGGCGAAAAAATATAAGGTACGCTGTGTAGTACAAAAATAACATTTTCATTTTCAGAGGCGACAGTATTATTACATACAAGCATCATTTCGAAAGTGCGTACTTTGAGTTTCCTTTTCATGGATAGTAATTAGTAAGTATGGGCAAATTGTGCTAATATGCGGTCCGCAAATCCCCCAAGAAAATTTCCCACAAATTTGCAGATTTTTTGCGATTTGCATAACTATTACTGGAGCACTTTCTACTGGCTAATCCAGTAAGTGCTACCTCATTGGGTAAATGTATAGTGCTTTTCCTACACTGCAGCTGCCTAAAGTGCCAGAAGAAGAAGTGCCAGAAGAGGTGTCTCCAGTGACATCTGCAATAACGCATTACCAGCAATGTTAGCCTAAGGGCCAAAATGCACCTTAGTAAGAGGGCCAAATCACCTTTCCTCTCAACCTACAACCAAACTGCTGTTTGGACACAAAATTAGACCTTCCCAGCAGTGCTCCCAGACCCCTAAACCCACCCCCAAATACCTAGAACACCCCCAAGCAGCCCCCTAAAAACATGCGATACTGCTAGGCCTAAGTTTAAATCGTGCCAAAACGCTCTCTGCAACTAGGCCCAAATCCCCCTTTTCCACCATGGATTTTCTTCAAACCACTTGCCATCAAAATTAGACCTTCCCAGCAGTGCTCCCAGACCCCTCAACCCACCCCCAAACATCTAGAACACCCCCATACAGCCCCCCAAAAACATGCAATACTGCTAGGCCTAAGTTTAAATTATGCCAAAACGCTCTCTGCAAACTAGGCCCTAACCCCCCATTTTCCACCATGGATTTTCTTCAAACCACTTGCAATCAAAATTAGACCTTCCCAGCAGTTCTCCCAGCCCCCTCAACCCACCCCCAAAAATCTAAAACACCCCCAAACAGCCCCCCAAAAATATGCAATACTGCTATCCCCAAAACATGGCAAATAGCGCCCTGACAAAAAATTGCTGTTTTCAGCACTTCCACTACTTCGATCCTCTTGAAACTTACCAGGACACTTGTTTCAGTGATTCCCCAGAATCTCAGCAAGGCAGAACAAAATCAATCGACTGGAAGGTGTACGACTAGTTTTCACCCAAACACACGCGCCCGCAAAATACCAAAAAAGGCCACAATTAGGCGAATTCTGGACAAACAACGCCAAACACCCCTACAACCTTGCCAACATCATTATAAACGAACCTGCATCGGGCCCTGAGCCCTAGGCTCCGGGAACCCTACCAAATTAAACCCAAAAACCCTAGTAAACCGCGCTGAACCCTCAACCCTAAATATGCTTTGTCTCTTTGTGTCAAAGAGCCTAGGTATGCTACATCACTTTGCTTCACTCAGGGGTGCCTGCCTTCACCGTCTGCATGGCCCTGCCACAAGCATAGGCCAAAAATCCGTTACGCTCAAGAATTTTCGAATTTTCTGCAATTTCGCAAGATTCACGAATTGTGAATTTGCCGCCGAAAAACAGCAAATTTCACAAGCAGGACAGACTTTTTGGCCCATGCTTGCTGTAGGGCCATGCAGAAGGTCACGGCAGGCACCACTGAGTGAAGCAAACTGATGTAGAATACCTAGGCTCTTTGTCACAGACTGACCAAGCATATCTAATTGTATGCAGCAAGCCACATAGCCCCAATTTTACATGAACTGCTGTCTGGACTCTGCCTGGCATAACAACAACACTACACTGCCTCAATCACTCCATACCACGACTAGACAGACATGTAGTTCTGCTGTAGTAGTTGTTGTAGACTGGTTTAACTGTTTGCCACTCACAAATTGGCCATAGTTCTTCCGTAAACCGACACTGATGATCCATCCATCCCAGTGCATCTTCTTCTGAAAGTGAGGGCCCATAGGGCAGCCTCTCCTGTCAATTTCAGAAGTAACTGTCAGCAATCAGCAAGCATGTAGTCAGTAATTCCAGTCCCACTTGAAGGGACTCGTCTACGAAGACAAAGTTTCTTTATTCTGCGTAATCCATCCATCTGCCTTGAGGGAAATGGATAGGGGGAGTCTGGAGGAGGAGGATAGAGGAGCATGATTAAGTTGTGAACTTGTGTACCTCAGGAATGCAGAATGCAGCACCTTCATATCAATAAGGCAATAAGATGAAGACAGTGCTGCTGATGGACTTGTTGTGATTAGGTGTTTAGAGATTTGTTGTGGTAAAAGCTGCAAAACAAAGAAAGACACACAGGAATAAAAGTGAATAAGGCCGAAAAAAAGGAAGTCATTTTCAGGCCTCGGTGTCAGGGAAGTAGAGCTCGTCCTCAAACTCTATGAATTGAGACGGGAGTAGGTCAGCGAAAAGAGAAAAACTTCTGTCACCTAAGTTGGTGTCCTCTTCTTCCTGCATGCACGTATTTCGTAATCTGGTGGTATGAAGTGTTGATTCATCTTGATCAGTGTTAACCTCTTCACATTTTTGGGCGACAGGCGGGTCCTATTTGAAGTTACAATGGCACCAGCAGCACTGAAAACACGTTCAGAAGACAAGCTTGCGAGTGGGCAAGACAAATAAGTGATCAGTCGCCATAGAGGCCTTTTCCGATACCAATACAGCAATGGGTTCTGATTAACAAAGACCTCTGTTGGGTCATCCAGACAGGCCTGCACTATTGACTCAAGGTTCTCCAGGGTTGCTCCACTTTGCGTACCATCTGTGGCCTTTGCATCACTGGAACAAGCAAACCCTTGATGAGTTAGCCAATCCGCTTCCGACAATATTATGGCTGGGCCTGCTGCAGGTGAGGATGATGATACGGTTGCTGGTGTCGTTAACGGCTGTGAGGGAAAGTGACTCCCTTCGGCAACAGATTCAGAAGTGGAACTTGATGCCAGATGGCCTGCTGATTCAGTAGTGCTTTTGCTGGCTCCTTCAATTTTCTGCCGCTCTTTTTCGGACCGAGTGGTTGACAGAGCTAGCCAATGTTTGTACTTTGAAACATCTGCTTCATTAAAAGGAATGAATGATTTGCTGGCCATGGCCTTTTTGCACCGTGGATCCAGACTAGTGGCACAAATGTAATATTGTTCTGTACGTATTTTTTTAAGCCTTTCATTGTCAACTAGGCGGCTTAATAACCTCTCCGCCAACTGATGTGCGTCTTGCTTTTCAGCATCATCTCGGAGCGTTGAAGACACCTCCTTCAGTTGGTGCTCTAGCATGCACAACAATGGGATAGCTTTGCCCAAATTATAGTCCTGCCTACTGACTTCACGCGTGAATACCTCAAAAGGACGAAGCATGTCTGTCAGGCTTGCAACTAGCTTCCATTCCTCCAACTCTAGCCTCATGTCCTTCATAGTAGAACCCAGTTCATAGAAATACTCTTTGATTAACCCCCACTGTTCAGACAGACGATCAAGCATGTAAAAGGTTGAGTTCCAACGTGTTGCAACCTCTTGGATGAGTCCTTTGACTGGCAGTCTACATTCATGTTGCATGCTCCTCAGCTTCTTCCGGGCCTTAAAAGAATGGCTGAAATGTGTGCAGATTCTTCGGCAGGTGGTCAGTAACTTGCTGACTGTGGTTTCTTTTTTTAAGAAATCTTGCACCACGATGTTTATACTGTGCGCCAAACACGGCACTCTGAAGTAATTAACATCATGCATGGCCTTAACTATATTACTGCCATTATCCGTGGAAACATAACCAATCATGGGATTTCTTGGCTGATTTCTTTTGACTCGACCCGCACTTCTCCCTTTTGCTTATTCCTTATGATCTTATGTTGATTTTTGTCTCTTTTTATATTATGTTAATTTAAAAATGCTTACAGATTTAGCATGTTTTTAGCCGTTTGTAACAGGAACAGTTAGTGAGTTATTATTTTTTCTGATTTTCTTGTAGAGTACCCCTGACGAAGGGCGGAGCCCGAAATGCATCGGGATGTGTGATGTATTTGTTTCAACATGTCAATGACATAGACATTCTATGAACTCAGTTAATTCAATGAATTAAATTGAAAGTATGCACTGAATACCAACCAAATAAATCTTGAAAGATGGAAGAATAATGTCGCTTTCGCATGAACTTTTGATCAATCTATGTGTTATTGAATAAGACCTGTTGGTCCCCCCTTGTTGTGCTCAGAGGTGCTCTCTCCCCAGAAGGGGGAGCTTTGTATTAGTTCCTTTGGATGTTTCACTGCCAGGCCAGACAGTGATTTCCTCTTGGTAGCACACTACACTCCTTTACAACCCTTTACCTTTGGACAATCAGCTGTGCGAGTTCCTTCCCACTTCAGTTATCACTTTTCGTCTGTCCTTGGATCTCAGCACGCCGTCATAATGAATTTCGATTCGGTCTCTGGCATGACCGATCAAAAGGCGAGTACATTTGCCTATACCACTGAGGACGCAGATAAAATATATGGTTTGATACAAGTTGAAATCACCTCCACTGGTAACACTCGCAGCGTGGAGAGTAACATCAGACAATTACTCTACTTGCTCAAGAAAGAATTGAATCAGAAACTGCACGCTAGCACCCTGATACGATACCATCGTGCCCAACGGATCCCACAGGGCCTACGGGTCCCTTTGAAACCTTTACTCTGCAAGAACAACGCTAAATTTGTTGAACAATGGTATTACATCCTCAACAAGTGCTCCCTCGACCTGATCCTCCTGATCGTGGAAGAATTATCTAAAACTTTGGAAGAACTGTCCCATGAGATCACTGGTGTAAAAAAAGAGCTGGACGAAGCCATGTCCATTAAAGAACTCAATAAAATGTTGGAGGACGTGAACACCCAACTTGATAAGCACACACGTGAAACACAAGAAAGAACATTTTGGAGATTCAAGAGAGATACCATTGATTATAAGCTCGGCGAGGTGTACACTTGGGCAGAGGTGTACGCCCGCCGACGCCCAAATAAACCTTATAATCCTTTTTCTGCCAACGAAACATCATCTTCTGAAGAAGATAACAGACAAAGACCGACCCGCGCTACACCTAATGCCGAATCACAGACACCAAGCACCTCTACCGACTCCACGGTTCATTTTTTAGAATCAGGCCCAGATCAACAAAAAGATCCCGGGGGGGGGAAAACCCGCCGAGGAAACAGAAAAAACTCCACCAACAACCAAGAGCAAAAAGACCAAAGGAAGACGATGAACCTGGATGACAACCTTGATATTAACATTTCTTCAATAGTTTTATCTACTGAAGAAATCAACACCTTGCAGAAGGGTCAATCATTTGTTCCCACCACTAGAACCAACACCTTGGAACTAGAAGTCAGCGCCTTCAAATTGGTACGGAACATCCGACTCAGACATTATTTTCAAAACATCTGTCCGGCCCTCTCGCAAGAAGAAGATATGCTCCGGGGACTGTGTCCTCATAGTTCTTTTCTGGCTCCTCAAAGCCACAATATCATCGACGCTTTTGAGAATCTAATCAAACAGGAAATACTGAACTTACCTTTTCAACAACCCATGAAACATGGGAATCTGACTAAGAAGGAGAGAAACATTTTACAAAAGGTAGCTGATAATCCCACCATCACATGTCAAAATGCTGATAAAGGCGGCGCCCTGGTGATCATGGACACTACTTTTTATGAACAACAAATAGTGGCGCACATCAGTGATTCCAACACATATGATGTCCTTCCGGGGACCCCACTCAGGAGTTCTCCAAAAACTTGATCCAAATCATCAATATGGCATTTGAAAATGGTACCATCAATGACAAAACCAGAAGATATCTGATACCCATCAATCCGAAACCTCCTGTGCTTTATATGCTACCTAAAATGCACAAACATCCTACCAAACCTCCCTTCCGACCCAATGTGTCCACCAGAGGTAGCATTCATGAGAACGTGGGTAAATTTCTAGACAAATATCTCCAACCATTTGTCCTTGAAACTGAGTCGCATGTACGAGACACCACCGACTTCCTTTTGAAGCTGGAACCTATCATGAACGAACTGAGAAACGTTCAACTAATCATGTGCACAGTGGACGTTTGTTCACTTTACACCTCCATCCCTCATGATGGAAGAATTGAAGCCATCGAACAAGTACTAGCTTCATCCGATTTGTATCCTGATTTAAAAGTGTTTTTGATGCAACTCACTATTTTTACCCTCTATCACAGCTATTTCACTGTGCAGGACAAATGGATATTGCAATTGAATGGCACGGCCATGGGAAATTCGGCAGCTCCTTGCTACGCCAACATTTACATGAAACAATTTGAGGAGTCACACATTTTATGCCAAAACAGCTGGCTGGAACATGGAAAACTATACCTTCGTTACATAGACGATATTTTTCTACTATGGGACGGTACCATAGATACCCTCATCACCTTTCTTGGAACTTGGAATAACATCAACCAGAGAATTCAATTCACCTGGGAATACAGTGACAAATGTGTCCATTATCTGGACGTTGAAATACACAGAGGACTGGAAGATTGGTCCACCACAATCTTCCGTAAACCCACAGACAGAAACTCCACCTTACATTACAAAAGCTTCCACCGCGTTGGCTTAAAGAACAACTTACCTTATGCCCAACTTCTCAGAGTCAAACGCATTGTCTCCAATGAAGAAGAAAGTAAGAAAGAGATCATGATCACATTGGATCAATCAAAGGCACGGGGATACCCTACCCCCATACTTGACCTGGCAGTTGAGAGATGTGAGAAGAGTATTAGGACTGCTTTATTGCAACCCAAACCCAAGAAACATTCTGACCGCATGGTTGTGGTCTCCAAATACTCCAAGACATCTAATTGCTTTCAACATATCATTCATAAACACTGGCCCATGTTGACCATGGAACCTGACTTCAAGGGACTGTTTAACCGACCTCCCATGTTTGCTTTCACCAGAGGCAGGAATTTGAAAGAAATCTTAGGCCAACCCAGTAAACTTGACACACATATCACCTACACGGGTTTAAAACCTTGTTTCAACTGCAGTAACTGCAACAATTGTATTCTCGGTAACACCACTAATCACCCCATGAAAGGACATCCGATCAAACTTCGAGTGAATGCCACTTGCAACAGTAGCAATGTCATCTATCTATTGAAATGTCCCTGCGGCAAATGTTACATTGGCCACACTGAAAGAAAGATCCGTGTCAGGATCTTAGAACATAAGAGTAACATTCGTACCCAAAACCTCAAATCCACTGTAGCTACTCATTTCCTTAAGAACAGACACACTGTGGCACAGTTAAAATACCAAATATTGGAGCAAGTCAAAGTTACTACTAACAACAAGAACACCCTATTAAAAAGAGAGAACTTTTGGATCTGTTTCATGTCCACGATGGTGCCCCATGGGCTCAATGACGGCATGGGATTTCTTTGCTACCTGTAACCATTATCATGATTTTCCATTCTCATTCCTTCGTGTATCTTGCCTTCATTACTTTTTTCATTACCATTTTTTGAACATGTTTGTTTTTCTGTTTCCTTTTTTACCCACTCCAACATGGCGAACTATTACTCGGCTTACTCACCCTCCACTCTTTCTTTGACCATTTACCTCTCAGTCCTCTTTCCATGTCTACTCTCGCTGGAGGCTTTAAACCCTGTTGACCAGCGGTTCACTCTGTTGATCTTTTCCCGCTCGGAACTCCGCGGAGTTCGAGCGTAGTCACGCTGATGTAAGTACCCTACCCGGGTACGTTTTTGAATCCGTTACCTGTGCATGTTTCACCTCGTCTTTGCCCTCACTTACTTGACCACTTCCGTCACGTCACCGTCATCTTAACGTGTAAACGCTCCTATTCATTTTTTATTTTTCTGCTACCGCTTGTATATTTCAGAACTTTGTTTCTGTCTCACGATGGCTTTATATATTGGGTGATTCCGGGCTATCTCGGGATATAGCTGATTTCTTTTGACTCTACCCGCACTTCTCCCTTTTGCTTATTCCTTATGATCTTATGTTGATTTTTGTCTCTTTTTATATTATGTTAATTTAAAAATGCTTACAGATTTAGCATGCTTTTAGCCGTTTGTAACAGGAACAGTTAGTGAGTTATTATTTTTTCTGATTTTCTTGTAGAGTAATCCCCTGATGAAGGGCGGAGCCCGAAATGCATCGGGATGTGTGATGTATTTGTTTCAACATGTCAATGACATAGACATTCTATGAACTCAGTTAATTCAATGATTTAAATTGAAAGTATGCACTGAATACCAACCAAATAAATCTTGAAAGATGGAAGAATAATGTTGTCGCTTTCGAATGAACTTTTGATCAATCTACGTGTTATGGAATAAGACCTGTTGGTCCCCCCTTGTTGTGCTCAGAGGTGCTCTCTCCACAGAAGGGGGAGCTTTGTATTATTTCTTGGATGCAGCCATTCATAGACCTTCCTATCAAACTCCTCCAAAAGGGTAGGTGCAGTATGAGATTTCTACATGGCTACTGTTGCATGTTTCCGAGTAGCTTGAAAAACTGTGTCCGTGTCAACACCTGCTTTTAACTTGTCCTTAACCCCGGCAAAAGAGACCCAGTGTGCAGTGATGCACATGTAATCAAGGGCTTGGCAACTGGTCCACATGTCTGTTGTCAGGTGGATAGTGTGAACTGCAAATTTCTGAATAGCTGCGCCAATCACCTGCAGCACATATTTTTTTTTTTATTAAAGCTCTTGGGGTCATTGAAACAGAGCATACAAGCTTAAACTACAAAATTTTAACATATGGCAAAATTTACAGATACTTTTTGATCTTAATACTGTTGTCCAAAATTAATCAAAATATGATCTCCAAATGTTATCAAACTTTCTCACCCCTCCTATTCATTGTGCATAAAGTAATTCACTCTTTCTAACTTTCTTCATTTTTGAAACCATTCCGGGAACAAGGGAACCTGTGTTGACCGCTAATTCTGTAATATCAATGATCTTGCCACTGCCATCGCTATATACATCAATTTTACCAAGTGGTCTGCAAGTTTGAGATCTGGGTCATAGCCGTACAACATTAATTTAACATTGCATTTAGTCCTAATCTTATAATAAGTTTGAAGATAAAAGAACATCTAATTCCAAAATGGCGTAATTTTACGGCAATGTGCAATTTTATGAGACCAATTGACTGGAGCGACTTGCAGGCATCTAAACAGTTAGCTGAAGTATTAGTATACATTTTGGCGATGGAGAACTATATAAAAGCCATTTGTTAAAAAATAGCATTCTACGCCAATTGGCACCTCTCAATATACTAAAATTGAATTTATTAATGGTCTTCCAGGTGTTAAGAGATAATACATGGTTTTCTTGTTCCTGCCATTTTTTAATTACTTTTAAACTCAAATCCTCCTCACTACTCTGTGCTAAGCACCGTTTCCATTCCCCGGGTTTTCTAGCCCGTACAGTCAAGAAAAGATCGTTCCATAGCTGAGTGGGGGTGCTACTATACCTTTGATCCAATTGCGTCAAAGTTTTATGAATCAAACTATAAGAGCCTAGTAACAAAAAATTGTCCTGGATTAAACGTGACATCTCTCCCTGAGTTATCCACGTTCCATCCCTTAAAAAATCTGATAATATATTGAACCCAGCACGTTCCCAATTTAGAATTATTTCTGATTTGATTTTAATCCCTGAAAGAACGAAAACATTCACTTACATGGTCATAAAATTAATCTGTGGGAGAGAGTATCTTTTAAGCATGGCATCCCGTCTTTTAAACAACCAATTCATAGTCTTATATCGAACAAGTTTGGGTGATTTAGGTACCTGGAGGGGGGAGGGAATTTGAGCCTCACAAATTCGATCAAAAAAGAAATTAATAAATATATCCTGCCTGTGAATTCCAATTTTAAATCTATCCAAATATTGTGCAAAGTATGCATTGTAGTAGTCTTTAAGATTTGGTAGCGAAAGACCTCCTTGCTCTGTATCTGCATAAAGTCTACTTATTGAAATACGAGGAATTTTGTACGCCACACAAAGCCTGAGAACAGCGATTCTACTTTTGAAAAGAAAGTGCCAGGTAAAAAACAAGGAATGGTGGAAAATAAAAAATTAAAAAGCGGAAATACAGATATTTTAATCAGTGCAAACCGGCCCAAGATGGATAATGGCAATGGGTTCCACCTGGCAAACATGGAGCGAACTTTCTGAAGAAGAGGATCAAAGTTAAGTGTATATAAATCTAATACTGAAGCAGAGAAGAGGACCCCCAAATATCGTTTAGGTCTTGAATTGATACAGCCGCTTAAGTCTGGATGTAGTTCTGGGTCTGAGCCCCCGCAGACCAAAATGTCAGTCTTTTTTTTATTAATGCGATAGCCACCTAAGGCCTTAAATTCTTCAAAAATCTTTAAAGCATAAGTTTGAGATTGCAAGTCTGGTTTAATTAATAACATAATATAGTCGGCGTATAATTTGATTTTGGCCATAGAGATAATTGCGGGAGCAACATTCACACAGTTCGAAATAGCGACGGCTAGTGGCTCAATAAAAAAAGCAAAAAGAATAGGTGACAAAGGGCATCCTTGCCGCGTGCCTCGTTTAACTGAAACTGACCCCACCATAACAGAATTAATAATCACATTGGCTTTAGTGCCGGTGTACAAATTCTGAATTAAACTAATAATTTGTCGCGGGATTCTAAAGTGCTCTAAAATAATAAAAAGTGTTGCCCAAACCACCAAATCAAAAGCTTTTTTTACATCTAACATAAAAATTTAAGCTGAAACACCCTGTGTCTCAATGTACTCTAACGCCTCAGTCAAATAATGTGTATTCGTAATTAATTGACGACCTGCAATAAAGCCATTTTGATCCGGATGAATCAAATTGGCAGCTATAGTATTGAAACAAATTGATAGTAGTTTTGTAGTAATTTTGTAATCTGAATTCAATAATGTAATGGGTCTATATGAGTTGGGGTCTTTAGATTCTTTCCCCTTCTTCAGAAAGCTCACCATCGTACCCTCACGAAGACAATCTGGGACTTGCCCACCATCCAGCATAGAATTTAACAATTGCAAAAACAAATCAGGAAAAGAACTAAAAAGAGACTTAAAAAATTTGGCAGGGAGCCCATCCGGGCCACAAGCCTTACCAATTGGAAGGTCCTTAACTACCAATTCCAATTCTTCCTTAGGGAATGGACTCATCATAGTCTCCTGATTAACTTGTAACAGAAAGGGCATCTCATATCTACCCAGAAAGTCAGAGAGCTTTTGATGGTCTATGTCGTGATGTTTGCTATAGATCTTTTATTAATGAGAGAGCATAATGGAGCCAACTGCCACCAACTGTGACATCTCACTATGTGTAATGGGGCATTTTAAAGAACAAATATGATTTGCAGCAGCTTGCTCTTTAACCTGCCAGGCTAAGAATTTACCGGTAAAATTACTTTCCTCATAGATTTTTTGTGATTGTCTACGGAAAATTTCTATGCCTTGTGCGAATAGGTTAAAACTAAGTTTCCGTTTAGCTTTGTTAAATTGATTTTAGACATTACTCGAGGGGTTAGATTGTCGTTGCAAAGTTAAAGCCTGAATTTTTTGTTGTAATAAATTCCTAGATTCCCTGGCGGCAGACCAATCAGCTGCATCCTTACCTATCACTATGCCCCGAATGAAAGCTTTCAACGAATCCCAGATAATATGATGAGGAGCCGTACCAGAATTACTGGCAATAAAATCTATAATCTCCAATTTAAGTGAAGTGACACAGTTTTTGTCCTGTAAATATGTTTTATTAAATACCCATCGCTTAGGAGCTCTCATATCTTCTCCCAATTTGAACTCAATGGCTAACATCGCATGGTCCGAAAAGCCATTATGGAAAATCTTTTCATAGGAAAAATGTAATTGCCTTGAGGCCAAAAAAAAGTCGATACGGGAGGAAGACTTAAACCTGCCCGACCAGCAGGTGAAATCTTTTTTTTGTGGATTTTGTAGAGGCCATGGATCACACTGATCAAGTATTGTCATAATATTAGTGAATGATCTCTGAGATTTAGGTTTAAGCTGTTTTTTGAGGACGTAGTAGAATCTAATTTTGAATTAATGAGAATATTAAAATCCCCGCCAATAACGATATCCCCTCCCACCATTAGCAATGATTGAAACAAATCCTCATAAATCTGAGGGTTATCGTTGACTGGGGCATAAAAACAAACAAAGGTAATCGGCCTATGTCTGTTCTTAACTAAACATGTAAACCAACACCAACGGCCTGAGCCGCCCTCTTCTGACTGTATCTTTTCAGCCTCCAAATTCTTTTTTAAGGAGAGTGCAACCCCCTGTTGAGATACTGTAGATGACATAAACCCCCAAAATTAGGCCCATATCTTAAACAAGGAGATATCGTCAATTTTGGTGGCTGAAATATGGGTCCCTGCAGCATTATTACCGCAGGATTTTCAGTTTTGATCCATGACTCAATTGCTCGCATTTTTTTCTTGTTATTTAGACCATTAACATTGAAAGAAATTATTTTAAGGCCCCTACTAATAGACATTTGAAATTATAAACATTTAAAATACACATTTTAACAATTATACGCAAATTCTGTCCGAACAGCTTTTCTCTTAATACTGATAAATGGTGAAGAAACCCCTCAACTCCACAAAAAAAACACCACCAACAACTTCAATATTTTTTCTTTTTTCACCCCCACCACCCATGACCCCCACCCCAACCTCCTACTCCACACCCCATGGCCCCTCTCTACCCATATTACTCTCCCCCACGCTGACCACAAGGTCCTAACCCCTAACATAGAGGTGCCTTGTTATTGCACCCCTTAACCCTCTGGGCCCATACCCTAAAACCCTACCCCTCCCCTACCCACAAGAACCTGTAAGATCTATTTGTAAATCCATAAAGCATAGTAAGCGTGTCACCAAGAGATTCTTCCTCCTCCTCCACAGAGCTCTCAGAGATATCACCAGGAGCCTTCTCCTTGCCTGTCACTATACCTGCCCATTTAGCTGCATCTACCTCCTCTTTAGCTTGCTGGCGACGTATTCTCGCCTTAGTGCGCGTGTGGTATTGGGTTCTTCATACCTACATACTCAGCAAAAACTCCATGACACCAGAGACAGAAGTTGGCACGGAAACTGGAAATGCAAAAGACAAGTTTATTAAGACCCCATGGGGTGGTGGTACATTCCTACAGCACCCTTCGGCAATGCAAGAAGTATCACACCGAACATCGGTGCGAGACCTCTTCTATACAGTTTTACAGTAATAAAAAGAATGGGTGGAACACATTTGCTCAGTTTAGGTACATATAAGGACCTTTTTGGAACACAGCCAGCTTATGGGAGGAGTTTTAACACCACTGGTCAGTTTGGGGAACATTCCTAAGCGATGACTGTCCACTAGTACAGAGGGTTCGACTACGCATGTGCAAGCTTGACCAGTACTAAAAATAGCCTGTTGCTGGGCAAGTTAAACGGTCAGTGGTACAGAGGAAGGACAAAAGGGCATGCTGACCATAAGGCAGCAGGCTCATGAAAAATGGACGCCAGTAATTCAAAATGGCCTCCGAACAACATAGTCAAGATAAGGAGAAATTTGTGTAGCAAAGCTGAACGCTAACCCGATCATCGTCAAATTACGACAGACGACCCTTTTAGCGTTTAGCTGAAGCTACCTCATAATGGACGTAATCGGGATAATCATCGTCAGTATTGATCAACATAATATTTGTTATTTCTCGAGTAATCATTTGCTCATTCTTAGCAATGGCTCGTTTGGATGGAATAGAAGCAGAAATACACATAGAACATAATATAGGGCCACATTGAATACATAGGCAAAGGAAGAAGAGTATCCCAATTATTATACATAAAATGGTTAACAGTTTCCAACCCCAAGTACTGAGCAAAGTCCAGAACCAACCCAAGGCTGTCCATGTACCATTGTGAGGATATATTTCAGCAGCTATTTTATGCAATTTAGAAATAGCATCATATACAGAAGGTGAGTTATCAGGGACGTACACGCAACAACTACTTCCGATAATGCGGCATGCACCCCCACGATCAGCTAACACTACATTTAGAACCATTCCGTTCTGGAGCGTTACAATTCTGGTAATTTGAAGTTCCTCAGTGAAATTCCCTAGAGCAAAAACTGTCTCATTAGCAACGGCTTCCACAACACGTGTCAATCGTCTTATTTTTCTGCTATTTAGCGCAGCATCAACAAATGAAAAGAGGCCTAAATTAAAATCAACATATTGCTGCAGGAAGGTGTCTGTTTGATCGATCTCATCAATTGCTAATGTTCTCTTCACTCTGTTTAGTATAAAATCATGGTATAACACAAAGTCATTATGATACATGGGCGGGGCAATAAACTCAGGGGGTAAAACAAAAGATATATAACATGTTCCTAACCATCCAATAGGGAGACGGTGATAACCTTTATTTCCACAAATAAAGTAAGTGTTTTGTGAAGCCACAAAGGCGATACCATTTGGAGTGTCAAAGGTGAGAGTAGAATTACATTCACTTCTTCCTACTGGGATGGTACCTTTTTTTCGGACACATAAATCAGCCTTGGTATCAATAACTGTAATCACATGTAAACTAGACATATTTATATTTCTTTGGTTTGTGTAAACTCGAGGCGATGATACATTATCTGGTCGATATTCTTCCCATTCAAATTTAGTTCCTTCTGCTTGCGGGTAGCCATCTCTGTCATTATAGCAGACTTTATTAAGCCGGACAAGTAATCCACCTTTTGTCGGCCATCTCAAAGTGAACAGAAGAGTGTACCAAGCATTGCAAGAACCATTATGAGAGAACGGAAGAGGAATAAGTGGAGTGCCTCCTTTTTTCTGAAGTCCAGGCAACATTTCACATACCCAACAGTTCGAAGTGTTTGTCATATTATGGGTGTGATGTAGGATTTGAATGAAACTGTTATTTAGGTAAGTCTGTCTATGTCATTCTTCATGATAGGCCAAGGTGAAATGAAAATGTTCGGATGGAATTGGGGTAGTAGGCAATAAATATTCTCTTGCCGGAACCAATTGTTCTACCACCCAAGCTATTACCGCTATTACCACTATGGTCATAACAAAAAGTACTGCACCAAAAATTCTCTTATTCCGTATCGTAGTAGAGGCCATAGTTCAAAGTACAAATGTCTCAAAATAAAGCAACTAAAAAATAAAAATATGAGTGCTGAGCTCCGAGGTAGCCGTTGGTTTCTTCTCCGAGATTCAAGACGGGTGTTGCCTCACTTGGCAGAACTGATCCCCCCTCCCTTGATATTCCCGGCTTCCGTTTTCATAAACCTCAGAGCGGTATTTCAACCAGTCTCGCACAAAACAACTGCTTTTCTTGGCCGTAGGTTGTATCTTTCTCCACCAGAGACAGTATGGTCCGGGAAGGCTCCCTCCGATTCAGTTGACGTAGCAGCTGAGCTCTTCTCTGCGTCCAAGATGTCTCGATAATCAGACAGCACAGTGGGATTCACCAGATCCGGAGAGACACAACAAGTGAAGTAGTGTGGCTCACTGGTTAGAGGCGGCAGACCCGAGAGCAGAGGACGGCCCGGGACCAGGGTTCGATTCCCGGCGCGGCAGGTTTCTGGACCAGGGTCAGCGGACTCGATAATTCTCTCGCCTCGGTGCCCACTCTGATCAGCGATCACACTCGGCAACTCTGGGCATTAGCTTGCCTCATCTTCACTAACGGCCCCACCAGACCACCGGGGATGCCTGGTCTCACCCTGGAGATACCCATTAAGGGACCATCTCTCAGGGAAGCCAGGAAGGGTTTCGCAGCGGTCGAAGCGCCTTGGGACCCTCCGGGTAAGTAGTGGGCTATATAAATGCCTATACATTTACATTTACATTTACATTTACATTTACATTTACACAACGACAATGAGTAGAATGCACCCACCGCTTCTTGTTCGTGACTCGCACAGCCGTTCGAGTCGCCAGCAACACTTGCTCAGGGCCACGCCACCTCGACTCCAAGCTGCTGGTTCTCTCAAATAAACGGATCATCACATGGTCCCCAGGACGAAGATTATGAGCCTCTAAAAAGGAATTGTCGGGGAGCGCTTCTCGAACCTGTAGATGAATAGAAAGTAAATCATTTGTTAATCGTGCCAAATAATCGTTCATCATTATACAAGGCACATCATGTAGTAACCGAGGCTTAGGAACTCCCCATATATTCATAGGCCTTCCAAACACCACTTCATAAGGTGTGAGGCCTGTTCGGGAATGGGGTACTGATCTAATAGATAGCAATGCTAGAGGCAGAGCATACGGCCATTTCAAAGACGTAGATGCCACGATGTTTGCTAGCTTCAACTTCAGAGTAGCATTATATCTTTCTACCAAACCTGCTGATTGCGGATGGCATACAGCATGAAACTTTTGCTGAATCCCCAACCCTTTCATAATGTACTCCACTACTTTCCCAACAAAATGGGGACCGTTATCATTCCACTAAAATTTACAAACACCATAGTGTGGGAAGTACTCTTTGAGCAAAACCTTAGCTATTGTCAGCGCTGTATTATCCTTCATGGGGAAGGCCTCAATCCACTTACTGAAAGCACATACCACCACTAAGACATACTTAAGGTTATTGCAACGCCCAAGCTGGATGTAATCCATTTGCAATACTTCAAATGGTGCAGTAGGTGGAACAAACCCTCCTTTTGGAGTATAAGTCCCTTTAGCAGGATTGTACTGTAAGCAGGTCTGCACTACTCTTTTGGCCGTATTGGCAATCTCAGGATGCTCCCAAACTCGTGTAAGCAATTTAGTAATTGCAAGAACTCCAACATGTGCCAATCCATGTGTCATTTGAACCATTGCTTGCAAGTAAGCGGCCGGCAATTTCCATCTCTCCATATCTTTGCTTCTCCAACAACCCTCATCGTCCAACACTCCCTCCGTTGCCCATGTTGCGAGTTCTGCTTCGGACGCTGATTTCTGAATGTCTAAGATCTCCTCTCTAGCATCATGCCATCTCTCAGCCTGCGACTTCACCACATATATTGGCGAAACATTAGGTAACATAGCAGTTTCCCTCGCTATGCGATCTGCGAAAGCGTTTCCTTGTCCTACTTTGTCTGTCACTTTCTTATGTGCACTGCATTTGATTATCGCTACTTTCTTTGGATGTAATAGCGCATTCAGGAGGTCACGTACTAATTCTCCATGCATAATGTGCACTCCGTGTGAAGTCAAAAATCCTAGCTCCCTCCAGAGCAGGCCAAAATCGTGCACTACTCCAAAGGCGTACCGGCTATCAGTGTAGATATTCACACATAAACCTGCACCTAATTCACATACTTTCATTAAAGCTATCAATTCAGCTGCTTGGGCCGATTTCTGTGGTATTCGTACTGTTTCTACCACTGTCTTAAGTGTCTTGATCGCATACGCTGCAGACGTTGTACCATCTGGCAGCCTTAAACATGATCCATCAACCCACAGTTCCCCATCTACATCTGTAAGTGGCGTATCCTGTAAGTCAATACGACCCTTTGTTTGTTCTTCAGTCAGAAAAACACAATCATGGTGTTCTTCCTCCTGGCCCTCAGCAACTGGATACGGCAATAAAGTGGCAGGGTTCAAAGTGGCACATCTCTTCAGTGTAATATGTGGTGCCAGCAGTGTTAGCTCATATCCTGTTAAACGTGCACTCATTAAGTACTGGGTTTTTGTTTGGTTTAACAGAGCGTCTACCGCATGGGGAACTACCACCAACAATTTGGTGACAAAACTATTCCCTCACTCTGTCGTATAGCCACTGCTGTTGCTGCAACTGCTCGAAAACACCCAAGTAATCCTCGTGCTACGGGATCAAGTACTGCTGAAAAGTACGCACAAGGTCTCTGTTTATCCCTGTGTGTCTGCACTAGGACTGACAATGCACACCCATCCTTCTCGTGTACATATAATGTAAAAATCTTTGCATAATCTGGTATACCTAGTACTGGTGCAGAACAAAGGGCTTGTCTCAATTGTTCAAAAGCTTTCTGACATTCATCTGTCCATTCAAGGGGGATTGTTGTAGTTTTGGACAACACCGCTAACAAAGGTTTTATAATGTGTGAAAACCCCATTATCCACTGCCTACAAAAAGACGTTAAACCTATAAAAGCACGAACATCTCTCTGAGTGCGAGGGACTGGTGTATCTAAAATCGCTTGGATTCGATCAGATGTCAATGCACGTCCCTCCTTAGACAAAAGATGACCGAGGTAGGTCACCTTTGGTCTACAATATTGTAACTTTTTCCTAGAAACCTTGTGATTATTCTGGGCAAGAAAGGAAAGAAAAGCAAGACTACTCTCTTCACATTGCTCCTGCATGTCTGCTGCAAGTAAAATGTCATTAACATATTGAATGAGAGCCACTCCAGAATGTAAATCGAAAGAATCAAGCTGTCTTTTTAAAGCCTGGCTATAAATGCTAGGACTTTCAGTGTAACCTTGAGGAACTCGACAAAATCTACACGATTTATTATTTAATGTGAAGCCAAACAGATATCGGCTATCAGGATGGATGGGAATTGAAAAGAAAACATTTTTCAAGTCAATGACAGTGAAGGTAGTGGCTGTGGGCAGAATCAAGGTAAGTAGGGTGGTAATATCAGACACCACTGGGTATTGATTCACTACTATCTTATTAATTTCTCTCAAATCAATAATGAAACAATAGATTTTGATGTCTGTATCTTTCTTTAAAATCGGAAGACAAGGGCTGTTACAAACATTATAGGGGACTTCCTCTCCCATGCCTGCAATATTCAAGTCATGTACAATATGCGTTAGGGCAATTTCACCTTCCCTGGAGATTTTATACTGCGGTACACGAGGCAAAGATGCCCCCTCCTTAACAGTGATACATATGGGAGGGATAATCTTCTGTCCCACATCTGTATCCGAAGTAGCCCATAACGTTTTTGGAAGAGAGGCTAATGCCTCAGTCTCTTGCATGAGGCACACTCTCATTACATCTGGGTAATTCTCATTCAAAATGACCCGCACCCCTTCAGGAGCGCAATGTATGGTTGCTCGAAAATATTTAAGCATATCTATTCCCATGATATTATCTGGAGTGTTTGGTGACAACAAAAACGGACATGGGGCAGTAAATGTATCAATGTGAAAGGTAATGGGTTGTGACAATGGGCTAAGAGAGGGTGTTCCATCAAACCCTATTGATGTAATTATTTCACCAGACAGGGGAGCCCTTGGAACCAAGTGTTTGGACAGAGCACTACGAGTAGCTCCTGTATCGACCAGAAACTGATCAGTAGAACCCAAAACATGCGCTGATACATATGGACCCCTTTGATCTACTGGTACTTCAACCGATTCCACACCCCATCCTACGCAATCCTATGCATGTACATAATCCTGGGACTCTGTAAACTCAACCTCAGCTATCTGATACTGATTTCGTTGATCAAAGGTATTATGATCATCCTGACCACGACCCCTCGCTTCAAACCTGCCACGATCATTCGCTCCACTCCTCGATCCTGAATAACTATTCCGCGACTTTCCACTTCCTCGACCACGCTGATTACGCTGTTCTCGCAGCACCGGACAGTCTGAAGCCCAATGTCCAAACTGTTAACAGTATGCACACTGGTCCACAGAAATGTCAGTACGAACGGAAGATGTACCATACGATCCACGCCTACCCCTATCATTCCCTCTCGTCTGGGTCGCATGAACCTGAGCCAACATCACCTTTGTCTTTAACTCCTTCACTTTCTTATCACTACTTTCCTTAGCCTCCAATTCCTGTCGTTCATAATACTGAGCCATAGTCAATAAAGAAGCAGGGGTCGCTGTGGTCCAAGAACTTTCACTAGCCTTCAAACGTTTCGCAATCTCCGGTAGGAGATTAGTCACATACTTGTCAACGAACAAATGCCTGCCCGTGTCCTCTGTTAATAATTGCCCACTATAGTCATGGAATGCTTCCTCAAAACGCGAAGAGAAGTCAGAAACAGATTTGTCCTGTATTTGTTTGCAAGAAGCTAACATAGTCCAATCAACCTTCTTAGGGGAAACAAGCATTTTCAATTTATTCAGAATAGGCCCCGGGAGATCTAAAACTAATTGACACGGCTTACACGCGGGCTTCCTATCTAAATCAGCTTGGGCTATTTCTTTCCAATCTGCACCCAAAATCGTTCGATCATCAAATTTACGAATCGCTCTTCACATATCAGGAGGTAATACCAATCCGAAGAAAAGATCAATGTCAACTAATGTCATAACACACAAAGAAATAGCCCCTTCCACTCCTTCATAGAAAGCTGCAGAGTTTTTACGAGGGTCAGGCAAAGCAGTCTTGAGTGCCATAACATCTGTTCTATTCCATGGTGTGTAAACCCAATTATATATAAAATAGCCCTTTGTATCCACAGACATTTTATCATCATCTGTACCTTGCCCTTTAGGAGGGACATATAAAGGTGCAGCTTCTCACATGAACTGTAGAGCTCTTATCTGTTCCAAAGTTAGGACACTCTTTGGATTTCTCCGTCGATCCAGACGCAGCCAAGTCTGATGCCTTTTTTGCCGCCCGTAATTGTAACGCCTCATCCCGCAGATGGACCAACCGTTGGAAAAACGAATCCGCATCTGTAGGAACAAAAATACCTTTACGCAAATTCTCACAACCAACTGATACATCTTTTGGTTCCAAGTCAGATGAATATTTTCTAAACCGTTCTACAACTTCGTCTCCAAAATGACTAAAAAAATACAACCGTTCTTTCTCGGACCACTTACGCATCTGGTCATCAATTTCCAAAATAGTTATAGTTTTAAGATTAAGTTTTCGAGCAAACCCCCGTAATTCCGCAGCCCGATCAACACCTAGCCTGGTACGACTATGCCCTTCATCATCTTCATCCGATCCCTCACACGGAGCTGTAGGTGAAACATACGGAGGCAGGCAACGGTCTAGCAAAGAGAAATCATCAGGTTCATTAGTAAGGACAGGGTAAAGAGGCGTCAAACAGGAAATTGACCATTAATTTGCAAATTACGTTCTCGTGCCTCCCTCTCTTTCTTTTCCTGCAAGTCTTTCTCCTCCAGCTGTAAAGCTTTATCACGGGCAGCCTTTCGCTGCTCCTTGTCCGCCAAGGCTTGTTCACGCTTCATTCGCTCAAGCACCGCTTTCTCCCACATACGCACACAATCAAACATATCCTGTCTAGACCTGCGCTGAAACAAACATTGCTCCACATATTGAACCTTTCGTAAGTCAAACGACCCATGTAGTGGCCATTGCAATTCACGATCTGTCTTGGTATATTTATGCCACAGCGTACTATACATAATAGGGGGAAGGCCAAATTTATTATACATTTCGCGATTAGGTGTCCCCTCTGGGGGAGCCGGCTGACATTCATTTAATCGATAATTGGTACCTTTTCCAAGACAGCACATTCCTCGAAGTGTGCTTAAAACAGGCATGTGAAAATATCACAAAAACGCGATATTACATAAAATGGCACTTAATACACTTCACACAAGGTGTGCCGTTCAAACAAATACAAAATCAGAGAAATATCTCCACACTGCCTGCCTATGTGAGGTGCACTCCACATGTAACTCAAATCATAGAACCAAATGTTAGCTAACTCAAAACAAATCCAAAAAGCCACAGTAAGCGTCCGTAGACTATCTTACCAATCACAAGCTTACCAAATTCTCAAGTATCCAGGTTCCAGCTGCCAAGTTCTTTAATCGAATCAGCCAAACAGGCACTGTACGACAACTCAAACGATCAGGATCTCAGTCGAGGACCGGCCCCACCGGGAAGGTCAGATCAGAAGGAAAGGAAGAAAACACCGTGGGTGTCAAGACTCGGGTCACTCAGTGGCAGCGTACGCGTCCATGGCAAGTTTCCAATCCTTCGTCACGACCTCTCCTTCGGCATCCGAGTCGCCAATGAGTCCCTTCGTGGTCGCCAATTTGTGGTATTGGGTTCTTCAGACCTACATACTCTGCAAAAACTCCATGACATCAGAGACCGAAGTTGGTACGGAAACTGGAAATGCAAAAGACAAGTTTATTAAGACCCCATGGGGTGGTGGTACATTCCTACAGCACCCTTCAGCAATGCAAGAAGTATCTAACCGAACATCGGTGCGAGACCTCTTTTATACAGTTTTACAGTAATAAAAAGAGTGGGTGGAACACATTTGCTCAGTTTAGGTACAAATAAGGACATTTTTGGAACACAGCCAGCTTATGGGAGGAGTTTTAACACCACTGGTCAGTTTGGGGAACATTCCTAAGCGATGACTGTCCACTAGTACAGAGGGTTCGACTACGCATGTGCAAGCTTGACCAGTACTAAAAATAGCCTGTTGCTGGGCAAGTTAAACGGTCAGTGGTACAGAGGAAAGACAAAAGGGCATGCTGACCACGAGGCAGCACGTTCATGTAAAATGGACGCCAGTAATTCAAAATGGCCTCCGAACAACGTAGTCAAGATAAGGAGAAATTTGTGTAGCAAAGCTGAACGCTAACCCGATCATCGTCAAATTACGACAAGCGCAGTTAATAGTTTCCCCATCACATAACTGCTTTGAATTGTAAACTTAGAGAGGCCCAAAAGAATGCAGTCCACAATCTGATTACGGCAATATCCAGGCAATATCCAACAATCAGTTATTCGAAAAACAAATGTCCGAAAAACTCACCAAAGGATATTGAACATTTTCAGGCTTTGAAGACAGGCAGTTGAGGAACCCTGACCAGAGTCAGAAATTTAAAAATTGAAGGGAAAAAAGTCTTCCAGCTGCAGAACACCAGGCACTTAAACAATGTCTGCTCCTGCCGCTAAGAACACTGGAACACGTAGTCCCTCCCACACAACAGCCGCTGCCAGATGTCAAAATGCTGCGGCGGTGGGGGGGGACCAGCAATGGAGAAGCGATGATCGAGACAGGGGACGAGAGAGCAAAAGGTGAAGAAGACGAAGAAATAACAATCACTCGTAGCCACTCCACTCTGAGTCTGAATGCAGTGTCGCTTTTCACTTGACAACAGGCTCGTCCGTCGATCAGCTCTTCTCTCTCATTCAAGCAGTTTGGCAGCCAAATCCTGCCTCAGCTCTCACGGCGCCACGGAATTTCCATATGTGTGTCACCATCGGGAGCACCTGTACAAGATCCGTGCCAAGACTCAGCAGAGTTTCAACAGGAGCCGCACAGACGCCAACATCTCACCGCCACCATCTACCTCGTGGGAGGGGAGGAGCAAGGGAAGGAGAAGCCCAGGTGCTACGTGGAGGCGTGGAACTCCACTGTAGTGGTCCAAGAACAATCCCGGGAAGTCCTTAGCAAGAGAAGGGGAAGCCCAGGTGCTACGTGGAGGCGTGGAACTCCACTGTAGCGGTCCAAGAACAATCCCCGGGAAGTCCTTAAAAAGAATGGCTGAAATGTATGCAGATTCTTCGGCAGGTGGTCAGTAACTTGCTGACTGTCTTTTCTTTTTTCAAGAAATCCTGCACAACAATGTTAATACTATGCGCCAAACACGGCACTCTGAAATGCTCACCCTCATGCACGGCCTTAACTATATTTCTGCCATTATCCGTGGAAACATAACCAATCACGCGCTTTTTTGGATGCAGCCATTGAAAGACCTTACTGTTAAACTCCTCCAAAATGTTTTGTGCAGTATAAGATTTCTCCTTGGCAAACATGGCTACTGTTGCATGTTTTCGAGTAGCTTGAAAAAATGTGTCTGGGTCAACACCTGCACGTAACTTGTCTGAAACCCCTGCAAAAGAGAGCCAGTGTGCAGTGATGCACATGTAATCAAGGGCTTGGCAACTGGTCCACATGTCTGTTGTCAGGTGAATAGTGTGAACAGCATTCTTCTGCAAAGCTGCCCCAATCACCTCTAGCACATCTTGATGTAGTGCTGGAACAGCAACTCTGGCAAAATAGGACTGGCTAGAAACCTTCCATTTAGGGCGAACTGTTGCCACAAATTCTAGAAAACCCACCCCTTCCACGAAAGAAAAAGGGAGAGGGTCCAGCGCTAGCATTATTTCCAGCTTTGCGTTATACAGATGTGCCATTGGGTGGTTGCGTTCAAATGGCACCTCCGACCAAAACATGGTTCTAATGGTGGGCTGGACCTTTTTACGTGATGATGATGTTGATGATGCAGACTTCAAACCAGTTAGGCTCATTGATGTACTTTCTCGCACTGGTGTCTCTCCCAGACTCTTAGTTTGCCACATACATGTTGAAGGGGTAGAGCGTGTGGGCACTACCACTGCAGTGCTGCTGCCAGGGGTTCTGGGTGTACCAGAAAAATTGTCTGTCACTTCTTCACTTCCCCCCTGCATGATCAGCCTCTCGTCATCATCAGATGCAATATGAATGGATACATTTGGATTTGTTGTATGTGGGGTTTCCTGGATCTTCCTTAGGTGCGCCTCCCAAATGATAGTGTGGTGTTTTTGGAGACGACCTCCCTGGCCTCCGGTACCATAGTTGGTACCAATCTTACCCCGACTAACTACACTTTCACAAATTGAACAAACGATCATGTTTTACGCCTTTTTGCTAACACTAAACAAGTCCCAAACTGGGGACTAGAAATGTCTGCTGGTGGTGGAGGTGCTACTTTCAGTTTCAATACCAGATGAAGTGGAGTATGGGCGTGGCTGAATTCTACTCTATTTTACTATTACAGCACCACTAATTGAGGTAATGGAGGTCGAGCTGGATGGAGGTCTCTGCCGGCCCTTCTGACGAGAAAATATGGAAGCTGTAGGTCATGTTGGTGTTGTAGTTAACTGCGTTGGTGGTGGTACCAGTGCCATGCCGCCCACATCCAACTCAGCAGCCATTCCGGATAGGGTCAAAATGTCTGTCTGCTGCATGCCCGCTGGGGCTGGAGTGTCGACTGTGATGACTGGGTCGTCGTCAAACTGTTCACAAGCAGCATAATACACCACTTCTTGTTCATCGTCATCACCCATGACTGAAAGCCTTGCGGGAACCTTCCTTTTAGGCTTAGCTACCTTTGTCGGCTCATGGCGTGCCTCCCCTCATACTGCATTGGTGGGTTCCAATCAAGATCAAGATCATCAGAAGGAAGGGGGCTTGAAGAAGAACTTGTACTGGCCCTCCTTGACCTTTTTCTGGCTGGGGATCTGGAAGACAATAGATTATCCTCAGGAGGAGTGGCTTCCTCAGGTGATACCTCCGCTTGAATCTCGATTTCCTGATGTGCCCATACTTCTGGAGGAACAAGCAATGTGGGCAGTTGTGCCGCTCCATGCGCCTCTAATTGCGCATCTCCATCCGCCTCTCCATGCGCCTCTCCTTGCGCATGTACTTGCACCTCCCCTTGCGCATGTACTTGCGCTTGTACTAGTTGCACCTGTAGTTGTCATTGCGGCTGTAGTTGTTGAACACTCGTCAGCTGAGGTACACCCTGCGTTGATTGGGTGCTACTTTCTTGTGATGAGCCAACATCACTGGTCGATGGTGATTGAGCAATGACAGTGGCTGCCTCTGCAGCACTCATGGGCTTGGACCTAACCTTGCATGGTGGCACTGAGCCTAATGAAGCGGAGGTGCTGCTCCCAGCTTGGTCCCCTGCGGACCCCGCTGCTGCAGGCTTTGTTTTTTTTGCCGAAAAAAGTGTCTGTGGGCACACCAGTCTCCTTGGTAAGTGGCACCACTTGCTTCTTCTGCTCCTTCTTACTGGCAGTGGCACTGGCAACTTTCTTTGTAGAGGAGCTACGGCCACCTTTCTTTGGGCCCATCTTCTTGAGATGTCAGAACAGCAGGCCACAGTTGCACGAGTTGCAGAGTTGTCTGTGGCCACACGTGACGTCACGTGACATTGTGCTACACACACAGCTGCAGGACTTCTTCCTGGCACTGGTGGTTCTCTAGTGCCCTAAAAGCAAAGGAAGCCAGAGCAACATCAGTTAAACACCCCAAAAAGTCAAAAAGCACACACAAATCACCACAATCCTATGCTATCCATGCCCGCAATGATGCTTAAGTTCAAGAGGCCCCACAAAAAGCCTTGGTCCATGCACCGCTCACAACACCTGGGCATAATGGGTGATACCAGGGCAGACTGGGTGCAAGCCTATTGCCCAAAGCACACTGCCTAGCTTCAAAATGTCCCCTTGACCCCCACCCACATGGCCAGGCCCTGCCTGTACCAGGCCTCAAAATGGCCCCCACCGACATGGCCAAGCCCCAACAACACCCCAACAACACCCCAAAAAGTCAAAAAGCACACGTAAATCACCATAATCTAATGCCATCCATGCCTTCAATGATGTTTAAATTCAAGACACCCAACAGAAAGACTTGTTCCATGCACCACTACCCTTGGGCATAATGGATGAAAGCAGGGCAGACTGGGTGCAGGCCTATGGCACAAAGCACACTGCCTGGCTTCAAAATAGCCCCTTGTCCCCCAGCCACATGGCCAGGCTCTGCCTGGACCAGGCCTCACAATGGCCCCCACCCATATGGACAGGCCCCAACAGCACCCACAAAGTCGAAAAACACACAAAAACCACCACAATCCAGTGCCACCCATGCCCTAAATGATGATTAAATTCAAGACACCCCACAGAAAGACTCGGTCCATGCAGCACTCACTACCCCTGGGCATAATGGATGAAAGCAGGGCAGACTGGGTTCAGGCCTATGGCACAAAGCACACTGCCTGGCTTCAAAATAGCCCATTGTCCCCCAGCCACATGGCCAGGCCCTGCCTGGACCAGGCCTCAAAATGGCCCCCACCCACATGGCCATGCCCCAACAGCACCCCCAAAAGTCGAAAAACACACATAAATCATCACAATCCAATGCCATCCATGCCCTCCAATGGTGTTTAAATTCAAGACACCCCACAGCAAGACTTGGTACATACACCACTCACTACCCCTGGGCCTACTGGCTAGTGAGGCTTTACAGGCACCACAAAATAAAAAATAAAAATCCACATATAACAGTGAGCTAAAATTCCATGACATAAATAAGATTTAAGTAAAAAAAAAACTCACAGAAACACTTGTATCATGCATCCATGACTAACCCTGGGCCTACTGGATACTGTGGCTACCCACAATATATATTTTTTAAAGTTGTGAAAAAGTTTTAAGATTGTAGTTGCTGCAACAGCAATGCCCCAAACAAACAACGCCAACTTACTTGGTCCCAAATACAAATATCCAGCAACAGCCACAAAAAGTAATCCTTCCAGCTCCAGATCCAAATCAAAAGTGACCAGGACATGGACAAAGCACTGTGAGGAGCCTGCTGGACAGGAACAGGAAGTTGGAGACTCTGGGGCAATTCCTTACTCCCACCCCCCAAAAATGAACTCCTTGCACAAAAAAGTGCAGCCAAATGTCAATCTGAGAGGTTATTCTGATCAAAATCATCATTTTCAGAAGGTTTATGCTGCCTGCGGTGGATTTCTTGTGCAGAATTGCAATTTTTGCTATTTATAGTGAGCTGTTCAAATCTCCCGCCGGAAGTCAACTGCGCGCCGCATCGATGTGTTAGCAATCGTTTTTTCCCGAGATGCGTGATCGCGGGCCCTTATGATGTACTTGCATTGTCAAAGTCTCGCTGTGCAAGATGGTGGGCCGCAATGACATAATCGCGGTCGAAAAACTCTTGCGTGACCACGCAGCAACCTCCAAAATGGTGCAGCACACGCAAGACGGGATGAAAAACAACTTGGTAAATTCAGAATCAAGGTAATTCAACGCCACGCGTGCGATATTGTATTTTTCAAGCACGACCAAGCAAAAAAATTTGCCAGCTTGCGAATTGTGGATTTCTTGGCAAATTCGTGGGATTCGTGGACCGCGAAATTGCCAAAAATCCGCATATTCCGCGAACCGATCAGATTTTGCGCCCATGCTTAGTTTTGGCACGATTTTAACTTAGGCCTCTGCGAGGTAGCAGTATTGCAAATTTTTGGGAGGGTAATGTGGGGTGTTTTTGGGAGTGAGTGGAGCGGTCTAAGTAACTGCTGGGAAGGTCTAATTTTGATTGCAAATGGTTTGAAGAAAATCCATGGTGGAAAAGGGGGGTTTGGGCCTAGTTGCAGAGAGTGTTTTGGCACGATTTTAACTTAGGCCTCCTTGGGGATAGCAGTATTGCATGTTTTTGGGGGGCTGTTTGGGTGTGTTCTAGATTTTTGGGGGTGGTTTGAGGGGTTTGGGAGGCACAGTGGAAAGGTCTAATTTTGATTGCAAGTAGTTTGAAGAAAATCCATGGTGGAAAAGTGGTGTTTTTTTAGCAGTATTGCATGTTTTTGAGGGGCTGTTTGGGGATCTTCTAGATTTTTGGGAGTGGGTTGAGGGGTCTGGGAGCACTACTGGGAAGGTCTACTTTTGATTTCAAGTGGTTTGAAGAAAATTCATGTTGGAAAAGGGGGGTTTGGGCCTAGTTGCAGAGAGCGATTTGGCACGGTTTTAACTTAGGCCTCTTTGGTGATAGCAGTATTGCATGTTTTTGGGGGCTGTTTGGGGGTGTTCTAGATTTTTGGGAGGGGGTTGAGGGGTCTGGGAGCACTGCTGGGAAGGTATAATTCTGATTGCAAGTGGTTTGAAGAAAATCCATGGTGGAAAAGGGGGGTCTGGGCCAAGTTGCAGAGACCGTTTTGGCACGATTTTAACTTAGGCCTCTTTGGGGATAGCAGTATTGCACGTTTTATGTTTTTGGGGGGCTGTTTGGGGGTGTTCTAGATTTTTGGGAGTGGGTTGAGGGGTCTGGGAGCACTGCTGGGAAGGCTCAAAGCCCTAAGGAGTTTCTTTCCCCTGCTCCCACGCTCTGCCAGGGAGACTGTGGCCAGGGCACTTATCCTGTCATGCCTGGACTATGCTAATGCCCTGTACAGCGGCATCGCTAGGTACTCTTGGGGAAGATGCAGGTTATCCAGAATGCAGCTGTCAGGCTCCTGTTTAACATCTCTAGGAGAACGAGTGTTCGCAAGCAGCTCAACAACCTGCACTGGCTTCGGTAGCTCAGTGAGTGCACTTTAAAACTCTGACCCTGACTCACAAGGCTCTCCATGGTCCATGCCCATCTTATATGAGTTCCAGGTTTGCATTCTACTTTCCCAGCCGCTCTCTCCGCTCTGCCTCCCAAAGACGGCTGGTAATTTCCAGGTTCTGACGTGCCCAACTCGGGGGACAATCTTTTGTGGTCAAGGCCACCACCATGTGGAATGCTTTGCCCGATCTTCTTCGACAAACTAAGGAATTAGCCACCTTCAAAAAAAAGCTCCTCAAAACACATCTGTTCAAGCAATCTTTGTAATCTTCCTGCTCTTTCTGTCACTGACCTCACTCCGAGCCAGAATACTCCTGAGTAGCAGTGCGCGCTATAAATCTCTCTATATACATATATATATTCACTGAAAAAATCATAGGTTATAGACCATATATAGTTAGGAATTCGCATTTACAAAACCTTAAAAATTCACTGAAAAAACCATAGGTTATAGACCATATATAGTTAGGGATTAGCATTTACAAAACCTTATTTTACTCGCACAAAACCATTGAAATTTGCATATATAGTTAGTTGCACTAACTATATATCGCGTACCCGCAATCCACTGCTGATGATGTCACAAATTACATCATTCATGACATGGTCAGTGACATCACTGATGACATCACTGATGACATCTCAAATGACATCACTGATGACATCACTGATGACAACATCCAGTGACTGTATGTTTCTGTAAAGTTAAAATATGTCTTACATATTGAAGAATGAGTGGATGTATAAGTGTCTGGATGAAGGATTTAGTAGGTGCATGACTGACTGTATGAGTGAGTGATTAAATGTGTCTCACTGAGTGCATGGGTTAGTGACTAAACTGTCTTAATTTGTGCATTATTATGTCTGTTGTTCTGTAAACTGCTGCATGTGTTAATCAGTAGCTATATGAGTTACTATATGGGTTATTGATTGGTTGCCCAAGTATTTGTATGGGAGACTGAGTATGTGTGTGGGTGGCTGGGAGGTGTATGACTCTGTGCATAGATGTGTGAGCAGTTGATTCACTAGATGTATGGGTTCAAAAGTGCATGTGGAAACAGCTGCATGGGCAGTTGACTGTGTGCATGAGTGTATTGGTGAGTGAATGGATATCTCAGTGCTACATGTCAAAGTAAGTACATATGTAAAACACAGTACATGTGAGAGTTGACATATATAAATAACTGTGCATAAGAGCCAGTGAATGTGTGAGTGTCTGTATGGATCATTGTGAACTTGTATCAGGGATTGTATAAGAGAGTAAATATGTGTTAGTATATGTTTGAATAAGTAAGGTGTGTATAACTGTATGGATGAGGAAATGGAGGAGTGATTGATTCTTTGCATGACTGACTAGATGTATGAGTAACTCCATGGATGAGTGACAATCTGTGAGTGTCTGTTTACACTGATTGTATCTAAGGTTATATTAGAGTCTGAAGAGGTTCATCGCATTATCACATGAATGATATTATCAGTGATGTGATCAGTAATGTCAAATAAGATGTCATCAGTGATGTCATCAGTGATGTCATTTGAGATGTCATCAGTGATGTCATCAGTGATGTCATTTGAGATGTCATCAGTGATGTCATCAGTGATGTCATTTGAGATGTCATCAGTGATGTCATCAGTGATGTCACTGTCCATGTCATGAATGATGTAATATGTGACATCATCAGCAGTGGATTGCGGGTGCGCGATATATAGTTAGTGCAACTAACTATATATGCGAATTTCAATGGTTTTGTGCGAGTAAAATAAAGTTTTGTAAATGCTAATCCCTAACTATATATGGTCTATAACCTATGGTTTTTTCAGTGAATTTTTAAGGTTTTGTAAATGCTAATTCCTAACTATATATGGTCTATAACCTATGGTTTTTTCAGTGAATTTCAATGTTTTTTTATTAGCAAATATCAAAAGCTGTAAAATGTATTCTTATTTTAATGCAAAAATATATTTTATATGTTTGTAATATAATTTTTTTAATTTATATATTTTTTTAATTATTTTTTTTTGTTTCGCTACCGGTCCGCGCACCGGGTAGCTTCCCGTTAGCTCAATTTGGTGCCGCGACCCAGTCCGCGAACAGGGAAACGTTCCGTTAGCGCAACTGCAGCGCAAGAAAACAACATTGTGATGCGTCGCGTAAACGAGACATATCGCATTGCCTCGTATTGCGTTTTATGACGCGCCGCGTTAGCGCACCCGGAAGTGCTCCGGAGCGCGAACCGAAGAGCGAAGCGCAGCGCCCCGGAAGCGCTCCGGGTGCGTAGCGGGACGCGTAACGTAAGCATAACAGGTCATGTGACTTGTTCATAAAACTTTTCATTGGTTCATTTTACTTTTGGTTCCCAAATGATGTAAGGCTAGGTCATATGACCTAAAAATAACACTTTTCATTGGTTTAGAACATTTTTTTTCCCAAATGATGAAAGCCCTCACTCTGACTTTCATTTTTATGAGAGAAAGACCTACTATGTAAATTTGCAAAAATGGCAAGTGTTGTAGCTGCAGCTGCTGGAGCCCCTCCACCACGACCACCACCACCAAAAAGGGATGGACCGCCTCCTCAGGTCTTCATTAATCAAGAGAAAGAAGAAGAAGAAGAAGAAGAGGAAGATCAGCAAGTGAGAAGGCTATTTTTGCAAGAAGAACCAAGGAGGTCCCATGTCAAAGTAAACTACATCTGGCAATTCTTTACATATCCCCAGGGCCAAAAAAAAGTGAATGCCCGTTATGTCACTTGTTTGATCTGTAACATGGAACTATCCAGAGGAACAGATAAAAAATACAGCTATGGGAATTACACCATGCATCGCCACATGGAGAGGTGGCATCCTATTAATTACAGTGCTGCACAGGTACGTGACCTACAAGAAAACCCCCCTCCTGTGGCCAGAACATCAGCTCAACAGGCAGTGACGGGACCAGAGGTGAGGGAGACGGTCCCAAACATACAGATGAACTTTGGTAACATGAAACATACTTGTATTTTTTGCGGCAAGTTAATTTCCTATGGGGAAAAAAGTATAACTCTCATAAACACAGCTTATGAAAATCATAAATGTTCAAAACGGCCCGAAAGTAAATTATCTTTTTTATTTTTTGCTCCTGTTGAGCCCTTCTTAATGACTGTTTTTCGTTCCCCCCCCAAAAATCAAAAAAAATATAAACCCATTCTTAAAATACAAAAAAAGTCAAAAAAGTTCATAAAAATACTAAAAAAAATTTAAAACATCAAAAACAATTAAAAAAAAGTTCTGAAAAAAGTTCTTTTCAGAACTACCTCCCATTTATAAAAAAAATGCTAGAATGTTTAGCACTCTGGCAACCTCTTTTTATAAAAAGTTTGCTTCCTGGTTCGCGCCCCGGTACGCGAACCGGAAGCGAAACAAAAAAATTTTTTTAAAAAAGGAAGAGTGAGTATAAGGGAAGAAGACAGAGAGAATAATGTTAAAAGATAGCTAGAGGGAGTAACACAGAGAAACTGTATAATAGATAATAGAAAAGGAATGAGGGAAGTAGCAAAGGCAGGAAACTGAGGGTTAAAGAAATGAAGCAGTGGAACTAATAAAAGTTAAATGTGAAAGAGATGTAACGGAATGAGTACTAAACACTTACCTTATAATTATCGTTAACTTAGCCACTTGTTATTTTTATACTTTCAATCTGTGAATGAAAGAACAACATTTGTAAAATTGATAGAAGGTAGTAAAAGATGAGTGAGCATGAGACAAGATGAGTACATATTAAAAATCACAATTCAAAGTACAGAATTAATTATACATATTAAATGGTTTATTTTTGCTGTTCTCAGAATATATCAAATTTCACTAAAAACAGTGAGTTGAAGGTATTCATCATATAACAGCGGGGAAAAAAACACAATCAAAATGATTGTGTTTAAAAAACCCATATAATATTATCAATCAGAAATCAGAACTCCTAAAAAGTAACTTACTTTCCATGACGTAAAAGGATGTCCTATGAACAGCTTATACTCTGTTGTGCTGTTATTATTTTCTGCTCGCCACTTTCTGAAAGATAAGCTCCATTGTTTTAAGAAAAATGAGACATACAAAGCAATTTAAAACAGCACACTGAATTACAGCAACACCTAGAATCATTATAGTCCAGTTACCTACCCTAAATTCTCACTTCTGAAAACAAGTCAAAAGGCAACATTGCTTCATAGTCAAATAGTAATCATTGCCGAAAGACCAGCCTTTTTTACATTTCAAATAAGCTGTGTAATATCCTGATGTTGTGAAAGGACCATCTTATCATATAATAGCTGCAGTTACAAATGTTCTTCCTGAAATCGACGACTGTGTAGCCAAAACATTTTTAATTAGACTTGACAACTTATTTACATCCGGTTTATATAGTTGGAATTGTAAAATGACATTTCACACATAAGTTTCTATAAATAATGTGGACAGCATTGCAGACTTACATTACCTCTACTCCTTTTTTTGATCTGCTGCTTGAATTAGCTTATTAAAACAAACAATTTTCGCTCTGTGCTACACTTATCCACAAGGCTATATAGTGTAGGATCCATTAGAACCTCTTGAAATTCCTCAGAACAAATCCCGAGATTCCTTCCCTAGAATTTTGGTTGTAAGAACACCAGGTAAGAATTTTTAAGGTGAAAAGGCAATCTTTTTTTGAAAGTTAAAACAGAATCATTGCAGAATGACCAGCCGTTTCCAGACTTCAAATAAGTTGTGTAATGTCCTGATGTTGTTGAAGGAACCTCATGATATATAATTGCTGCAGTTAGAAAAGTCCTTCCTGATATTGACAACTGAGAAGCCACAACATTTTTAATTAAAGTTGTCAATTTTGTTCCATCAGGCCTACATCGTTGGAACATTAAAATGACATACTGGCCATATCTTTGTATAAATATTGTGGACAGAATTGCAAACTTACATTGGCTACACTCCATGTTTTGATCGGCTGCTTTTACTAGCTTATTAAAGGATACTGATTTACTGTCTGGCAAAGTTAAATATATAAATCTTTCTGAGTCTACACTAGTAGTACTTGATAACGTACAATTCTCGCAGTCATGCTGCCATTGATAAGAAAGGCCAAACAGATGATCTACATCTACACCTTCATCTTGCAATACATTAAGCATATACATTAAAAACTCCTGACAATCTTGCTGAATATTTTGAGAGAATTGTGTTTGACCTAAACATTTGTCTAACAGATTTCGAATTTCAGACACACTTTCTAATCTTGTTCTATCAGCGCTACATTTCTCTAACACAGAATTCAACAAACAGCAAAAACTTTTATCCGAATTGATCACAATCTGTTCTTTTAATGTTCCTAGAGAAAAGACAACATTAACCACTACATTAGCATAGCAGTTCACACCAGAACTATTTTCAAATTGAAAACCAACAACATATTCAACAGAATTCATTTTCTTTCTGCTTACAATTTTGGGTTCATCGACTTTTGGTGTATTTGCTACAACCTCCCTACTATTAGTGATATTTCTTCGTTTCCGGCCTACCACACGTTTCTCAAACAAAGGATATTGAGGCAAATGTGGCGCATACTCTCTTCTTAACCTATTGTATTCCTTAACACAATCTAGATCCGCACAAATGTTTGTGACATCACACTCAATCAAGTACAAACCCGATAAAGTTCTGACTCGTGACAATGCAACATAAGCCATACCCTCCTTGAACACAGAACTGCCAATATTCACTAAAGCAGTGTCTACACTTAAACCTTGTGATTTATGGATTGTCACAGCATATGCCAAGCAAACAGGAAATTGCTTACGGCGAACATATAAGTCTTTTACAAGCAAAAACCTAGCTGTGCATTGACCAATTAGCTGTACTTCCTCAATGCCATCAAATTTAATTTTTAACAATTCAATTCCATCTCTATTTCTGTATTTCTCAAAATCAACAACATTACCCATTGATCCATTTACCAGACCTCTTTCAACATGTAAATTCCTTCTCAAAATGATACGGCAATTTAAGCACACATTCAGAGTCTTTTCAAAACCAGCAGTTTTAGATATAGTCTTCTCTAATGAATCCAATTTAGATTTCAAATTCTCAGACAAAACAATTGTTGCACCCATATGCTCTATTCTGTCAATAGCTTCCAGTTTCACAATCTCTTGGTTTTCTAAATTCAACATTTTGTTGTTGAAGATGGAACATTCTGCAAGAGTTGGCATCAAACATATTCCCGATTTCTTCTCAGTAATTTTATGAAAAATATTCTCTGGCAGAACGTCTTCTTCTGGATACAAATTTGACAGTAATCGTGCATGTAAAGCTTCTTTCCCACGCTCAGTCAATTTCCCGATTCTAACATCTTGTAGAATATTCTTGTAATCTTCATCCTTCGCCTGATGCATATTTTCACGCAGCTCACCATAATTGAAGTTTAACCATATGTTAACGTTGCCAATGCTCCCTAGGCACTTCCTGGTGTCTTCATGCGTAAGCAGTTTAAACACTGGTTGTCCTTTCACTGGTGTCAGCTGCAGAAGATCACCGAAAACAATGATGTGTTTGCCACCAAATAACACATCACACTCTGTTTTAAGAACTTCCTGCATTCTCAAATGCACAAAGGCAAGCATTAGATTTGAAACCATGCTTACTTCTTCAATGATAAGTAGTTTCATCTTCTTCAGGACTCTAGATACTTCACAACAAGCATCTCCCGATAACTTGTGGTATTGTAATTTGTTATCATGCTCCACTGGCAGCATCAGTAGCCGATGCAAAGTAATACCTTTAATATTATGTGCTGCTAGTCCAGTTGGAGCAGTGACAACACAAGACAGTGATGACTCAGTTCTTTTCTGCAGATAACATGAAATTGCTTTAATGAGGAAACTTTTTCCAGTTCCTGCTTCTCCACTCACGTACAGTCGGACAGGCTTCAACGACGTACATGAGCACTCTTTCTTCTCATGACTTAATCCATGATCAATTTGGCTGGTAACTTCGTCATATATTTTCCTCTGCTCAACGTTGAGTTGTCTTTCTAAATCTTCTAAGTTAACCACATCCTCCTGAGCATGTGCCATGGCTCTTTCCACTTAAATCATGGCAGTGGCAGCTTCATTTTCAATAACTGGTTCTCCTAGTGGATCCTGACTCAATGAAACAGAACTCTGACTGTCCTGAGAACTGTCTCTAGCAATCTCGTCTGCTATTGTTGCTTCCTGCTCGATTTCTGCATTCAACATTTCTAGATATTTTGGAAAAACAGGACATTCTATGGACTCCTTGGCTGCATTGAAAGAGTCTTTGTAACAGAGGAAATCTCCAAGCAGTTCCTCTTCTGCACGCCAAGGCTTGAAAAGTTACAAAAGAGCTAAATAGAAAAACTCTTTTCTTTCTGGAGATTCGCAATCCAATTTTCGATGATTTACCAATAGACATTTTTTTTGCTTGACCAGACATCCCTCACTTACAATTACAGCATACACTCCTTTATCAATATCTTCTGTGATGTTCCTCTTGAAAATGTAATTTTGTAGAACCTCTTACGGACAAACATTCTCCAGGTGACTGCTTCTATTTGGATAATATGTATCCAACATGTTGGTCTTCAAAATATCTGCACTGCTTGGCTCCTTCTCCGCCAAATACTTAATTTCCCATACAGGTTTGAGAACTCGATTACGCGTTGCAGCAAGACCAAGACTTGCCCAAATGATACTCCTAGATTTGGCATAGAGACTTGCTGAAGATAACCGGTCAGAACATTCGTAAGCTCCGATTTCTCGATGCGACAACATCTTCAGACTGAAACTGTACAACTTCTTACTGAGGCTCTTTTCATGGGAAATATCGTCCCACATATCCTTGAGTTCTGTCTTTTCTTTTTTTGTGATGTAAGACGTCACATACCGAGCCACAGCCATACAGTTGTCAGCCACAAACTGTATATCCATGTTAGCATTCCACATGGACAAAATCACTGGGTTGTAGTCATTGATGTTCTTGGACTCTTCGTTTCTCTTCAAATTGTATGTATTTTTGGGTGATTTCCTTGTCACATTATGTTGCAGCGAAGACATCAAATTGTTCACTCTTCCTTTAGATATCACCGATCGTGAAAATCCAAAACGACATTTTGTATAGTACTTGTTCTTGTTTCTGAATTTACGACGACAGTACTTTCCACAACGATGGCTTTGAAACCGTAAAACTTGTTCTCTTAGACTTTTGTCTTCCTTTGTCTTTGGAATAGCACATGTAGAATACTGTTCTATGAGACTCATCACTAAGTCATCTGGATCTGTTCCAAATTTGGGAGCATCTTTGATCCATAGCAGCATATGTATATGAGGAGCACCTCGTGCTTGATACTCCTTTCTCCAGAAGAAATCCAACACCTCTCCAAGAGGTGGATTTTTCTTGTTCTTGATGAAAGACATCATAGCTTCAAATCTATGATTAAAGTACCTGCATACATTCACTGGATCCAAAGAGCACAGTTCTCCGGGTGTCTTGAATTCAATATTTTCAATGTTTCCATTTGCCTCTCGTAGAAATTCAAGTAAGTCTTCCCAGCCATACTCAGCACAGCTGAGAGTGAGGAACCATGTGGGAGTTCCTAAGTTCCTCAGCATACATTTTGAGTCACCATGACAACGGTACCAATACTCATTAGTACCACGCTGACATGCCATCAGATTAATCAGGTGAGAATCCAAAATATTGTCTTGCACATTGACTTTATCCATAAAGTCCCTTGCTGAGATATTTTGCAGTTGTAGACCACTTTTCAGGATGTGGTTTACTGCATAAGACAGTCCAGACAGATCACTTTCAAACAATAGATGAAACAAATAGGGAATGCATTGACGAAACCTAGGATCTTCCGCATACAATTGTAAGGTCCAGTATTTAGAAGCAGGAATTTGATCAGGTCGCTCATCATATCGTCATCCTCGACCTGTGGGAAATAACTGTGGAAAACACCGAGCTTCTAAACTTTCCTCCCAAACACTAATGGGACTCCCTTTGTCTTGTTTCATTTGAAACAAGTCAATTGCATTCCCCATGACTTCCTTGGAATGCAAAGGATGAACACTATAATGTTCATATATTTCTTCATTTTTAGAGGCTTCTACTTTCTCAATTTGTCCAGCACACAATTCGCTGTCTTCTTCTTTACTTACTTCCTCTTCTGCAACATATACATTCTTGTAGTACTCGATGTTTTTTATCCAATACAATGTTGCCTTTTTGACTTTCCTAACATCCACTAAATCTTGCCAGATTTTCTTACTCTTTGTCGGAACCCCATTAACTAGGATAACCAGAGGTTCCTCTTCAACTTTCTCTACTCCAATTGAATTAATGTTTTTCTTCAAATCTAAAGGCAAATAAACAACTCTTCCCTTTAATCCTCTCTGTAAATCTGATGGAGGCAATTTCCCTGTCTTTGGCTCCATTCGTACAATAGCCTGAAAGGGATGCACACTTTGAATCAAAATAGATTCATAAGTATTTAAATCCTTCAATTCAGAAGGAATGTCAACCAATTCCAGATTATTATGAACCGCTCTAGAAGGCATCCGGTTTTGGTTTAATTTGTTAAAACAATAAGTACACATACGTTGGTCCGATCCCAAATCAAAACAATTTTCTACCATCAAGTATATAGCAAAATCCTTCCATTCACTATTGTTTTCCATTTCACTTTTTGCATATACATCCACTAACTTAGTCTGATTCTTATAATAAGTCCGTCGACAACACACACAAGTGAAATTAGGCCTCTCACTTGATTTCACCTGAAAGATGGAAATTTCCTTGTGAAACTTATCTATATTAGAAATCTGTACACTGTCTTCCACATTACCTTCTTCTACTGGGTCAATTTCAACAATGTTCTCTTTACTAGCAAAGTAAAAGAACTCAATTTCTTCACAAATATTCTTCACATGTAGTTCTGAACGATGCAAAAGAGCACTGCTCAATTGTTTAAGCATAATTGCTGTACTCTTAGCATAATACAACATTCTCACTAATTTCCTCACTTTATTATGATGCACTGCTAGCATCCTGAAATGATGAAAAACACTCTGGCATACTCTCCTGGAAAGACAAGCCAGTGAATGCCCATGCATACCTGTTACTTCTCTCATTCTGCAAGGATCTAATTCTTGCAACAACTTCATTTTCTGTTTTAAACTTTTCTTATTAAATGTACAAACAAAATCACATAGCAATTTGATGGAATCCTGTCGCACACTACAAATACTACTACATTTCCAGGTGTAGACTGGTCCCTTAGGACGTCTTCCTAAAACCTCATCTTCTAACACCTCTTCTGCATCTGCAGACACAAGTTTTTTTTTCAACCGGACAACCATCTTTTACCTCATATGCTCGACCACTGGTGTCAACTGCATGCACCAAAACATTGTCCTGAAAGTAACTCTCCTAATCGAAAAATGCCTCACAACTTGAACTATGCATCCATTCTCCTAAGAAAACTTCACAAAAATTACTACGATTAACTACTCTGTTCCATCTACTATTTGATTTGAAATCAGAAATTACCTTGTTTAGTTTCCTAATTCTATTGATTACCAAAATAAATAACTTTCGCTTAATTTCGAAAGCCTGATCAATAATTTTCTATACATTTTTCTTTTTCTTATAAAATGCCACTTTCTGTTGGCCTTTCTTAAAAAATTTTAACAAATTGACAATTATCCTGTTGCAGAACATTCGCCTACGAATGTCCCTAAATTGATTTTCCCTTCTACTGCCATGCACAGACTTATCTCCTGCTCTAGCAGAAACTTTTTTGACAGGCCTTTCCTTTTCCTTTAAATTGTCTCTCTTCTTATGCACTAAAACATGTTCAATACTGGTATTTTTTTGTCTGTAAATTCTTTTTAAAAATGATTTCATTTTCTTACCCGGAGCTTTTTTGGCGACTTGATATGATGTAATAGTAAAGGACTGCTGCAAATCTTTACCAAGGTGGAGTGTAAGTCGCTTTGCTTCCTTTTGTTTTCTCTGCCTTGAGGGCATTTTTAAAGTTTTCTAAAGATCTACAGTTAAATCTGTGGATTTTTTTAAAAAAAATTGATATTAACCACTATTACCAAACAGTAAACCAATAACAGTAGGCAAACAATTAACACACTAGTTGTCAATTCTACCTACAGTAATTTAACAACATAGACAAAGGGGGCGTATTTACAAGGCACTTGCACCATGGGGGAAGTGAGTTAAAATTCCAAGAACACATAGGGTCATATTTACAAGGCCCTTGCACCAGGGGAAAGTGACTTAAAATTGCCAAGCAGACATGAGGGCGTATTTACCACACCCATGCACCAGAGGGAAGTGAGATAAAATTGCCAAGCACACATGAGGGCGTATTTACAAGGCCATTGCACCAGGAGGAAGTGACTTGAAATGGCCAAGCACACATGAGGGTATATTTACAAGACCCTTGCACCAGGGGGAAGTGACTTAAAATTATCAAGCAGACATGAGGGCATATTTACCACACCCATGCACCAGGGGGAAGTGAGTTAAAATTGCCAAGCACACATGAGGGCGTATTTACAAGGCCCTTGCACCAGGAGGAAGTGACTTGAAATGGCCAAGCACACATGAGGGTGTATTTACAAGACCCTTGCACCAGGGGGAAGTGACTTAAAATTACCAAGCACACATGAGGACGTATTTACAAGGCCCTTGCACCACCATAAGGTGTGGCCTATCCAGAGGTATGCTGGATTGTCTGTCTGCCATGGTAAAACCAAGAAATATCTAGGAGCAAAAAGGCAGGTCTTGCAGTCACAAAAGTTTGTTTGAGGTGAGGCCTACTCTGGGTTGCAGATGAAATTTGGCTTGTTGAAGAGTACCGAAGACATAATACATGTGCAGGCCAACAGATGAAGTGAGTCATGTCCACTGCACACTTCAACAAAGGCCAGACCTCCTCTGTCTCCCAGCACAGGCCTAAACCTCATCTGCACAATGTGATTAGTAATGTTAGGAAACACAGGTGATGTAATTGAAAAACGTGCAAATATTTTTGCTCATTTCACAATCACATCACCTGTGTTTCCTCAGCTGATGTATCTCATTGAGTAGATATAGTCTAGCATATCCAATAGTACGCAGAAGGTGAGGACTGTATGCAGAAGTGCAATGTACATAATTCTTCTCCTTTGACAATTACAGAAGCCTTAGCATATCCATGCCCCCTAAACAGTTCTAAATGTATATCATCATTATCATAGTGATTATGAAACTTTAGCAGTACATATTGTGAAACCTAAATGACTTCAAGAAACAAGTTTTTAAACCGTCAAACAAGCAAATTATTCTCCCATATTCATGTTGGGAAATGAAATATTTATTTAAAAAAGCAGACCCCATGTTGCCCTTCTCATAAATGTGAAAAGTATTTATTTTTTAAAAAAAAATATTTTTTGGTCATAATTTGAAAACACAGCACAGCTCCTATGTACAAGCACACCCTAGCTTGCTTCCTTATTTTCTCCAAAAAGCATACTAATCTCTTTCTAAATTAAATACATCTTTTCTCACCTTAGCACGATTTTTGAACACATCATGTAAGCAAATTAGTCTCCCAGATTCATGAGAGAAGTACTTTAAAATTGTCTAGCACACATAGGGGCGTATTTACAAGGCACATACACCAGGGGAAAATGATTTAAATTTGCAAAGCACTCATGAGGGTGTATTTACAAGGACCTTGCACCATCTTTAAAGTCACTTTTAAAATGGGGAAAATGACGTGAATGTGTCTCATAAGCCTTGTAAATATGCCCCCATGTTGACTATGTAACTCTTGCAGAACATATTGTGAAACCTAAATGACTTCAAGAAACGGGTTTTTAAACCAACAAACAAGCAAATTATTCTCCCATATTCATGTTGGGAAGTGAAATATTTATTTAAAAAAGCAGACCCCATGTTGTCCTTCTCATAAATGTAAAAAGCATGTCTTTTTGTTAAAAAACAATGTTCTGGTCATAATTTGAAAACACAGCACACCTCCTATGTACAAGCACACCCTGTCAGTACTAATACTTCACATTATCTATAATTATAATTTGTCAAAGAAGCAAAATCTTTTTGGAAAAAATTATGAAAACACTTGACACAAAACAACATTTTAAATGCAAAGCTGGCTTCCTTATTTTCTCCATAATCTATACTAGTCTCTATATAAATTAAATGAATTTTTTTCTCACCTTAGCAAATGCTTTTTGAATTTCAAAACAGTCTCAGACACACGCCAATTTTTCTTTAGCAGAGCAAAGGGTATGCACTCCAGAGGCTGCAACCAACAAAGGCACAGAAATGCTGTGTTTCATCACACATATCTCTCATGTCACCTAATCAAAACTCTTCCCTCACCTTTTTTTCAAATCAACACCCTTCCCCCCTCTGCCCATTCTGCCCTTTTTCCATAGCAACTACCTCCTGAAAGACCTCTCATGTTTACAAGCTCACACAACAATGTTTCAAATGAACTCTGTACTCTCAGTACACCTGCTAATCCACTGCAATGTTTCTTAAAATCATTTTTTCTTAACCATTCAAATTACATCTTTCAAAGAACACATCCATGCACTCTAACTTTCTGTTTTCAGAAATGGAAATCCACCAATCACTGTTAGTGAATCATTAGCACTGAAACTCCACAGTTTTTTTTCTTTACAAACTCCTACTGTTTCAACTGCCATTTCATTCCCACACTTCATCTGACTGCAGCAGAACCTCCTCTCACCATGTTTTCTGTCTGGATTCTTGGACATAGCTACATCCATTGAGCTCACAGGTATGCTGATAACAGAAATTTACACAACCTCAATTTACAAAATGTGGAAATCAAATGGATTGGCCAAAGAGGATTGAGATGTCACCAATTGATACCATTGGTGAAAACCTTTTTACATTTGCCAAACCCTGACCTCATAATAGTGCACTGTGGAGGAAATGATTTGGGCACTTTGACTGGGGTAGGTCTGGAAATGCTTTTAAAGGACACCTTTGAGCAATTGATGGCACTATTTCCTCAAACTGCCTTGGTATATTCCAATATATGCCAAAGACGGAAATGGAGGTGGTCCAATCAAATTTGTCCACAAATTGAGAAAGCGAGGAAACATGTAAATAAGTCTGTTTCAGCTCATATGAGAGACCATGGAATGGGCGCCATCTACAACAATAACTTGCGTTACTACATGCAAGATATCTACAGAGGAGATGGTGTGCACTTCTCAGATGAGGGAAACAGAGTTTTCATACAAAATTTAAGACTGTGTATTGGTACCGACTTATAAGTACCTAGAACTTACACAGAACCCAAAAGCTCTTTTCAGAGCTACCTTAACTATAATTACTCTTTTTAAATTTCGAATGTACCTTTTTTCACTAATTTTCACTTATGTTCCCTTCCCGGTTTGCTACCCTGTTCGTGTACCGGCAGCTAACCGCGCAAAAAATTTTAATTTGTTTTTTTTCCTGACATATATGAGCCTCCTCAGCCACCCTCAGAAAACCTAGGGGGTCAGGATACGTCTCTCGTGCCCCCTTATACCCAATTCCCGCATTGTTTTCCCTCCATCTTGTGATTTATTTCATCCGAAACACAAAATGGCAAACTCCTGTTACGCTACCGGTGAGCTACCCGGTTCGCGTACCGGGAAGCGCTTCTACCGCGAAAAATCAATTTTTTTTTATTTGCCCCACGAGACCCTTTAATAACCCCCACATCATTCCTAGGGGGTCAGGAGGGGTCTACCTTGCCCCCTTTCATTAAATTCCCCCTTCGTTTTTATCCACCTCTTGTCTCTCGATCCTACCGAGAGACAAGATGGAGGCCGGTCCGGACTGTTTAGAATGTTGACACACACCGGTGAGCCAATCAGCTTCGCTTCGCGAAGTTCCATTACGCGTCAGGTATGCAAACCGGAGCGCTAACCGGAGCGCTGTCACAGATATATCTTGTTAGACCTGGCACCTTGGCGTGAGTCTCCCTTCCACTTTTTGCTGATGTGCCTCCGATGTTTTGCTGGTTTTCCGATACTCAGGGCACTGCGCCACGGCTGATCCGTGCTGCAGTGCAAGTGCTCCCTACTGTAAAACTGTACATACGATTGGTATCCATGATTGGTGCATTGGATTTACTGTCAGTCCCTAGTAAAACGCACTAGAGAGTGCCGGGGCTTGTAGATGCCAATACTGCTGGTGGGCCTGCAGCGCTGGTTGCGCCACCCACCGAAGCAGCCGTAAAGTTGTGTCTGGGAACTGCGACCGCAGAACCCGCGTGCGGTCTCGTACTGTCACGCTAGCTGGGCAAGTGCACCCACTTGCCAGCCTCGACCCTTCCCTTGACTACCTATTAGTCACCCCTATGGTAGGCCTGCGGGCAGGGTGCGTTGTAGGTGTAAGGTAGGACGAGCCCTGATGTGCGTGGCATGTCTTAGTAGTGACTTACAACCAAGACCGTATTTCACTATTGAAGGCTACCTGCCCCATTAGGCCAGACTGAGCTGCGAGAATTATTACACCCTATAATTCCCGCAGGCTCAAGGAGCATGGTAGCGAGTCATGTTTAGTATGCCTGAACTCAGGATGATAAAATATTTCTTGTAGTCAAGTTTATTTTAGTATCCTGGGTTTGCAAATGCTACTTTTAGAAAGTTAGCATTTGCTTGCCTAACCATTTCAGCCCGCCTCTGCTGGTATGTGTATCTGACTGTCTGGGATGTGTGAGTGACAGGGCTGGAGGGATGACAGGTGGTGAATGCGCAGATTACACCTTAGTGGGAGGTAGGAGTGCCTCTTGACTTGAACTGTAGCTGTGCTCGGCCACCATAATGCTGGCTCCACTCTCCTGGGGAGCGGCGGATGACTCTGCCGGCACCTGGCCCAGGAAGGGCGAAGCCCCCATCAACAAGCTACTCTGGCCGCCCCTGTCCGCACAATGCTGGCTCCACCCCCTGTGGGGCGTCTGATGCGCCTGCCCCTCACACTGAAAGCAGAAGCCGGAGTACACCCGCCGGGGTACTCAAGGACTGAGAGTGGCTATGCAAAGGCCCCCCTGGCCTGCGAGAACAAAAGAATTGGCCTATAAAAGAAGCAGCCCTGCTCCTTGAAAGTTAGATCCGGTTTGGGCCACAGAAGGACTCTGCCCGACGAGAAGGACCTTGAGAGACAAGGAAGGGTGCTGACTCTTGCCTGTGTCTGGTGCCTTGCTGCCGAAGGAGAGGAAGGAGAAAAGACTACGAGAAGACTTTTGCTTTACTTTGTGCCAAACTCTGCTAAAGAGATCTCCAAGGGCTTGCTGTGAACTTGCCCCCTGACCAGCGTCCCAGGACCAGTGGACGCTACCCCCTGAAAGAAAGCGACTGCGGGTGCTGACCATCGCTGCAGTACTGACGGAGGAATCTCCTCCAAGGCGACGACCCCTGCCTGACCACCGTGACCGGTGCCCAAAGCAACAGCGGAAGCAAAGTGAGGACCAGCCGCCGCTGGCCCGAACACCGTGACCGCAACTGCACCGGGAGCCCGAGAGCAAAGCGAAGGAGGACCCGTCCGGTCCAAGCTCTCGAGTGGGCTGCGATACGAGCAACCCCTCACCTGCAAAGACGGACAGTTGCCCTGTGAGAATCCGCAAGGTCGGTAGCCTGCCCGACAGCCCAGCTGTGAGCGCACAGCTGCACCGGCACTTGGCTGGGTACGTCCTGCACTTGGGGACCGTACTGCCACTTGCCACCACCGCACAGCCGCCGCCGCCAGGGTCGGAGCGGACGACGAGGAGAGGACCCTGCCGCCACAGAACACCGCCGCCCCGGATGACCCGTGAACTGCTCGGCTGAGAGCCACAACGAACAGCGACCCCGGGAAGGCAACGCGACGTGGGACAGATCCCCTGAGAGCCGCCTGCTCCACAAGAACTTTGTTGACATCGGCCTGAGGGCCCCAAGAGAACGCTTAAACTGCTAGAAAGAACTGTGGTAACCTGAACTGAGTAATTTGCAACCGTTATCGTAAAATACGTTGACTGTATTCACGAGCCTGCTTAAAATCTATATAAAGATATATACTTTTACAGAATACAGTCTGGTCTCGTTGTGTGGTGGGTTGGTTGTAAAGGTGTACTATTGCAAGTGTTTAACCTATATGCCCCAAAGATTAGCCTGCGACTGCTTAAGCCACACTACCTAGAGGGTAAGCAGAGGTTGTCTGGAAGGTAACCCTCAGCCCTGACGAGGAAGAGGAGAGTCCCTGCTTGTCGCTAGTGTTGCACTGCGTCAACTAGAGACTCCCCCTTCCTACATTGGACGCAGCGGTGAGGATTTTCGAATTTACACTTGCGATATCTATACCTGAGCTTCTGACCACTACACAAGGATTACGGTCCAGTTACTTAGCCACAGACTTTGCTTTTGAGTTTTGCCGAAAGGAAGATTCCGAGTGCAGAAACCATGCCAGGCGCGAAGAGCCTGGATGGAGCGGAGTCCACGACCTCGGAAGTGTTGGAGGTCCAGTGGGACGCCGCGAAGCTGGATAAATACACCAAGGATGAACTGAAGTTCTTTTGCAGGAAACTCAAGGTTCCGCACGCTGGTTGCAAGAATAAGCCAGAGCTCTACAAGGCCCTGAAAGCCTGGATAGAGTCCAGAAAGGCCCCGGAGGATCAAGACGCCCTCGCGGAGCAAGTTGCAACTGAGGAGCAGAATGCACTTGGAGATCTGATCGACCTCGAGAGGCAAGACAGCGTGCACAGCTTTGGTAAAGGCCTGTCGCCAGAGGAGCTGGCGGACAGGAAGGAAACAAGGAATCACGAAAGAAAGCTGGCAGAATTGAAAATCCAACTGGAGCTTGAAACAAAAAGAATGGCGCTGGAAGAGCGAAAGCACCAAATGGATTATGAAGTAAAAATGAGGGAGATAAGTCTCAAGGAGAGAGACTTGGATCGTCCTCCCTCTGGTGGCAGCGCATCGCCAGTGCAGGTAGAGTCAAGAGTGCACATCCCGAAGGACGTAGTTAAGGAGTTCTTTAAGGGGGATGACATAGGACAGTGGTTTAGGGCATACGAGGTAGCCATGTCCTCCCACCGGGTCCCTGACAAGGATTGGGGAGCGGGGTTGTGGGGAAGGTTCCTTAGCGAAGGGAGAGATACCTTGCTAGATTTGCCCGTTGAAAATCAGAGATCCTATGCCCACATGAAAGAAGCTTTAATGAACAGGTACGGGCTTACCCCTGAAATGTATAGACAGAAGTTTAGGGGATGTACTAAGCGGCCTGGGAATACGTATGTGGAGTATGTGACTTACTTTTGCAGAGCACTGGATGGTTGGGTGAAGGGTAGCAAAGTTAATGATTTTCAAGGTCTCTTTGATTTAATTGCATGGGAGCACTTGTCTGATCACTGTTTTCCTGAGTTACGCCAACACCTGATCGATAGCAAGCTGTCCAACCCGAGGAAGCTTGCTGAGGAGGCGGACCGCTGGCTCAGCACCAGGGTCCACAAGGGTCCCGTGGGAGACTCCGCCAAAAGTGGGCAGGGTCCCCAGCAGAAGAGTGGGGGGGACAAGGGGGGAAAACAGAAAGGGTTCCAAAAAGACCCCCAAAGTAGTTCCCAGGGGAGCCCGCAGCAGGGTTCTCAGCCTCCCCCACCCCCAAAGCAGAATGGAGCCCCGACAGGTAAACCTGTTCCAAAGGGGCCCTTCAATTGTTACAAATGTGGCGAACCTGGACACATATCCAGTGACCCCAAGTGTCGCCTGTTTGGAAAACCCGCACCCACTGGTGCTCCGCCCCGTCAAGTGACTAGCGTTCACCTGGGAGAAGAAATGATGGTCCCGGGGGGTGGAGATCCCGTTCACATGACCCTGGTCTCGCTAGGAGACAGCGAGATGATCCCTACGAACTACCTGCCCTCTAACACTAAGAAATATGGGCAGGTGGTGATCATCAATGGTAAGGAAGCTGAGGCTCTTAGAGACACAGGAGCCAGTGTGACTGCAGTGAGGCAGCACCTGGTGTCTCAAGAGCAGGTTGTACCCCATGCCTACTGTAGGGTTATCAACGCTGATAATTCAGAGAGTCAGTGCCCGATGGCTCAAGTTCCCTTCGAGTGGGGGGGGTCTCTGGTACTCTGCAGGTCTGTGTGAGAAAAACCATGCCTGTTGACTGTTTGCTAGGGAACGACTTGGAGCACTCCCCTTGGGAAAAGGTGGAGAAGACGACTCACCTGCGGATGGTGGGTCTGCCTGACTGGGCGTGCGTGACCACCCGGTCAATGGCAGCCAGTAGGGGTGATCGAGAGGTCCTGGGGCCTGAAGGAGAGGCCCAGGAACCGGCCTTAGGGAGAAGGCGCAGGGGGCGCGGGAAACCGGCTCCTGAAGTTCCCACGGTCCAGGAGGAAGCAGACCTTGAGGGGGATGCCCTGGAGCCTACAGGGGAACAGATCGCCGAACTGGGGGACCTGCCTGAGCTGACCCATTGGCAGCAAGAAGGAGGACCCTCCAGGGAGGAATTCTGCAAGGAGCAGAAAGAATGCCCTTCTCTCGTGGGTATGCGGCAGCAGGCTGCAGACCAGGCCAATGGTGTTCAGGCCAAAACACATTACGTGTACTGGGAGAACGACCTCCTGTATTCGGAGCCTAAGGCTGCTGAAGCTGGGTCAGCCCGTGTGCTGGTGGTACCCCAGAAGTTCAGAGCCTTCCTACTGGGTCTGGCTCATGATGTGCCTTTAGCAGGACATTTGGGGATGGACAAGACCTATGACAGGCTTGTCACCCACTTTTACTGGCCCCAAATGCATAAGAGTTCAGATGCTTATTGCAGAACCTGTCCGACTTGCCAGGCAAGTGGGAAGACGGGAGGGAAGAACAAGGCTCCCCTCCAACCCTTCCCTGTGGTCGGTACGCCATTCCAGCGAGTGGGTATTGACATCGTTGGGCCTCTGGACCCCAAGACAGCCATGGGCAACAGGTTCATCCTGGTCTTGGTGGACCATGCCACCCGGTACCCCGAAGCCATCCCTCTGAGGACAGTGACGGCTCCCGTGGTGGGGCGTGCACTGATGGGAATTTTCTCACGAGTAGGATTCCCTCTAGAGGTGGTGAGCGACAGGGGGACCAATTTCATATCGAAGTATATGAAGTCCCTTTGGCAGGAGTGTGGCGTAACGTATAAGTTCACCACGCCCTACCATCCCCAAGGTAACGGGTTGGTTGAAAGATTCAACCGAACCCTAAAAGGCATGATCATGGGCCTGGAAGGTCCGATGAGGCGTAAGTGGGATGTCCTCTTACCATGCCTGCTCATTGCATATCGCGAGGTGCCACAGAAGTCCCTAGGGTTCAGTCCCTTTGAACTACTGTACGGCCACCCCGTGAGAGGACCACTGAGTTTGGTAAAGGAAGGCTGGGAGCAATCTCCCAGGAAACCTCCCCAGAATGTATATAGCTACATGCTGGCCTTCAGAAACCAGACCAGACGCTTCAGACAACTTGCCGAGGCAAATCTGGAAGCGAGCCAGGAAGAAATGAAGCGGTGGTACGATCAGAATGCCACTCTGGTCGAGCTTCAGCCCGGACAAGAGGTGTATGTCCTAGCCCCAGTGGAGCCCTGTGCCCTTCAAGATAAGTGGACAGGCCCATTTGAGGTTGTGGAGCGCAAGAGCCCCGTGACATACTTGGTGGACATGAAGACGCCCAGGAACCCTTTGCGGGTCCTACATGTCAACCGCCTCAAGCCCCACTTGCGAAGGTCCGAAGTGGGCATGTTGTTGGCAACTGATGACGGAATGGAGGAGGAGTCGGAGCCTCTTCCTGACCTCTTGGTGGCCTGTGAGAAAGATGGGTCAGTGGATGGAGTTAACCTCTCACCCACCCTGACCGCCGAACAACAGGAAGACTGCCGCCAGTTGCTGGGGCAGTTTCCAGATCTGTTCTTCCTGGTTCCGAGTGTCACAGATTGGTGCGTCCATGATGTGGACACTGGAGACAGCTTACCTGTGAAGCATAAGGCTTACAGGGTGACTGACAGGGTCCGGGCCTGCATCAAGGAGGAGGTCTCCAAGATGCTTGCCCTCGGGGTGGTTGAGTCTTCCAGCAGTCCTTGGTCCAGCCCCGTGGTCTTGGTTCCGAAGGCTGCTGCGCCGGGAGCCACACCCGAACTCCGGTTCTGTGTGGACTACAGAGGACTGAATTCAGTCACGAAGACTGACGCGCACCCCATCCCCAGAGCTGATGAGCTCATTGATCGGCTAGGGGCTGCTAAGTTCCTTAGTACGTTTGATTTAACGTCTGGGTACTGGCAGATCGCCTTGACCGATGGGGCAAAGGAGAGGTCGGCATTCCCTACACCAGATGGGCATTTCCAGTTCCGGGTTATGCCATTTGGAATGAAGAATGCCCCTGCCACCTTTCAGAGATTGGTCAACCAGGTGTTGGCTGGACTGGACGAGTTCAGTGCCGCCTACCTGGATGACATCGCGGTGTTCAGTGGCACCTGGCCAGAACACCTGCGACACCTCTGGGAAGTGTTGATGGCCCTGCGCAGAGCAGGCCTCACAATCAAGGCCAGCAAGTGCCAGATTGGGCAGGGTTCAGTGGTGTACTTGGGACACCAAGTTGGGAGTGGCAAGGTAGCACCATTGCAGCCCAAAATCGAGACCATCCTGGCTTGGGAACCCCCTAAGACCCAGACCGCAGTGAGAGCCTTCCTGGGGCTCACTGGGTATTACAGGAGGTTTGTCAAGGGCTATGGCACGATCGTGACCCCCTTGACAGAGCTGACTTCGAAGAAGCAGCCCAGGAGTGTGATTTGGACTGACACCTGTCAGAAGGCTTTTGACACCCTGAAGACTGCCATGTGCACGGCGCCCGTGCTCCTGGCTCCTGATTTCTCCAAGGAATTCATAGTGCAAATAGACGCTTCAGAGCATGGTGTAGGGGCTGTTCTTTCACAGATGACTGAGGAGGGCTTTGACCAACCCGTAGCCTTCATAAGTAGGAGGTTACTTCCACGGGAAAGTAGGTGGAGTGCAATAGAGCGTGAAGCATTTGCTGTGGTCTGGGCGCTGAAGAAGCTAAGACCCTACTTGTTCGGGTCTCACTTCCGAGTTCAGACGGACCACAGGCCCCTCAGATGGTTGATGCAAATGAGGGGTGAGAACCCGAAACTGTTGAGGTGGTCCATTTCTCTACAGAGTATAAACTTTACGGTGGAACACCGCCCTGGCACCGATCACGCCAACGCTGACGGTCTGTCCAGATTTTTCCACCTTAGTGATGTGGAACCCCCTGGGGTAGGGTAGTTCCCCCCACATTTCAGCTGGAGGGGACACATGTTAGACCTGGCACCTTGGCGTGAGTCTCCCTTCCACTTTTTGCTGATGTGCCTCCGATGTTTTGCTGGTTTTCCGATACTCAGGGCACTGCGCCACGGCTGATCCGTGCCGCAGTGCAAGTGCTCCCTACTGTAAAACTGTACATACGATTGGTATCCATGATTGGTGCATTGGATTTACTGTCAGTCCCTAGTAAAACGCACTAGAGAGTGCCGGGGCTTGTAGATGCCAATACTGCTGGTGGGCCTGCAGCGCTGGTTGCGCCACCCACTGAAGCAGCCGTAAAGTTGTGTCTGGGAACTGCGACCGCAGAACCCGCGTGCGGTCTCGTACTGTCACGCTAGCTGGGCAAGTGCACCCACTTGCCAGCCTTGACCCTTCCCTTGACTACATATTAGTCACCCCTATGGTAGGCCTGCGGGCAGGGTGCGTTGTAGGTGTAAGGTAGGACAAGCCCTGATGTGCGTGGCATGTCCTAGTAGTGACTTACAACCAAGACCGTATTTCACTATTGAAGGCTACCTGCCCCATTAGGCCAGACTGAGCTGCGAGAATTATTACACCCTATAATTCCCGCAGGCTCAAGGAGCATGGTAGCGAGTCATGTTTAGTATGCCTGAACTCAGGATGATAAAATATTTCTTGTAGTCAAGTTTATTTTAGTATCCTGGGTTTGCAAATACTACTTTTAGAAAGTTAGCATTTGCTTGCCTAACCATTTCAGCCCGCCTCTGCTGGTATGTGTATCTGACTGTCTGGGATGTGTGAGTGACAGGGCTGGAGGGATGACAGGTGGTGAATGCGCAGATTACACCTTAGTGGGAGGTAGGAGTGCCTCTTGACTCGAACTGTAGCTGTGCTCGGCCACCACAATGCTGGCTCCACCCTCCTGGGAAGCGGCGGATGACTCTGCCGGCACCTGGCCCAGGAAGGGCGAAGCCCCCATCAACAAGCTACTCTGGCCGCCCCTGTCCGCACAATGCTGGCTCCACCCCCTGTGGGGCGTCTGATGCGCCTGCCCCTCACACTGAAAGCAGAAGCCGGAGTACACCCGCCGGGGTACTCAAGGACTGAGAGTGGCTATGCAAAGGCCCCCCTGGCCTGCGAGAACAAAAGAATTGGCCTATAAAAGAAGGAGCCCTGCTCCTTGAAAGTTAGATCCGGTTTGGGCCACAGAAGGACTCTGCCCGACGAGAAGGACCGTGAGAGACAAGGAAGGGTGCTGACTCTTGCCTGTGTCTGGTGCCTTGCTGCCGAAGGAGAGGAAGGAGAAAAGACTCCGAGAAGACTTTTGCTTTACTTTGTGCCAAACTCTGCTAAAGAGAACTCCAAGGGCTTGCTGTGAACTTGCCCCCTGACCAGCGTCCCAGGACCAGTGGACGCTACCCCCTGAAAGAAAGCGACTGCGGGTGCTGACCATCGCTGCAGTACTGACGGAGGAATCTCCTCCAAGGCGACGACCCCTGCCTGACCACCGTGACCGGGGCCCAAAGCAACAGCGGAAGCAAAGTGAGGACCAGCCGCCGCTGGCCCGAACACCGTGACCGCAACTGCACCGGGAGCCCGAGAGCAAAGCGAAGGAGGACCCGTCCGGTCCAAGCTCTCGAGTGGGCTGCGATACGAGCAACCCCTCACCTGCAAAGACAGACAGTTGCCCTGTGAGAATCCGCAAGGTTGGTAGCCTGCCCGACAGCCCAGCTGTGAGCGCACAGCTGCACCGGCACTTGGCTGGGTACGTCCTGCACTTTGGACCGTACTGCCACTTGCCACCACCGCACAGCCGCCGCCGCCAGGGTCGGAGCGGACGACGAGGAGAGGACCCTGCCGCCACAGAACACCGCTGCCCCGGATGACCCGTGAACTGCTCGGCTGAGAGCCGCAACGAACAGCGACCCCGGGAAGGCAACGCGACGTGGGACAGGTCCCCTGAGAGCCGCCTGCTCCACAAGAACTTTGTTGACATCGGCCTGAGGGCCCCAAGAGAACGCTTAAACTGCTAGAAAGAACTGTGGTAACCTGAACTGAGTAATTTGCAACCGTTATCGTAAAATACGTTGACTGTATTCACAAGCCTGCTTAAAATCTATATAAAGATATATACTTTTACAGAATACAGTCTGGTCTCGTTGTGTGGTGGGTTGGTTGTAAAGGTGTACTATTGCAAGTGTTTAACCTATATGCCCCAAAGATTAGCCTGCGACTGCTTAAGCCACACTACCTAGAGGGTAAGCAGAGGTTGTCTGGAAGGTAACCCTCAGCCCTGAGGAGGAAGAGGAGAGTCCCTGCTTGTCGCTAGTGTTGCACTGCGTCAACTAGAGACTCCCCCTTCCTACATATCTGTTTTTTAAAATGTTAATTTCTCAAAATCCACTGGAGCACATATATTGGGACATAGCAAAGGCACGTCGGGCAAACCATATCTACAATTTTGCCAAGTTTCATGTAAATCCATTCAGCCGTTCGAGCTAAAAGTGATTCCAACCGCCCTATGGAAAAATGAATGGGAAAAACGCATTTTGGGGCCCCCCTTTTTTCTCGGCCCCCCCTTGACGAAACCCCCCTAAATTTTTAGGGGCTGCTCAGAAACAAAATGTGCCATTTTCCTGAAGTTTCAACAATTCGAAAGTTATTCGACAATTTTCAGAAATCCCATAGGAAAAAAATCCTAACTATATATACCTACTGGCCACCGCCAGTAGGTAATATATATATATATTTAATTTTGATTGCAAGTGGTTTGAAGAAAATCCATGGTGGAAAAGGGCTAGTTTTTTTAGCAGTATTGCATATTTTGGGGGGGCTGTGTTGGGGTATTCTAGATTTTTGGGAGTGGGTTTATGGGTCTGGGAGCACTGCTGGGAATGTCTAATTTTGTGTAAAAGTAGCCGTTTGGTCGTAGGTTGAGGGGAAAGGGGAATTTGGCCCTGTTTTTGAGGTGCATTTCAGCGCATAGGCTAACATTGCTGGTAATGCGTTATTGCAGATGTCACTGGAGACAACTCTTCTGGCAGTTTACGTAGCTGTGGTGTAGGAAAAGCACTATACGTTTACCCAAAGAGGTAGCATTACTGGATTAGCCAGTAGAAAGTACTCCAGTAATAGTTATGCAAATCGCTAAGAAATCAGCAAGTTTGCGGGAAAATCCTTGAATTCTCCGATTGTTTTGCAATTTCGCGCATATACGTGGAATATTTTGCGATTTTGCGTGAATTCGCGGTCCGCAGATTGCAAAATTCGCCCATAGTTACTAATTACTATCATTGAAAAGGAGACTCAGGGTACGCACTTTCGAAGTGATGCTTGTATGTAATACTGTCACCTCTGAAACTTAAAGTGTTATTTTTGCACTACACAGCGTACCTCATATTTTTTTCTCCTTGGTGTTTTAATATCACTTCCTGTTTTTCCATCAACAATTAAAGGCCGGATTTTACCCTGTGCCATGGAACAAACGATTAACTCAGGCTTACCATTAGCGATCTGCAATTCCGCATCAGGCAGGCAGTGGACAGTCTGTCTGGTCACCAGGATTGATCGAAGGAGCGTCAGATGGAATGGAGGAGTACTGCGAATAAGAGGAATGGCTGGATGCATGCAACTTCACAAATTTAACAGGACAACTACAACATACAGTTACAGTATCCTCTTCACTTCTCCATATCTTTTAAATGTTATTGTTGTGAACTTGAACTTCTACGAGTGTGACTCTGTGCGTTTGTTTGCTCTCTGCTTCAAATTCATCCCTCCAGCTATTTCATAAGTTTCTTAGCTATTTTTAAAACTAATTTAATGTACTAATAAGTGTTTATTCTCTCTGAGGAGAGAGAGGCAAGTGAAATTGCGTAAAAACAGCAGACCTGTACTGTCAAATTGTTTCTTCATAGTTACTAGTAAGTTGTAGTTAGTACTACTTTTCAGTAACCTAACCATCCATTCAGCAAACAACTTTATTCATGCAGTAGTGCACTTCCTTCATGCCCCTTAAAAGATTTATGGATATTTTCAAATCCAAAGAATTGTTTTTCGTCATTTGTTGTTGGTCCATGCTGTGTTTTTGTTTCCTCTCTCCACAAAATTTTCCCAAAAACACCCATTCCCATTCAATTTTCAAACCCTCTTTTCCCGGGCTGTGAGGTTTTTCATTGAGGTGTGACTAAATGACAACAATAAATTCCACACACTTGCTGGGGAGGATAAGGTCAAAGCAACAAAAAAATCATTCAAATCAGAATTTCATGTGCGCCATCGTGGATTGATCATCAACAACATCCTCTCCCTACAAATCGAATGTTTAATGCTTACGTTGCTGTGTCCTTTGCCTTAATACTATTTCTTATAGTAGCCACACTCCACGCAACTAGTACTTGTATTTTGAATACTTTAGCACTGCTTAGGCTACAATTTAGGGCACTGTTCTCTACGGTACCATCTATCGTACTGTTTCTAATGGTATGCTCAGGCCACTCAATGTTTAATTTCCTTTTTTTCATATGCTGCTACTGCCAGTGTGTACCACTACTACTACCAGCACAACAATGATATTTCATCCGTCCAGGATTCAAGTCAACAACCAACCTTAATCGGCATTTGCCATGCAGCCAGCCCTGTGCCTAGCCCTATTCTCAAACACAAATCACAGGTAGGGTAAGCATTTTGGGGAAGTAGAATAATGGGCTAAGACTCGGAGGAGAGGAGAGACTGACAATAGTACTAGTAAGTACTAGTAGGGCAATTTAATTCACTAACTCTGTTAGTGGCACTTTTGTACAATTTTGGATGTTTAGATAATTCATGCTGGTAAGTTTGAAGAAACCAAACATACAGTAACCCCCACCCACCACCACACAAAATAATATGAACACGTATATTATGTTTAAGTATGTAAAATAAATGAATAAATTTTCTCTAACAAAAATAAACTAACCCAACTCACCCCTCTCCCTAACCCCAACCAATGTCCAAATGTCCTTCTTCAAGTCCCTTTCCCCAAAGCCCAATTCCCAACCCCCTACAGCCTTAAAAAAAGGGCAAGGGACAGTCGCTTCCTCCGGTGGTGTCCTGTGAACAGGTGGTCCCGTAGCTCTTTGCGGAGGTCCCGGAGCTGGCGGCGCTGTTGCTTCTCTGCCAAGTGCTCCAGGTAGTCCACTCTCTTTCGAAGGTGGCGCAGATGTACCATCCAGGCTCTGGGGGGCAGCTGTTGTTTTTGCTGCTGTGCGGCAGCGGCGGGAGGCTGTCGGGCCATGGCGCCGTTTCGCTGGAGGCTGCTGGCTGGTGGCTGGCTGGCTGGTGGCCCCGGGGGCACTGGAGGAGGATGCAGTAGTTGCCGCCTCCTGCTCCTGAGCCCACTGCCGCCGATATTTGGCGCAAATGGCCTTCAGCTTGCAGGCCCTGGCCCGGACAGTCATGTCCTTCTGGGTGAGTTTTTTTTGTTGCGGAGCATCTATATGAAGAAAGAAAGAAAGAAAAATACTGTAGCCAATAGTCTTTTACATTAAGTGAAAATAATTCAACAGAAAGTTTTCTTACAGTAACACTAGCAACTTGTAAACACAGTATAACCTTTTGGCATGTATCTTTCTGCCGTCTTTGTAGGCCTGTGACATTAGTGGGAGTTTCAGGAATTCTGCTAGCAGCACTATGGACTCACTACTACATAGTCAGAGAGTCAGAGACTACACCAGTCTTCATCTTTTTTCTCTTGTTTTGCAAAAGAAATTACTTGCACTTGTGATAGCCGGCATAATGCCAGCTCACTCAGCTTGCATCCAAGAAAAACAGACAGAAGCCATGATGACGCAGACTCGCATTACTTTTAGCAGCACATTCAGGTGGGGATAGGAAGCTCTTACTTTTCTATAGGGGTGGCACTGGCCATACTCGGTTACATCAAGGGCAACTGCTCAATATAATTTATATTTCGCACTGCCCCCCCCCGGGCCTTGACTACTACAAAAGGAAAATGAAGATTATTCATTTCCGATCATATATCCTGTTGATCACATGATTTTTGCTTCTATGATGGATGACTTTAGGTGCTTTGTTGTGCTAGCTTGAGTGAACAACAGCAATAGTCCACCCATGACACAGCTGAAAGAAAATATTAACATAGGGAGTGAGTGTGGTACCCATAATTGCCGGAGGAAGGGACTTGACTTGATATAATGTCAACTATACAATACATACACAATATATGCTGTGCTTGCAAAGTAAACTACTGTACTGTTAGTCAAGGGAGTATTTCTGAACAATCACAACTTCTAGTATTCGGACTTCCTCAGCTTTGCTACTCTGGCACGGACATGCTGTTCAAAGTAACACTGTTCTTTCACTGAGCCTCTGCTCTACATACACCTCTGCTATTTATGAGGAAGAAGAAGATACCATCCAGGCTTCCAAAGTAAACATCTATCATTCTTCTCAATGTATCAACAGTACCAAGTTTACTTTTTCTCAACAACCAACTAACACCCTTTTCATTTTATTTGGTAAACCACTGTCTTGACTTGCATTTGAGTTTGACCCGAATGATATATTGCAATGCACACCACACATGCATTTTCTGATTCACCCACACATGCAGTCAGCTTTTCTTTCTCCTCCAACCATCCTTGCTTCAAGCAGCCATGCATCTGATTCCTTCCTATCAGCCACCTCTGCCTGCATTCAAAAACACATATCATACTTTACAGTCATAAATGTTACGACTCGCTCGTCCTTCCTTTCACCCTTCTTTCCCTTTTCGTTCTTCACATCCCTCAAAATCATCTGATATGACTTGGCTTCACGATAAAAGTTTCCCAGCTGAGTTGAAGTCAAATAGAGGGGGCCATTGCTTACCCGAGAACTACCGCTGCTAATGCTATTACTAAGTCAAGGTTGACTGTCTTCTCCGTGATTGGCAAAAATGTAGTTCTAAATCAGTAACTGGTCTTAACAGTACAGTTTACTTGTACTAGTGTACTGTTTACTGTACAGTACATCATACACTCCTTTGCGAGTCTACTCAAAAATATCAATAAGTAAGGAGTATAACAACCTACCACCGTCTGCCGCCGCTGAGCCATCCCCCACAGCTCCTCCTAGTTGCACTGGTGGTGCCGCCGCATCACCCCCTGGAGTGGACCCCTCCACACTTCTGGCCCCGGCACTGGTGGCATTAGGTGCCGCATCCAATGTTGTGATGTCGAGAAAAAACTTGTCATATTTTCAGATGCCATACACCACCCCCTATTTCGTCTCGTGATGGAAGAAAATGTTAATACATAACCAATTTTTAATTATTGGAATGAAAAAAAGTGATGGTTTTGGGGAGGGTGTTAACTTTTTACAAGGTTAGCCATTAAATGCTACACTTTTTAGGACAGCTGATGAATGCTTGCTTTTTAACGGGCGCCATTTTTCTAATTACAGAAAGAGATTCCATTGCCCTTCTGCCAACAGGTCAATTCACCGCCTACTCCTCATCACTAGCCGTACTTTAAGTACTTTAAAGAAGGTGGGGACTCCCACTCAGTTATTTTAATAATTTGATGTGTTTGTTAAGTTGAAGTTTATTGATTCAAGGGAATGTTGTTTAAACTTTAACGTCATCAGTGCTCGCTCGGAATACTGTGCTATTAAAAATAAATAAATATTTTTTTTATTTCTTATTTGAAAATAAAACTTTAAAACTAACAAAAACTGTGTGGTTTTGTTCACGAGTGAAAGAGTGGAAGGGTTTGAACTACTGCACTTGGCAGGCATGTTTCTGTGACTCTGATAGGTCAGGACTCGGCGGTAGTCTTCTTCTGTTCTTCTGGGTCGTAATCATTGGTCAGACACACTAGATAGTCAGGGATTGGGGGGTCCAACTTCTGTTCGGACTGAGGTATGTGGAAAGTCAAACTTCACCTATCATCAAGAATGTCCTATTTCTCTTGTCCATATTTCTGTATGTGCAGAATAGTCCCTGAAACACTAGTGGTATGGTATGTGTTCCTATCAAATAAAAAAAGCCAACTACTAGCTTATCCTTGGTGGACACATTGACATTTTGTTGTTGGATATTGTCAAAGCACTTACATTAATAAGACCAGAATAGACAGCAAGGGCAACCCAGAGGACTGTATCAGTGCCTAGACCATTGCTGGATCAGAGTTTTGTTTAACACCGTTTGCCCACTGGGCAAGCTTAGCTACCTACACACCGACTCATAATAATAGTAAATAGTAGTAGCAGAGAGAGTGTTGGTAGAGGCAGGATAAGAATGTAGAAACAGTCTAGAAGAAGATCAAAGACTATTTTGTAAAAAATAGAATTAGAAAACAGTTTGGAATGAATAGGAGCTGTAAAAGTTAGGGAAGTATAAGTATTAACCTCATAGCTGCTATTACACATTCCTCCCCAGTGCTGCGCTGTCCATTAGAACTAGTGCTGAATGGACGTTCAATGGTCGTGCGCAGCACTGGGGAGGTAGCGCTGCTGACGACCATTGGCCGTCAGCAGCACTTAAGGGGATAATATAACAATAGAACAACTTACTGGGGCCAGCAGAAAAGCCTGCAGAGGATCGATCCTGCTGCCCACCTTATTCCACTGGAGTCTCTGTTGTGGTAGTCTCCTTGCCCCTGGGAGGTGCTGATGATCATGAAATAAACACAACATGGATGATTGTTTTTTTGAAATATTTGATTTCTTTGATCGCAATCTAAAATTATCTCGGGGAAACAAATTACCAACAGTTGCACTATATGTATTGACCTATCTGATCTGGTCAACTTGGAGGATAGTTCAGTATTGCTGGATTCGCAGACCGTCTACTAGGAAAGTTATGTAAATCACTAACTACACCAACAACAAAAAGGTTCTACTACGACAGACAACACTCAGCAGCACGCGACGTGATAGATACAGTCCGTCATCATGATTGCAGACCACTAAAAAATGTACTACTACTAAATAACAAGTCATAAATAATATACTCAATGTATCAATCAACCACTATCTCTTCTTAGTGGCAGCGGGAGTACAATGGAAGGACTAGACTTGAGTCTCCAGTCTCTCTAGCATTACGCAGTTCTGCTCTCAAATGAGCACAAAGTTGCAAACAAGTAAGAATAGTAGCAACGCCACTGAGCAGGCGAGCACCTGCAATGACAGAAGCGATTTAAACATTAATTTACCTGCAATGTAGTCGAATCGGCAGCATTCTTGCTCTTTGGGAAAAACATATATTAGCAATATACCACAGAGCAGAAGAAAACAAAGTAGTTATTAAATAGCTACTCACCAAGGCCAGGGATCTCCACACCTAGCAGGTGGAGCAGGTCCTGCTCCCGGTCAAGGAGGTCCGACCACCCGTGCTTCGCTTGCTGGTAGGTGCGCCGGACCACCGACTCCCTACGCATGGCCCGGCACACCTTATCCCACAGCTGGCGATGCTCCCGGAGGCCATACCCTGAAGATAGCCTGCCCCCTGCAGCCACGGTCTTCGGGAGGTGGCGCTGCACGTAGAAGATGAGTGTGCCCACCTCCAGCGCACTAAAGACTTCCCTGGCCTGTACATTCTTCACCCTCAAGTGCCCGCAAGGGAGCCGGCTACGGGGTGCGGGACCCTTCCCCTTTGACTTGTTGGCTCCCTTTGCCATGGTCCTGGTCGAAAGAAGAAAAGAATAGGGGGAAAAAATAAATAAACTAAAAGAGAGAGCTAAACAAATAAAGTAGTTATTAAAGTTACAAAAAGTTGAAAAAAACACAAAATATAGATATAGAAAAATAGAGAGATAGATAATGAGCAAAAAAGATCAAAAAAACTTCAAAGAAACAAAGGATTGCAAGAGATTAGGGAGGGATTGAAATAGCATGAAATAACAGATTAGATGTCTATGGGTCTATCACAATATTTTTTCTGAAATGCCTGATGTTGTGTGATCAGTTTACAAGGAAGAGATGGGCTCATACCTGTAAATGTTGTGAGTATAGTAAACACAACGTGATATCAGCAGAGTGTGAAAAATACCCATCAGTGCTCGTTCTGTACCGCCCTTGTCATCATGTGGGTTCTCCCTACACCGGGGAGAGCACGTTGGCAATCAATGAAGATACTCAGTGTACAATGCCAATCTTTTGTAATAAAGACAATGTACGATAACTAGCAGTGGCACCATATGGTAGGATAGTTAATGTGCAGTGTGTGAAAGAAAGAATAAAGTGCATATGTAAAATTGGAGAGTGGGGAGAAAATATTTTATTAGGTGTCTCCCAAACTTCCAAATTAAAAAACAGTGCAAAATGGAATAAAGCAGGTTTACCAAATAGCTGCTTATTCAAAAATTGGTCAACATGTTTCAGCTCAAGTGGACGTTGCCACAGCTTTCATCAGGACCGTTCGCTACTGCAATAAGTGAAAATCAATTAAAACTAATAACCATATCACCTAATTCAGGTCATAGAAAGTCCTCCTCATAGAAGTTACTTCTAAAGGACCAGAAGGGAGGATCACAGCAGGAAAAGACAGAAAAAAGAAAAGAAAAATGAGAAATGATATAATGCATTTCATAGTAGCTAGGCTATGTCTCAAGCTTACTCATGGCGGGAGATATCCCATAATTGGTACAGAGCCTGCTTACCTATTGAGGTAGGAGGACAGGCGTCTTCTCACCTGGCTGCAGCTCAGGTAGTGGGTTCACCGCACTACTGGTAGGAAAAAACAAGGAACAATTGCTCAAACAGACCACCAACAGGCGTGGATCAAATGACTCATACCCTGTGTTATGTTCAAAAACGAGTGCTGAAATTGCTAACAACCACAGCTGATAATAATGTTATGATATCAGCATAGTATTTGCTACAATTTCCAGAAAAAAGGCCATCAGTGTTTGATAAAGGAAAGAGGGCCGTACATATAGAAACACATGTATTTAAAGTCCTTGAGTGTAATTTCGGTGCATTGGCGCACAGGATTGTTTAGATATTATATTTAAATAAAGTTACAAATATAGACAGAGAGCGTGTCCGCTTATACAGAGACTCAGCACTGACGTAAAACTGTTGATTAAAACCTGGGCACTCGTAGGTTCATTGTGCTATGTTCATATCGTAATAGTTGTAATGCGAGGAGCCCATTATCGACAGTGGCTGAGTCCTGTAAAATCCGACAAGTTTGTCTAACTACTGAGATCGCAGTTGTCCCCGTCATGTTCACCTCTCTTTCAGTAAAATCAAATTCACTCTACTGACACCTTTGTTTCACGTAGCAGTCTCTCATACATTCTGCGACCACCATTGACTCAATAGGAGCGCTTTGTTTAACTTCAAAAGTGAGATATTATAGCCAGCATAACGAGCATTAATTCTGCGCTCACATTCATTCTTATAGGCTTTTTTGAACTGACCTGTCCATCGGTAAACCTGTCTTTCCTCAGAGCAATCTGGGAAGGTAGCCGGCTGCGTTTTTGGGCATTCTTTATTTGTCTCGTTTCACCAAGAGACGCTGTGCGTGTCACGTGCATCACGCAGAGTCATCTGGAAGATGTAACACCCAAAATCTTACATTTATTTTATTTTATTTTGGTGATGTCACCTGTTGGAAATGTATGGATTCTTCCAGAGGTGTCCCGTGGCCTAAAATAGAACCACAGAGGGCATGCCGACTAGTGAGAATAGGTCGGATAACAATGTAGTGGTATATCTTATCATAGGTAGTTTATCGGACAGATTCTTTATGGAGTGTAAATTATTCATGTTCTGCAACTGATTATATTAAATCAACTTGTAAAGAAAGGCCCACATTAGTTATATGAATTCCGCCTCAGATGTTTATATTTATTGTTGTGATATCATCTATTAGAAGCATACAAATTCTCAAAGTGGTGGCCCGGTGGGCTGAGTAGTATCACAGGTGCCACGCCAACTAGGTAAAAAACGGGTAACAGTATTAAGGTGTACCTCATCTTAAGTTGTTTTTCGGACAGACTCTGTAAGGAGTATATATTATTCCTATTCTACAACAGATTTAAGACAGATGTTATATGCTAAATGAACTTTTGAATAATGGCCACATATTTGCTAGATGTACTATTATGTTCTACATACATAAGAACTAGAATAGTAGATATTAGGACATATCGAGGTTTGGATGTATATAGCCATTAGGTAATGTGCATGAATGTGTCACAACAGTGTGGAAAGTGACAGAAACGGGTCTATAAGGACATCCACGGGATATCTTCGTTTAGCCCGCTTTTGTTCCTGTTCAACTTGTACACCCATTGCTGTTCTTTGGTGAACAGATATCTTGTTTGTGTCTGTCTTATGTTCCGGAATGAATGGCTGTTTGAGCACTGTCCAAGAGAAATCAGTGGGCCTTGTCCCTTTTCCAGGAAGTGGGAGGTGAGGCGTGTAGCTTGTTTGCAGCATCTTATGGTGCTCTTATGTTCTGAGAAGCGCACCTTTACTTTCCTCGTCGTCATCCCTACGTATCGTAGCTTACACGGGCAAGTAATAAGGTAGATTAAATTCTGGCTGTTACAGTTCGTGAACTTTCTTTGCTGCCATGGATAGTTGGTGCCAATATCGATGCTTACTGATTTTTTGGTTTGCGGACATGCAGCACAAGTGCCACAAGGATGATGTCCTACTATGGCTGGAAGTTCCCAGAGGGTACCTATTGTTCAAGATGTAATACTTTTGGGCCGAGTATGCATCAACTTGTCTCTCATGTTAAGTCCCCGTTCAAAGGCAAAGAGAGGTTGGGGTAATCGATCTCCTCCGGTGTTAAGTATAGACCAATGTTTCTTTACGATTTTCTGTACTCCATTAGATTTTGTATTGAAAGTGTTCACGAATGTCATTCGTTCAGACTTCACTGAGAGAAGAGCTTCTCGGTTGGTATTAGAAGCCCATTTCATAGAATCTCGAACGATTTTCTTGGGATACTTTCTATCCAGTAGTTGACCCTTCAGGTTTTCAGCATGTTTGCTGTATGAGTACTTCTCTGAGCAATTGCTCTGAATCCTGAGAAATTGCCCGAAAGGTGGATTATTCCTCAGAGATCTCGGGTGGCAACTCTCGTAGCTCAACAATGAATTGCGAGCCATTGGTTTCTTGTAAAGTTCTGACTGCAGACCAGTCGGTGTGGTTCTGATCAAAAGGTCCAGAAAGGGCAGTTTATGCCTGTCGTATTCAACAGTGAAACAGAGAAAATGGTTCCTTGTATTCAGCCATTCATGGAAGAGACAGAGGTCTTCCTCAGTTCCTCTCCAGACCACCAGAACGTCATCAATGTAACGCCTCCATGTTCGTACCGACTGTAAAAAGGGATTAGTAGGGCACAGTACCTGCTCTTGCTTAAAATGGTGGACATAAAGATTCACTAGACTGGGAGCGAAAACGCTCCCCATGCTAGTCCCGGACACCTGTAGATAGATATTGTCCTCAAATCGGAAGAAATTTCTTTCATTGCCAGTTGAGCTAAGGACATGATAAAATGTACTGGTGTGATTGAGTCAAGTTCTCCGTCAAGCAGAAGGTTGCCCACTACTTCCAGAGTCTCGTCTTGTGGAATCGACGTGTATAGCGATTCCACGTCAAAAGATACTAGAAGATCTGTTGCGATGTCAAATTCAATCTCTGGTAGTATCCTCAAGACGTCCTTTGTATCTTGTAAATACGTTTGCATTTTTTTGACCATTGGCCGTAAAAAGCAGTCAACGAAGGTAGAAAGGGGTTCCAGAATGACCCAATTCCTGATATAATAGGTCATCCTGGCGGCGGTCGCTGCTGTTTATGTACTTTTGGCAGCACATAAAAATATGGCATGATGGGATATGTGGTCCGTTAGCTTTGTGGGGCGTGACTCATCCTTCCAACAAGGCTTCTTCTACAATATGGCCGATGGTATTGGACAGACGTGATGCCGGGTCCTCCTTCAATAAACAATACGTTTTAGTATCTTGGAGATGTCTCAAACACTCCTGGCGATAGACAGTGGTGTCTAGCAAAACTGTTGCACACCCTTATCTGCTGGTTTTATAGTCAGTGAGGCATCCGTGGTAAGAGTTAGTAGGGCATCCTGTTCCTTTTTAGGTAGATTAACAAAGTGGTGCTCTCTCTCTTGATAAAGTTTCATGATGTCATTTTCCACTGCTTGCTCAAAGGCCAATACCTTTGCTGGTACACTGCTAGCAGGTGGTTTGAAGGTTGATGGTTTCTTCAAACCTGTATTAGCATCAGGCTGTTCTGATAGTTCCTTTGATTGCTTAGCAAAGAAGAAGTGTAGCCTCACTTTGTGAAAGAACTTAGCCATTTCCTCCTGGGTCACAAAAGGGTCTCCAGTTTGAGTGGTCACACAACCGAGACCTCTATTGAGTACCGCCTCTTCATCACAAGTAAGTATATGTGAGCTCAAGTTAATAATCAGACTGTCCTGTTGCTCGAGCCTGCCTGTTCCTCCGGATCTTTCCGTCCGCGCCTCATTTCCGTGGGTTGTGGAGCTGGAAGTGTCCACTGTACGTGGCCCGAGCATCTCTTTCCTCTTGGTCTCCCCCTGCCAAACCCTAAAAAAGGCTGCATATTCATGTCTGGTTGAAATTGTTGGGGACCATAGGGCCCCATCTGTTGTAAGTGAGGTGGGCCTCCATACATCCAGGGGTTAGGTTGCCACCTTTGTTGGAAGTAATTGGGATTCTGATAATTATTTATCCATCCTCTCAATTGGCCTCCTCTGTGTCCCCTATTGGGGGGATTATTGTGTGTTGAGCTATCTGAGTCGCTGGAATGATCCTCAGAGCTCGATGTCCCATACGTGGAACCTCCTCTCTGTCCATTCCTATTGAAGGAGGGAGCAACATAGCTATCACTTGTGTATGGATAGACTTTCTCAGTAGAAAACCTAGCCAAATCCTTTTTAAATTTTTCGAGTTTGGAAAAAAGAACCGATTCTTTGAACTCTTTATTGCTTTTGTTGCTCTCTTCCTGATTTTTAGTGAACACTTTACCCGAAATGGTAGCTTTAATTTGGCCCTCCAATAACTGAATCTCTACTAGGATCTTATCGGCCGCCTTTTTTGCTGTTTTAATTATTAGAACCAGCCAGTCTCTAGTGCACCTCCAAGCTATTAGTGACCAGTCCTTGAGGAACTCTTTGTCATTTGAAATAGCATGCCCAAAACCATAGCAATGAATGAAAAAGAAGATGGCTGCGCCCATAAAGGACCGCGTGGGTAAGTTTGCGCAAAATTTCCCCGGCAAGCACTCAAAAACGCCAGCGACCACATAATGGCGCCCCGCGCACAACGCGAGCATGCAACTAGCGCCCAGAAACGGAAATACGCAATGCGGACAAGATGGCCGCACCCATGTACGACCGCATGGGTAACTTCGTGGTCGGTGCGCTACAAAACACGCAAAGCGCCCCGCGAACATGCAAAAAAAACACATTTCGCAAATTCGCTTTCACGCGAATTCCCGTACCGCGAATTCGCGCATTTCGCCCATACTTAATGGAAACCCTTGTACACAGAATAGGACAGCTGGGAAGGGTTAAATGTCAGTTCTATATTTAGAAGCCTGGCAGGGCTCCCAGAGCAAGGTTTGGTTTGACATTCGACCTCTGAAACTTTTTGAAAGACAACAGGGGACAAAAGGAGACGTTTTACTTTTTTTGGGCAAAAGCAAGCACTTTATGCACTAATATGATAAAAAACTATATAATGGTATATATGAACTTTGATGAACAAATAAGCTTTGCCATATATATACAGCACTAATGCTTTTAGTATGAGGATTACTGTACAAAATCTGAGGCAATGAAATTTAGTTTGAATTCATGTGCCCTCATGTTACCATTAGTATACTTGCCAAAGGGATTGTGGTTGATTATTCATGATTGTAGCCCTCTCAAAAGTGCTATGTACCTCCTATAACTTTGTTTATGCCCAGTTGCTACAATTAGGGGTTGATAGTGTTGACAGAAGTGAAACCTGTTTCAGGTTTCCTATTGTTAAAATGGGGAAGGAGGCTGGCTCCTCTACAAATTAAGGGATGGCAAAATGTATGTCTTTCTCTCTTTTTCCAAACTTTTTTAGCCAGTCTAAGCTGTCTGTGAAATAGCAATGAGACATTTAATTGGCTATTCAGTAATACTGTTTTAAACATTGATAGCATTAATAAAATGAATGAGTATAAATATTATGTTACTGCCCATCCTGTATGATGAAATTATGACAGGATGATTAGTCTAGATTGATTTTCCCTTATTTGACCTTAAGGGGAGCTAGATGTGGGCAGTTTTGTTCTACAAGTCTTAGGTGATAACACCATTATTGTATATTATTCTCATGCTATATAGTTTTGCAAGGGCATTGCTAGTTTTTATTAGCTAGTTTGTGTAAATAAACTGACAGTCCTTATTAGAGCTGATGTTGCATATTTTGGATCATGAAAAGTAGAACGCAGGGAAGATGACCATGTGATCCTTAGCAGACATTTTTGAAGGAAATATTGTTTTATTGGTAAGAATCCCTGTTAAATTAGCACTTTTAGATTTTCCTGTTGCTCATATAACATGAGACCATGGTCCTAAGCATACAATGTAGGTGCTTATATTAAGATATATCATTTTAGAAGTGTCTGCAGTCCTTTACAAGTAATGTAAAGTTTATCAGCAAAAGTGTTGAACATTTCTTTTTTTTTTTTTGCGTTTTCAGATTAGTACACAGGAATACACCAATGTAAGGAGTTAGGGTATGTCTGTGTTGTTTTTCTCTTTTCCTCACAATTTAGTAAATGAACACAGACTTCCTTGGCTGCTTGGTATTGGGTGATGCATTACTCTTGTGAGTTCACCAAAGAGTTCCTTTTATACTTGCCAGTAGGTCCAGGTTGATGTTTGTTTTACTCTCACATAGATAGATGGAAGTGGTTCTTGGGTGCCTTGCTAATATATGAGGCGTCCCAAGTCTATGAAGTATTTTGACACTATCCTCTCTGTTGATAGACTGTTTCTGTACCTTTTCTAAAGACCTTTGGTTCTGTCCACCAATAGATATTTGCTGCTTTACAACCATTGCCAGAGGGGCCCGGACATCAGATTCAGCCTGGGGAGTCAGCGTCCGCACCAGTCCAGCTTGAAGCCAAAGTGAAGGTAACCAGCACAGGCATTGCTGGCAACTAGGACCTCAATGAAGGCAGAAGCCCTGGAATGTTAATTGTGTATCCCTGTCACTGTCTTGGGTGAAAGACGGTGTCACAAACCAGTTGATGCCCAGCTGAGAGTCACAGACCGACCACAACGGTGAGGAAGCTTTGCTTGAGGTGACCCCTTTAAAACAAGGGTTGCTTCAGATATCCCAGCATCAGGCCTCTGAATTCTGGTCCCAAAGGGAATGTACATTTGCACCTTTGTTTGTTGGTCAAGAGATACCTGGGCACACTAGATGCAATGTGTGTCCCCAACGAATGAGCAGTGCGCCAGAAGAGTAATATAGGAGTTAGGTAAGGACTTTAGTTCAGGGTAGAGGTGCTGTGTCTCTGGTGCCTGTTAGATTGAAGTGAAGAAAACTTGTGCACTGCCTGAGATACTGGACAGGATTGCTGAGAACATTTGCCCTGGTGGGTGAGGCCCTATCCTGAAAGAAGAAACTTTTTCCTTGAAACTGGGCTGCAATTCTTGAGTTGGGAGTTGTGCAGCTCCACCGTGGAAACAACAAGAGCCTGCCTGTGAGGCTCAAACGGACACAGGGAGAAGACTCCCCTCTGGCTTGGTTGTACAAGGACTTCTTCTTTTTCTTGTTAATAATATTCCCCTTTGGTCATCCCATTTTTGAGGAGGAGAAGCCCTTTGCAGCTCTTCGTCCTAATTCCTATGGCCCTGTGTGGTCCTCCTGGTCCCAAATATGATTAATGTTCTAGCCCTTATAAAGGAAACACTGTAAAAGTCTAGTGAAAATGTTTTTATTAAATATGTGCTGTTGGCTGTTCTGAAATTGAAATGGATGGTCACTTGAAAATGTGTTTACTAGATGGTTCTAGGATTTGCTCAGCACTAGAGAAATGATAATTCTTTTTGTGATAATAGTCACTACTCTCTCCTGCTATCTGTAAGTTAATTATGACCCGATGCTTCGTTCCCTTTGTATTCCTGCTTATACCTCATATGTACCCGCTTAATGAAATGTTTAGAATGGAAAATGCCCAACTAGCAATGAATTAGGATAATGATAAATTTATATAAATTAATGTGCAAATATTTTCTGTGTTTCTACTGGATCACAGGAATGTCTTTAGCTCATGCTAAAAGGACCATCTGTTAAAGATTGCAGGGATTTGTTAGCATGAGCTGAAAGCCATTTCTGTACTTGGCAGCCATTTCAGTTAGCCATGTGCCCGCCATGTGCTGTTTCCCTCTTCAGAGCCTTGCACATGCTCAGAAGGGCCTAGCTAGTAGAATGCACCTGCTCCTCTTATAGAACTGTCAGGCTATTTTTGCTGATGTATGGAGAGGTAACTCTCCTCCCACTTTGTTGAGCAAGCAGATCTTGCATGCCCATATTAGGCATTTTGCATGCTTACCTGAGCCAGGACCTCCTCTTAGTTTTATGCTGACTATGTAACCCTAAGCATATATAAGGCCCCTGTTTACTGTACTCTTTAGACGGCCTCATACAGTTTCTGAGGGTACTGTATGAAGTAGTCTCCCTCATCTGAGGTTAATAAAATATGTTTTTTATATTTGAGCTTCTGCGCCAATTTCTTCTTTGTTGGTTTAAAAGGACCAGGTATCAGTGAGACCCCTGAGAAGGTTTCTATTTTTCTTCAACAGGCTGCTGCATCTCATGCAGTCCCACTGCCCGGAGGTGACAGACCAATCCTGCGCACCCAGACTGCTGCACCACATCCACTCCCACTGCCTAGAGGTGTCTGCCCGCTCCTGTGCACCCAGGATGACAGGAAGAGAGAGAGAGAAAGAAAGAAAGAGTGAGAGATAGAGGGAGACAGAGAGGAAGAAAGAGAGAAGAGAAAGAATGAGAGAGAGGAAGAGACATAGAAAGGGAGAACGAGTGTGAAAGAGAGAAAGGAAGAGATAGAGAGTGAGAGAGAGAGAAAGAGAATGAGTGACAGAAAGGAAGAGATGGAAAGGGAGAGTGAGTGTTGACACTGTGGAAAAAATCCTCACAGCTCACCTTTCTGCCACCGGTGTGTCTCCAACCACATGCGGGATATGGTGCAGCCCTCAAGCTTAGTCATCTGAAACATAGTATGGAATCAGTAATGGCAGAGTACATACAACTGCGCACGCCTAAATCTCTGTCCCGGCTTTGTGCATCCAGGCTTTTGAACCCTATCTACTTCCACTGCCCAGAGATGTCTGCCGCACCGCTGCGCACCAAGGCTGCTGCACCCCATCCACTTCCACTGCCCAGAGGTGTCTGCCGCACCGCTGTGCACCAAGGCTGCTGCATCCCATCCACTTCCACTGCCCAGAGGTGTCTGCTCGCCGCTGTGCACCAAGGCTGCTGCACCCCATCCACTTCCACTGCCCAGAGGTGTCTGCCGCACCGCTGTGCACCAAGGCTGCTGCACCCCATCCACTTCCACTGCCCAGAGGTGTCTGCCGCACCGCTGTGCACCAAGGCTGCTGCATCCCATCCACTTCCACTGCCCAGAGGTGTCTGCTCGCTGCTGTGCACCCAGGCTGCTGCACCCCATCCACTTCCACTGCCCAGAGGTGACTGCCCTCCACTGCGCAAACAAGTCTCTCTGCTCACCTTCTGCCACCAACATGTGTCGAAGAGGGTCCACCACGTGCCGAAGCAACCTCCTCAGCCGTTGCGTACACGCAGGCAAACAGAGCTCACAATCCAAAGTGGGTGTTGATTGCTAGGATGGCCATGCATCATCGCAGGCTGCAGACGTGCTGAGCTCTGGTGGCACTAACTCAGTGGAATTGAAGTCATCGCCTCGTGGCAGGAGGTCCGTGTCAGGGTGGAGTCGTCAATCTGTGAATCACAGCCTACTAGACAAAAAGCAAGATAAGATTATGCGTCATGCATCCATCAAAGGAGAGAGAGAGAGAGAAAGAGTGAGAGATAAGAAGATAGAGAGAAAGAAAGAGTGAGCGGAAGACAGAGAGAAAGAGTGTGAGAGAGAGGAAGAGAGAGAGAAACAGTGATAGAGGAAGATGGAGAGAAATAGAGAAACTGTGAGAGAGAAGAAGAGACAGAGAAAGAGAGAAAGTGTGAAAGAGAGAAAGGAAGAGATCAAGAGAGTGAGAGAAAGAGTGCGAGTGACAGAAAGGAAGAGATGGAGAGGGAGACAGAGAGGAAGAAAGAGAGAAGAGAAAGAATGAGAGAGAGGAAAAGACATAGAAAGGGAGAACAAGTGTGAGAGAGAGAAAGGAAGAGATGGAGAGTGAGAGAGAGAGAAAGATAATGAGTGACAGAAAGGAAGAGATGGAGAGGGAGAGGGAGTGTTGACACTGTGGAGAAAATCCTCACAGCTCACCTTTCTGCCACTGGTGTGTCTCCAACCACGTGTCGGGACATAGTGCAGCCCTCAAGCTTAGTCATCTGAAACATAGTATGGAATCAGTAATGGCAGAGTACATACAACTGTGCACGCCTAAGTTGCTGTCCGGTCTTTATGCATCTAGGCTGCCACACAGCACCCACTTCCACTGCCCAGAGGTGTCTGCCCACCGATTCGCCCCGAGGCTGCTGCACCCCAACCACTACCATTGCCCGGCGCTGACTGCCTGCTGCTGTGCAAACAATCCTCTCTGCTCACCTTTCGCAATCTGCGTGTAGAAAATAGGGCCTACCACGTGGCGTTGCAAGGCACAAGCCCGGGGTCCGCGGACAGGGCACCCTGCATATTATGCAACCCAGGTCTGCAGGCCACCAGGTCTCACATTTGGTGCTGGGTCTAGATTTCACCATGGCAGAGGACATTCCGGATTTTCATCGAAGGCCCACTCAGCCCTTGCGGTGCCACTAAATCTGTGACCAGCGAGGTGACACCACGTGGCAGTAGGCTTGCTCTATCTAATGGCTCAGGCCTGCACTGTTGTCCAGCAGGGCACACAAAACCTTAGCCGTCCAGACCGCCGGGACGGACCATCACCGCAGGCTGCACACCTGCTCAGAAGTTACAGTATCCATACTTCAGTGGACCGAAAGTCACCTTCCCGTGCCGGTGTGCCTGTGCTGGCCCCAGTGCATCCAGTGCGAGCAACTCTGAAATGGCATAGAACACATGCGCCCGGTCTTTTTCATTGGCAGGGTCACGTGTCCTGTGATGCCTGTGCAGGATGGGTGTGGTGTGGGTGTATACCAGCCTTGAGGGAGTGGCTGCGGCATACTGACAACTAGGCTGTGACCAGCAGATCACTGCAATGAAAACCTGGTCTATGTGGCATTGTTGTCCTTCCCTGTAAGCGTAAGCGGAGTGGACTGGCCTGGTGTATGCCAGTCCTGCGTGAGGCTGTGAAGAATGACTCCAGAGCTCTGGGCGTGGATCCATCCTGGGCTGTATGAGGAATCAACAGATGCGGGTGTCCCTCTTGTAGTGCTGCCGTCACCCGGCGCCAATGTTTCACTCTGTGAGCCAAGTCCCACAACATGGCCAACATGGAAGGTACGGGGAATCACTGACCCTACATTCATCCATAGTTTCACACATGAAAGATGGTGCACATGACACATCTGTGTGGATATGAATGTTTATTGCACATTCAGTGAAGTTTTGCAGCTGTAGCAATACAGGGCCGTGCACAGTTAAAGTTTCAGTTTTTGGCCAATTAGAGCCAAGCTCGTGTTCGGGGTTAGGCTGCGCCAACATATTTACTTATTCAATCACTCAGCCAAGCCCCACACACTTATAAGTTCACTATACACTCTCCTTGCAGTACTCTAATGATCCAGTCTCTACGTACATACTTGTACAATGACAAAGTTACATAACCAAAGTTTTTCCCACTGCCACAGGCAACATGGTAAAAACAACAGTTGATGGACAGAATGCAGAACAATGTCATACATTCACCCCAGTACGGAGATCTGAGTCAAAATCCATTGTTTTTTTGCTCACCGTGCCATTCCAGTTTGAACCAAGCCATATGCTAATCAGTCTTGACCTTGTGCCCCATGGGAACAGTCCAGCCCGAACTGCCAGGCCAGGTCCTCCCTGGACTGGAAACAAGCATCCTAGAACCAGCCCTCATCAGCCAGGATAGCTTGATTCCAGGTTCATGGAGAACACAGTACTGACGTCTGTGTATACCCGTCCCACTCGGGGTGACAAATGCAAAAACAACAGTTGATGGACAGAATGCAGAACAATGTCACACATTCACTCCAGTACAGGGATCTGAGCCTAAACCAATCGTTTTTTTGCTCGACATTCTGTTCCAGTTTGAACCAAGCCATATGCAAATCAGTCTTGACCCTGTGCCCCATGGGAACAGTCTAGCCGAATTTCCAGGTAACATGGTTGCATACGCTGTCCACAGCACAATGTAATGTCGTAGGTCCCAGGTGCAGCATCTTGCATACATAATGAACACACTGCCACAGCTGAAGGACTGGGTTCTTTAAGACCCAGCGGTGCCAGGGCACAACACCTGAAACCTTCGTGGGTAACCTGCTCCGGCGTACGAATCACAGAGACACGGGACACTTCCTTCGGCGTCAAAGATTCAAGGTTTATTTACTGCAGGGAACACAGAAGTCACAACAAGTACACCACGTGCAACTTGGGGAGACTGCTTCAAATTGGTTCTGTAGATCGCTCCTTTTATACAGTTTTTACCCATAGGACAACATGGTACACAAAAGTTTACAACTCAGTTCTCATCATTATCCCCCAGAGGGGTCGCTTTGGTCACTTTGAAACACATGAGGTCCGGAACATAAGTGCGGAAACATTTGGCGGTTCCCAACTGTAAAAACCCATCTTCCCAACATTAGTGCATTCCGACCGGTAGTAAAACAGATCGAAGTAGGAACAAAGACAGGTGCGGGGGAAGACGGAGACAGTGGGGAGATCGGAAAGGGTGTAAAAGGGGAGGTATCGGGAAACACGAGATACAGGCATCAAAGGGACGTGCCTAATGAAATGCACGGCTGAGACAATAAGTCCGTGCGGCAAGATGAGCCTTGAGCGGCGCCATCTGCCTTACAGTAACATCCCCCTCGTCATAAAGACATTTACAAAGGACATGTGTCTTCCGCACATATCTTGGGAGTCCCAGGGTCGCGAAGCGGACAGCGTCCGTTCGCTGGCTACTTGAGGGCAAGAGACAAAATGGATGCCGTATCTAAGATGGAACCCGTGGGTACAGATGAAAAACCCACATAACAAACGAACGGTTTAAGTTAGCACAGCGAAACTGCGCACACTTACTAAACTCGTCATTTGCGGTTCATAGATACCAGACTCGACCATATTCGTGCGAGTCGAAAGCACCACTTACAATTGTCACGGAACCTCAGACGCTCCTTTTGCCCTCATGTAGGCAAGCACTAGTCGGAATCATATTCGATATTCATCAAACCATCGAGATGTTGCTGTAGCATAGCTCTGTCCAATCGAGTCCCCTTGGTAACAGGTGGTTGTCTTATACACGTTGTAGCACAGAGGCCACATAAGGCAGGGCCACACTGCACACAAAGGCAACACGTGAACAGGAACACTACAACGACTCCGATGATCATCAGAATTTTCCAACCCCAAGTCGACATCAGGCCCCAAAACTATCCAAGTAAAGTCCAATCCCCTACATCCACGTGTATGGATTCGGAGATCTTATGCAACCTCGAGATGGCTTGATAGACAGTAGGAGCATTATCTGGAATAAAAATGCAGCAGCTCGAATGGATCACCTTACATACCCCACCTCGATCTGCTAGGATGACATCTAAAACCATACGGTTTTGTAACGTCATAAGTCTCTCCGCCTGAAGTTCAGTGGTGATATTACCAAGAGCACTGGCAGTAATATTAGCTGTTGATTCCACCACTCGAGTCAACTGTCTCAGGTTCCTACTATTAACCATAGGTCCCCAAAACGGGAGGAAACCCTTGAAAAAGTCTCCTGCCTCTTGACCGGCAGTATCCTCTTCGCTAATTACGCCTCTCACAACTCTAGTCTTATGATAATCGGCATCTACGGTAAACGTCGGAGGCAACAAATTTGCAATGAAGCATGAGCCCATGAAGTCAGCGGGCAACCATGCATATGCACGATCATAGCAGATAAAGTATGTACCCTTGGCAGCCAGGAACACAGGGGACGAGAACATTGGCAGAATGTAATTTTCAGTGCAAGCACTTGCTCCAAGTCGGGCTTGCGATCGTCGACCACGACCCATGAGACAAAAATTACCAGTGTGGGGTACGACCCATATTGGAGGCGAGCTTTTAAGCTGCTTTTCGCTAGTGAACGCACTATATTCACCTCTACTTAGGACTCTATAGGCTTGTATCTCTTCTTCAGGAATAAGCGAGGGATCATAGATATCACTATCTAAATCCTCTATTGCTATCGACAAAGGTTTTTGATACGAGGTAGGACCAGAGTAGGGGGAACGTGGTTCTCGAATGGGGTGGAAACCCAGTGCGCTTCGAAACATTGTTTGAAATGCTCGAGCTGACCCTTGGGAACTATACGGTAATACCAGATATGGAATTCCCTTATCCGTAGTATGTGGCATCAATCCACACACCCAACAATTAGTAGTATTAACCACTAACTGATGCTGATGAAGGAGCTGAATAAAGGAATTGTTGCGGAATTCTACACGTCTAGCCTGCTCGTGTTCCGGTAACATATGAAAGGAATGGGGAGAAACAGTAGAGGTAAGATTAGGGTCAGGAGTAGGAGTAGGTGTAACAGGTAAGAAGTAAGACATCGTGTAATACACCCCACCCGCCAATAATGCTGAAACAGTCAAAAACAATACAAACAGTTGGAATATGAAACATTTGGTACGACTGAGTTGCTGCAGCTTGAATCGATGAACCTGAGCTCCCTCCAAATCATTCAGCTTTGAGAATGCCATTCCCTACGACCGTCCGCAACGTTTCTTGACGCACTTCGTTCTGTGTAGCAATAGTCAATCCCTAGGAGTTCCCAGGAACCGACGGCCTTTAACCTAGCGTCAAGACCTACTATCCAGAAGGAAGTACGCGCGCGGCCCTACGGCCTTCAATGCACAATATGTATATGTGCAAAAACAAAGTCTCTCAGCTGTGGAAGCAAAAAAAGTACAAGGAATGAAGCTCAATATATATACATACACAAGAATATTTACAGTAATACGAATGTTCAAAACCGATCACGGAAAACAGGATAATGCAGTTGTCAATTCAGCAAAGCAAAATATTTTATTTGTCCTTAGTGCGAGATCGCAAAAAGTATCGGGTTTTCCCAGGACGTGTCTGCTCGTCAAACAAAGGATCCGTTGAGGAGACAGCGTCCTGCTGATCAGTTGGGTGTTCTGGTCTTGAGTCCTTTGATGCTAATTGTTCAACAGTGTCTTTCTGCTGCGCTGGGGATTCTCCAACAGGCTGTGCGTCGCTAAAAGGTACAAACGCCGGCAATGTTTCTGTTTCCGTTGACGCAATGCCTCTCCTTACCCACGGGTCTGCCGGCAAAGGAATAGGGACTCGTTTGGTGTGGGTGGCATGCACCCAATTCTTACGTCCCTCGAGACGAACGGCAGTCCTCGTGGCCAGGAGCACTTGATAGGGTCCGGTGAACCTCGGGTCTAGGTTATTTTTTCGTGAAAAGTTTCTTGTCACCACCCAGTCTCCGGGCTGGAGCTGGTGGCCTGGACCCTCTGTCTGCGTCGGCAATGCGTCGTAAACCTGTTGGTGAATTAACCTCAGTTTAGCAGTCAAGTCATGTAGATAATCGATCAACATTGGGTACTCAAGATCAGAAAACATTCCTGGCCTAGGAACCCCCCACACATTAGCAGGACGGCCGAACACTATTTCATAGGGACTAAGCCCTACTCGGGAGTGTACAGTCGCCCTAGTTGACAGTAATGCTAAAGGTAAAGCGTCAGGCCACGAAAGACCGGTCGTAGCCTGAATCTTTGCTAGCTTTAGTTTAAGGGTGCCGTTGTACCCTTCAACCAAACCAGCTGATTGGGGATGATTGGCGCTATGGAATTTTTGATTAATTCCAAGGCCCTTACACACACTCTTCATCACACTACCCACAAACTCACTTCCGTTATCTGACCACATGACTCTAGGCATTCCATACCGAGGAAAATATTCCTTCAGTAGGATTTTCGCAGTAGACAAAGCAGTATTGTCTTTGAGAGGATAGGCCTCGATCCATCGAGAGAATGCGCAAACCACCACTAAAACGTATTTCAGGTTGTTGCATCTCTCCATATGGATGAAGTCCAATTGAATCACCTCAAAGGGATACGAAGGGGGAGCAAAACTGCCAGGGGGAGTTGGGGTTCCTTTGCCAGGATTGTACATCATGCACACCATACAATTCTTTACCAGTCGTTCAGCACATTTCGTAATGCCATCATTCTTCCACACCGGAAACAGCAACTTACAAATACCTTTCACGCTGATATGTGCTAACCCATGCGCCATTGTCACAACGGCCAGCACATACGCATCGGGCAACAACCATCTTTTCTGATCCGACAAATCAATCCAACAACCATTCGCATCCAACTTTCCCGTACTTTCTTTCCACTTCGCCTTTTCAGTCTCAGTGGCCTCATTCTGAATTTCTTTCACACTTTCGATAGTGTCCTCACACATGCTCGATTCTGTAGGCCACCTAACCGAACTCGTCACATACATTCGAGTGCTAAGGTTCCGGGCAGTCTCCTTAGCGATCTCGTCTGCAAACGCATTACCACGACCAACATCATCCGTCACCTTACGATGCGCACTACATTTAACAATCGCTACTTGCTTAGGCAACGTCAATGCATCCAAAAGATCATTCACGAGCTGGCCATGCTGAATCTTCGTACCATGCGACGTCAAGAAACCTCTCTCTCTCCACAATCGTCCAAAGCTGTGAGCAACTCCAAACGCGTACTGGCTGTCAGTAAACACATTCACACGTTTCCCTTTCGCTAACACACATGCTCTAGTAAGAGCAATCAATTCTGCAGCTTGGGCAGAATTTTGATTCAACCTTGCAGTCTCAACAACAGTATTCAACGTTACAACAGCATAAGCAGTAGTCACATCGCCATTCGGCAATTTAAAACATGACCCATCCACATACAATGTGCCATCCGAATCTTCCAATGGGGTGTTTTTAAGGTCCACTCGACCTTTTGTTTCCTCTTCAGTCCTCAAGTAGCAATCATGTTCTGCTACTTCATCTGACTCTGTGCTAATTGGTAACAAAGTTGCCGGGTTCAGAACATTACAACGTTTTATCTGAATGTGGCTTGCCAACAACGTCAACTCGTACCCAGACAACCTCGCACTCGTCAAGTGCTGAGTTTTCGTACGATTCAAAAGAGTATCGACTGCATGCGGAACCATCACCGTAAGCATATTATCCATGACCAATCCTGCTGATTGTCGGACAGAGACCGCAGCTGCCGCAGTTGCTCTTAAACAACTCGGCAATGCTCTAGCTACTGGGTCCAAGGTCGAGGAAAAATATGCACACGGACGCTGCTTACCACCAAAAGGTTGCGTCAAGACACTCAAAGCACAACCTTCCCTCTCGTGAACATATAATGTAAACGGCTTACTGTAGTCAGGAGTACCTAACACAGGAGCCGAACACAATGAATCACGCAGTTCAGAAAAACTTTTCTGACATTCTTCCGTCCATGGTAAAGGAGTTGAAACATCCTTGCACGTAAGAGCCACCAATGGTTTCGCTAGCAATGAAAAATTAGGAATCCATTGCCTGCAATACGACGTGATACCTAGAAAGGCACGCACATCTCTTTGGGTTGTTGGCACAGTCATTCGTGCAATCGCTGCAATTCTCTCTGGGGTCAATCTCCTTCCCTCCTTTGACAATAAGTGACCTAGATAGGTTACTTCTTGACAACAATATTGGAGTTTAGTAGGTGACACCTTGTGATTCAACTCACAGAGATGTTGCAGTAACGACACCGTAGCAATTTTGCAAATGTCCTGAGTATCGGCCGCCACCAATAAGTCGTCGACGTATTGGATTAAGGCCGCACCGACCGGCAACCTAAACGCATCCAGTTGACCCTTCAAGGCTTGACTGTAAATCGATGGACTTTCACAGTAGCCCTGAGGAGCGCGTTTGAACCGGAAGCTACGTCCACCGAGAGAGAAACCGAAAAGGTCCCTGCTCTCTTCGGCAATCGGGATGCTGAAAAACGCATTTTTCAAATCAATCACCGAAAACCACGATGCAGAAGCCGGAATCAGAGTCAGTAGCGCCGTGATGTCAGGCACAACAGGGAATTGAGGTACCACAATTTTATTCACCTCCCGTAAATCGATAACAAAACGATAAACAGGTGGTTTTGAAGGATCAGTACGTTTAAGAATAGGCAGCACAGGGCTGTTGCACACGTTTCCCCGAGTCTCTTCAATAACATCTTTCTCAATCAGATCATAAATGATCGCCAACAGTGCTCGTTCACCATCAAGGGAGATACGATACTGGGGAATACGTGGCAAACGCACATTAGATTTCAGCTGAACAACATAGGGCGAGATATCAAGTAGGCCCACATCATTCGGACCCGTTGCCCACAAAGACGCAGGAAGAGAACTCAATTCCGGTGGGAGCTTGTCGAGAGACAAGTACATGGGAGAGACAACCCTTTCTCCTAACGTAAGCTTTACACCTGCAGGAGAACAATACAAAGTTGCGTATAAACGTTTAAGCAAATCCAGGCCCAAAAGATTTTCACCACAACCTGTGGTCAGAATCAATGGAGCTTCTAGCTCACGTGGCCCAATTTTAAGGGGCAAAGGGCGTGAAACTGGATTGCTAACGGGGGCGCCAGAGAATCCTACGGAAACATTTGTTAAGCCAGACAAAGGTGCGCCAGGGAGTTTCGAATGCTGAATAGAACTTTTCGCTGCACCAGTGTCCAACAGAAAAGGCTCAACGACGCCCGATGTAGCAACTGCGACGTAAGGCCCTCTCTGATCAACCGGAACTGATACCACTCCCTCTCCTTGTCTTTGGCTGTCCTAGTAATTACTGTCGTCAGTCCCCTGATCGACGTAATAATCGTCTACATTGTACTGCGCAGATCGCCCTTGCGACGATCCACGTTGATCAAAACAATTATTATTATTAGATGAGTTATCTGAGCGATCGTTCTGAGTACCACGACCTCTACCACGTGATGCCTGCTGCGAACCACCACGACCTCCTCTAGAGGAGTTACCACTATTACGTTCATTCAAAACAGGGCAATTGAATTTAATATGTCCCTCCTGTCTACAATAAGCACATTGATTGTACCCCAACGATGATCTTTGGGAGGAGGCATCATTACGCGGCTGCGATCGATTCGATTGCGGCTGCGATCTATTCTGCTGGGGTGCATTCTGATTTGAACGCGGAGGATATGCTTGTTGAAGCAACACCTTAGTTTTTAGCTCTTTCGTCTTTTTATCAGCACGGTCGCTCTCTTCTTTCTCTCTATTCTCATAATATTGTGCCGTAGCCAATATCTGAGCAGAGGTAGAAACGGCCCATGCACTTTCCGAATTCTTTAATTTATTGCTCAAATCGGGCAGTAAGTTCGAAACAAATTTATCCACAAACAATCGCTGACCACCCTCGGTACCCATATCCTGTCCGCTATGGTCAATGAAGGCTTCCTCGAACCTCGTAAAGAAGTCGGAAACACTCTCATCTTTCTTTTGCTTGCAAGCTGACAATTTATCCCAATTTACCCTCATAGCCGGCATAAGCGTTTTCATTCATGTAATTATTCGCTGGGGAAGAGCAGCAATCAACTGTTCAGGCTTAGCACCACCAACTTGCAACCCATCTGCCGCTACGATGGCCGCCCAATCACCACCTAGCTCGGTCGCGTGATTTTCCTGACGAATCTTAGCCCATACCGGTTGCGGTACAACATTGCCAAACAACATATCGATATCGGCAAGATTCATTATCGTAGCATCTACGAGCTGCGATAATTCTTTGTAATACCCTGCAGGATTTTTGCGAGGGTCAGGCAAAGATTGCTTCACCTGCAACACTTCTGAGCGTTTCCATGGGAGATGTATCCACACCCTCTGGAAATGTGGCAGAATCGGCGGTGCTCGGGTGGCATCACCTGGCATCCATACCGGTGGCACTTCACGCATGGGAAACTGACCAGACTCATCTGGCAGTCTTTCAATATCCTCGATAAACAATGCATGAGGGATCGGAGCGGGGCGAAGAGATAGCAACCGCTCAATAGCACGTCGAACGTTAGTATCTACTATCAGTCCATTTGCGAACTGAAGCTGAAGCTCAGACAGGGCGGTCAGCACCTCGTCAGGCGCATCGGCCACTATCTGATCATGAAGGAACTTGCACATTTCATTAAACACATATCTCTGGGTTGGTATATTAAACTGACAGAACGTTTCAAGGACAACACGAGGTGGATTTCTAAGAGGGTTTACCATCCAACCCATCGCCATATTATATAGCGCAACACGTTCTCTGTTTCCAGGAAGCTGACTACGTCTCTGAGGACCATCAGAACCAGCGGACCCATGAACAGGTCCGAGCGAATGAAAGAAGCTTGCCGCAAGAGGAGAATTTCGAGAACGAGTAGAAGGAGAAGCATACGATACAGGACTAACAAGAGAAGGAGTAGAAACAGTAGCAACAGCAGGAGTTAACAAAACAGGAGCAGTAGCAGCAGCAGGAGTATGTGGAAGTGGAGGAGCAGTAGGGATAGAAACAGGCAAAGGAGCAGGAACAGTCAGAAGGGCGGGTACAGGCTGAGGAACAGGCGGAGGAACAATAGGCGGAAGAATAGGTATGGCAGGAACCACAGGAGCTGCAACTGCGGTACCCTGTACATACGGAGGTGGCGACTTCATGAGATAAGACATTAAAGGATCCTCAACTGGCTCTTCCTTCTTTTCCGACTCCGTAGGCAAAGCGGGATAACATTTATCTACGGTCATACGCTGTAATCTGTCAAACACTTCCTTATCCTTAACCTCCTTATCATGCTGAAATTGCTCTGCTTTCTTTACTATAGTAGCAACATTATCTCGATAATTACGTTTATTCTGTCTGATTTCTTTCTGTCGGGCTTCTTTGCGCCACAACCGGAAGGCATCAAACATGGCCGGCCTTGATTTTCGTTCAAACAATTTAATCTCTAGATTATCTAAGATCGGGGCCTCGAAGCTACCATGAGGTGGCCAACGAAGGTCGCCGTCCTTCTTCGTATATTTAATCCAATAATCATTAAAGGTAATCGGACCTAGTCCATGTTTACTATATAGTTCATAAGTGGGAGTTCCAACCGGAGGTATCGGACACGAGTCCTCCAGTCGGGAATCCATACCACAAGGTCTGAAACAACTAAACAAAGTACTACGACCAGGCATCTTGCACACTAGCCGAGTTTCACAAACTTCAAGGGTTACGGGATTTTACCAAGTCCCAGCAAAGAACAAAACCCTCGGTCTTTGGCGGCTGCAGTCGTCAAACAACACAACAAAGTACGCTAGCAAAGTGTCACCGACAAAAACACTCACACAGCGTTAACAACAAAAACACTCGCTAAAGTGTCGTCAACCAAGAACTCTGGGAGCGACCCACAAATACTTAACTCAAAGATCAATGGCGTCACCAGGAAGGCCCGTCTATCGTCTCGCTATACCAAGGTCTACGCCAGGCGCCAAAACAGGTCTACAGTCAGGGCAGCAGTCCGTCGCAGCCGTCCGGAGGCGGGAATCTTCGCGGGAAAAGTCTTCGGGCCACTTATTTCGACAACTGGATCGATGAAGCGGAGTGCACCTTCCCTCGGAGATTTCACACGAAGTTCCTCACGATCGTCGGGCTTGGACCGGTACCACTGATGCAGCCCCACGTTGGGCGCCAACTGAAGGACTGGGTTCTTTAAGACCCAGCGGTGCCAGGGCACAACACCTGAAACCTTCGTGGGTAACCTGCTCCGGCGTACGAATCACAGAGACACGGGACACTTCCTTCGGCGTCAAAGATTCAAGGTTTATTTACTGCAGGGAACACAGAAGTCACAACAAGTACACCACGTGCAACTTGGGGAGACTGCTTCAAATTGGTTCTGTAGATCGCTCCTTTTATACAGTTTTTACCCATAGGACAACATGGTACACAAAAGTTTACAACGCAGTTCTCATCATTATCCCCCAGAGGGGTCGCTTTGGTCACTTTGAAACACATGAGGTCCGGAACATAAGTGCGGAAACATTTGGCGGTTCCCAACTGTAAAAACCCATCTTCCCAACATTAGTGCATTCCGACCGGTAGTAAAACAGATCGAAGTAGGAACAAAGACAGGTGCGGGGGAAGACGGAGACAGTGGGGAGATCGGAAAGGGTGTAAAAGGGGAGGTATCGGGAAACACGAGATACAGGCATCAAAGGGACGTGCTTAATGAAATGCACGGCTGAGACAATAAGTCCGTGCGGCAAGATGAGCCTTGAGCGGCGCCATCTGCCTTACAGTAACATCCCCCTCGTCATAAAGACATTTACAAAGGACATGTGTCTTCCGCACATATCTTGGTAGTCCCAGGGTCGCGAAGCGGACAGCGTCCGTTCGCTGGCTACTTGAGGGCAAGAGACAAAATGGATGCCGTATCTAAGATGGAACCCGTGGGTACAGATGAAAAACCCACATAACAAACGAACGGTTTAAGTTAGCACAGCGAAACTGCGCACACTTACTAAACTCGTCATTTGCGGTTCATAGATACCAGACTCGACCATATTCGTGCGAGTCGAAAGCACCACTTACAATTGTCACGGAACCTCACAGCTAGATAGTGGAACTGGGTATGGGCACGTGCACTTGACTCCTTTTTATTACCAGGGTCACATGTCCAGTGATATCTGTGCTGGATGCGTGTTAGTGTAAGCCAGCCCTCCGGGAATGATTGGTGCTGGCAACAAGTACAACAGTAATCATTGGATCAGACACAGAGATTCAATCATAAATGGTCACTGATTTGTACTGCACTAAGGTAGGGGAGCAGATGTGAAATAATACATCAAAGATTCTATCGTAAAGGGTCCATGACTTGTGGTACACTGAGGTAGGGGCAGCAGATGTGAAGTTATACACAAAACATTGTATCATAAAGGGTCCATGAGTTGTGCTGCACTGAGATAGGACTAGTCAAACACTAATTTAACTAAAAAATGAAGAAATCTCATTTCCACCTGAGGTTTTGCTATTTAATAGCTATTTATTCATTCAATTTTTGAGAAAATATTCTACAAAAGTTTTGGACATATTATATACAATAAGACACCACACAATTAAACACAATACAGTTACAGCAATATAGATACTCATTTATACTAATCAGACATATCACAGTCATTCAATACACATGCATACACACATACAAGGCCTGACAATTCCTCAAATTGCGGAAGTGTCAGTAGGAAAAAATAAGCTAAAAACGACAAAGAAAGGGTTGCCCAATAAATCAAGATACTAGGTATAATACACAGGTGCTTTTCAACCTAAAATAAACAGTACACTTGTGGCAATTAGTTGAATACCAATCAGATTATTTGATGCAAAAATGACATAACAATGTGTACAAATAAACTCAGGTGCAGTATTTATCAACACTTGGGTTTTATAATTGGAGCAACACTTTACACAAGGGCCTACGCGTTTCGAATCCCAATCGGTGTTAAAATGGTACTCTCCTCAGGGCCAATGAAATTTCTGAAAAACATAAAAATACAATCTATATGTCATATGGTTCTTAAAGTGCCTACATAAAACTCAAGAGTGAGACCACCACCATCCTGTACAGCTTACCTAACTGGTCTGTAGGGCGACTTGATGGTTTTGTGATGCAGAAATCTCTGCAGGAAAAAAGGATAATTTTAAGGATAATTTTAACCTTCGGGTCAACAGCAAAGCGGGGGATGTGCTAGGAGGACAGGAGAATTGCTATACCTGTCTATAAAAATGCGAATGATCGGCGAGGGTAGACTGTATCTTTTAAGAGGCGCAGGGGCTGTCTTTAGCTGGTAGTCGTGGAAAACCAGTACCGTGGTGAATCGGTTGTGTTCTCACTGAAAGTGTAACATATTTCTGATTACCATCTGAGGGTGGCGTTTAATAAATCACAGGTGAACAACACTGATCTCTTACCGCGCTGAATTGTCAGCCTAGAAGTCCGTTGTCAAATCTACGGATCCAGGGAGACCAAAGATGGAGTTTCCAGCATTTCCAAGTTGAGGAATTCCTACAAAACCAATGTTAGTATTACTAGACAGCATGTGGATGGAATCACGCTGGATGGGCTCTGGAGTAATGGGGATATACCTGGTTGGCGTGGACACAGTTCACTACTTTTCCCACGCAGAGGTTATATAGATATAAGTGCTCAGCCTAACTGATTAGAGCCAACTCTTTGTTGTTAATAGAAGCACTGAGATAGGGGCATCAGAAGCATTTAGCGTGTGTGCAGACAGCGATGATACGTGTTGCGGGCGAGCCACACTGGGAGCAATGTCTGTTGCCTACTGGACTGCGTCATCTGCAATCACGACGCTATGTGAATTATGAGCCCTGCTATCCACAGTGTAGATCGTAAGCAGTAGTCAGCACACACATCGAGGAATGCTTTTAGTCACTTCCTCTTGACAAAATTCGAGTACATAGAGTACAATTGTCTCTAAAATAAATAAATCATATCTCAATTTAAATTGTGAGCTCTGCTGACCGCAGTGTAGGTGTATGGAACAAAAAATGAAAAATTTATGGAACACACTGTCTAAATATGTAGGTTTCCGGGACATTATAGTTAGTTGCCTACTGGATTCTGAAATTAATGAAAGAAGACTGAATTTGAATTGGGAGTCCTGCTGAGCACAGTGTAGGCCGGAAGCGGTCAAGAAGGGCCAACAGCCACTTGGAGTTGACTTGAGCTGCATAGAGTAAGTGGTAGGTGTGGTGTTCAGCGTGTGCGCAGCCACGGACGATGCAATGTCTCTTGCCTACTGGACTGCCGTATCTGCAATCGGGACTCGATCTGAATTGTAGCCCTGCTGTCCACAGTGTAGATTGAAGGCAGTAGTCAGTAAAGACATCAAGGAACGCTTTTTGTCACTTCCTCTTGACAAAATCCGAGGACATTGAGTAGAATACTGTCTGCAAGTAATAAATCAAGACTGAATTCAAATTGTGAGCTCTGCTGTCCTCAGTGTAGACTGTCATTCAGTGTTCCTTTAAACTTGCAAGATGAATTTGGTCATGGTAGTAAAGCTATACCTGATATAAAACAAGTTCTTGAAGCAAGGATGCTAAAAGGATATTATGTAGGATTGAGTGACGTTATACTTAGTTGCCTACTGGACTCTGCAATTAATAAATCAAGACTCAATTCTAATTGTGAGCCCTGATGACCGCAGTGTAGACAGGAGGCAACGGTCATCAAGGGCCCAGAGCTACGTGGCATTGAGTTGAGCTACACAGTTAGTGGCATCAGAAGCATTCAGCGTGTGCGGAGCCTGCGATGATGCATGGTCTGGGCAGGCCGCACTGTTAGCAATGTCTATTGTATTATGAATTCTGCCTTAATAAGGGTATGTGGCGATGACTTATTGTGCACTGAGTTAGTGGCACCTGAATCACTCTGCGTCTGCGCACCCTGTGATGATGCGTGGTCCGGGCGGCCGCACTAGTAGCAATTTCTTTTGTCTAATGAATTCTGCCTTATTAAGTCCACGTGGCGTTGACTTCAAAAACCATTGAAACCCTTTCATCAAGCATTTGCATTTAACTCCTGAGGGACATCTAGTAATCACCAGTTGAACTGTAGCTCTTTGTAGAATTATTTTTATATTGGATACTATATAATATTCACTGCCCAGTGCTAATCTCATCCCATAATGCTTTGCAGGGCCTTTGGTTAGGAATGTTTTTTTGCCAATAACTGTGCTTGGGGTGGTCCTAAGAGGATGGGACCACCACGAAATCGTTCAATAAGATGTGCTTTTTTGTTTTCAATGCATCTGTTTGGTACTCCCCCTTGATTATGGAGGATCCCGAAATCATCACCTCTCTCACTGCTTGCTAATTTTTCACTTTCACTTTTGTGAAAGTACTGTATGCACTTTAGTATCACTTACTTTATCATAACTGGCACTGTGCAGGATGCTACATGGAATTATTTTGCAATTTTTTCACAGTGCAGACAAGTACACAGTGTCATCAGCTACGCTACGCAGACTATGTGTACTACGTGAAGTTCAAAGTATACTACGTGAAGCTACGTGTAGTGCTGCTACACAAACTACGCCCAGGCCTAGGGATGACAACACTGGTACATGACTAAGATCTTCCCCACTGCCTGAGGTAACATAGTTGGGTTCACTGTCCACAACGCTACAAGCACCAGCAGTATATCTACACATGGAGAGGTTTGTGCTCTGCAGAGTGAGGTCTGTCCATCACATCACCGCTATACTTGGTATTGTGTGCATTATTGTTGCAACATCTCACAACTGGTTGCCACATCTTGCAACTTTCAGCTATTGTGTTGTTGAGGGGCCATGCCATTTTTTGAAGGTCCGCAGTCCTGTTCTACGCTGGCTCCGTGGAAGTATGGGGGGTGGTCCAGGGGGAAGGTCCTGAGGGCGGTGGCAGTGGGATTTGTGGCCTTCTTGGGGTCGGAGGTGTATGATCAGTAGCTCTATGACATATGTTGGCCTTCAAATGTGATTCTGGGCTGGGCTTCCTTTCACACTATAGGTAGTCGTCATACTTTACACCAGTAAAAGGCAGATGTTACATTTCTACTGCTAACACAGTTAATCGCCAGTTTTTGGATCGCACCGCAGATTTAGCTGCTCGTTGAAAATATCGGGAAGTGGTGTTTTCGTGTTGTTTTTGCCCAGGAACGCCTACTCTGCATATTTTTAGCGTTAGTTGTTGCTCTCATTTGTGGCAAATCTTTTTTGCTATTGCTGGTAAACTGGCAATATCGGCTGTTTTCAACAGGTTGAGAATGGAATGATAATTTGAAATCACTGAAAAAACTATAGGTTTCATGAACATTATTATTAAAAATTAGCATTTAATAAACCTTTGAAATTCACTGAAAAAACCATAGGTTTCAACGACGTTATTGTTAGAAATTAGCATTTAAAAAAACTTAGAAACTCACTGAAAAAAACATAGGTTTCAGGGACGTTATAGTTAGTTGAACATTTCACTTGTAAAAAAACAGAGATGTCATCAGTGATGTCACTGACCATGTCATGAGTGATGTATTATGTGACGTCATCAGCAGTGTAGTGCAGGGGCGCGAGCTATAGTTAACTCTACTAACTATAACGTTAGAATTTCTCTGGTTTTATAAAAGTGAAATGTCCAACTAACCAAAACGTCCCTGAAACCTATGTTTTTTCAGTGAATATATATATATATATATATATATATATATATATATATATATATATATATATATATATATAAATATATAGATAGATATATATAGATATATATAGATATATATAGATATATATATATACCAGAAACTCTCCCTCCCAAGGTGAGAGAAAGCTGCACACACATTATGGCTTCACTTCCTTTTATTTAAATCTTAAAGCGGCACCATTCCTGACACGTTTCGGTCTCATCAGACCTTGATCATAGGTGACGGCATTCATACATTGTTGGCAGTTCACAGTTTCAATTTCACAATAGCAGTACTTGCACCTTGGCTCCCTCGTGGGTATGCGGGTGCATGATGGGACCTCTGTTCACTCAACAGCCTAATATAGCCCGAGTGGGCAATCATATACAATGTCCAATACAGCTATAAAAGGTAAAATCCATTAGAGTTGTAGCCATTACCCGTTCCATTAACAGTCCTTAATCCAAAGGCTGCAAGGATCCAAGCCGCACCAATTCATGGCTGTGTCACAGCCTTGTGTTGCTTCACCGACCTCCTCGAAACAGCGTTCCAAAAAGACATTTCTGGTACTATTCAGGGAAGTGGTGGCTCATGGCAGGACCACGCCGTTTTACACACCAGAAACTCCCCCCCCATTAACAGTCCTTAATCCTACGGCTGCCCTGTCACTGCTTGGGAAGGCGTTCAGAACTTTATTCGATTAAAAACATAACACAAACGCAGCTCACAGCGTGTTGGTCCCTCCTGGAGCTTGTTTATGAGATGCATTTGAATACTTTAACTTTATAAATTAGGACAGCAAGGAAGGTAGAGAAGCCACTCACCACCAAAAGTGATGGGGCTCTGTAGGCAGTGTGATGGCATGTTTATGCCCAGCTAGTTCAGCAGTGTCGGATGCCAATCGATTCAAGTCAAAATGCTGGCAATTTCTTATCTTGGGCACCCAAAAAAGGTGAGAAAACATGCAATTCCTTTGGTAGCCTCCATCTTTTATCTTGATCACCTGGTAGTCTAGTCAAATGATACTTCTTGTACCCTCCCACGGACAGCTCTGCTGTTACTGGTAATGGTCATTGGGTTGGAGTTTTGAGACTCAGCTTGCAGACCGAAGGTCACAGCAGCAAATGTCACAGCTGGGCCTGCATGTCTGCATTGGCGGATCCTCCGCTAACGTAGAGGATTGTCGCCCCAGAGGAAAAATAAAATGATATTAACACCATGTAATTATCTTTTTATTTTTCCCTTTTGGCTCTGTAGGTGCGGGGTGGGCGGGGCTGCCCACAGAGCTGGGAGCGGAGGGGTGGGCACTTTCTAAGTACGTCTTGGGTTGACCAAACAGTCATGCGCATTTATGATGTTCACCACCGGGCTGTATTGCACAGTCTGGGTGGAGAACATGCACATCCTCCCAGCTCCTGTCTGAGTGCCGAACTACAGCACTCATACCAATCGCAACACTGCTGTGATGCTGGTGACCATTAGAGATAATGGTGTATCCCAGTGACCCTCAGAACCTGGGTATCAAATATAAATAAGAACAATTGGTTCTGTTGGATGTGTGTCAATTTCTTTGCTATATTGTGAATATACTAATTCTTTATATACTTCACTCAGTACACATTTGCGGTATGGTACGTAAGGACACACACAACAATTCTCACTTTTTGAAAAAGTTCTTCTTATTATGGAAATTTTACATGTATAAATCAAGTTATGAAAAGTGGCTGTCAAGGACAAAAAAAGCAAAGAATCACATACAGAGTGAAATATATAGTGACTATTAGTGACAAGTGGTGGTCGTGCTATACATGAATAAGTGAAGATGACATATTTACAATTATAGAAAAACATAGAATTTCATCAGTCCATATATGAAAGCTTTAGGTCACAACAATCATAAGATTTTCTTTTTTCGTGTTGTGGCTTAAGATGGACAGATTGACAAAAGTAACGTCGACGTTTCGACCCTAGACGTTAGTGCAGAATTATTTGCATCTGGGGTGGGTCTTCATCAGGACAATAAGAGAGTGACAGCCTGCAATAGTAAGGACGGAATATTAAAAGGAGTTTGTGTCGGGGCATGATCTCAGAGTGGAGGCAATGTCTGTTGGCCTGCTCACCTGAGGACGTGGGCAGCTAGAGGATTCTTCAGTAGCCGTTGCGGTGTCAGCCGACACCCACTTTGGAGATATCCTGACTTGGAAGATTCTATGGGGATATGTACATCAGGGTCAGCGCTAATGCACTCATGAGAAGCATGAGAAAGGAAAGTGTCCACAGTATGTTCATACCTTTGTAATTAATACCGGTTTTCTTCACCAGCTGGTGAAGAGAGTTGGGGTATGTGCCGCCTGAGCGATCACCTGTGGAGTTAAGTTAAACCCAAGGTAAGTATTAGATTGTTCAATATAAATTTTAGGTATTACATGGTTCGGGTGCGGAATCTTTTTCTACACACGCAGTGGGAACGGTATTTATCAGATTCTGGAAAACCGGCGGTATCTGTGTTGTTAATGTCTGTGCATGCACAAGTAATCTACGTCTTATAAAATAGGGGTTATATCTAGGATGTGAATACTGACCTGTTATAATTACGAAGCAAACCCTATCCTACGGTACAAAAAGTGCTTTTTTTAAAAAAGGACAAGCTTGCTAATGCCCTTTTGTAATTATAGCATGACACGTGGCTACAACTCATCAACCGCTTTATTTAAATACCAAACCTTATGTCTGATTATAATAATAATAATAATAATCCACATTTGTAAAGCGCACAATCACCTGTAAGGGTCTCTAGGCGCTGGGGGCCGTCGGGAAGATTAAGCAAGCTATTGCCCAGAGTCACATGGTGCTGGGCTAACCTGCCGCCGGTGCCGGGATCGAACCGTGATCCCCAGATTCCAGCGTCAGTCGCCCTGGCCGCGCGCCACACCTCTACGATTATATCAAGCCAAACACAATATAACTCGTGTCAGAGGTTTATAAAAACACATTGTGTCCGATTTTGTCAAAGAATCACGAGTGGGAGGGAATCTCTCTCGCGTGCATGTGGGCCTGTGGTTGTAAAGATGCCATGGGGTGGCGCTAGTGGCTGCACAAGCTAAGGGGTTCATATGAAACACCCTCATGTCCGATTAGATGTATTGAAAGGGCTGCGGACACACTATTTAACTCGTGCCGGCAGTTCTTTAAAGAGCACGTTATGTCCGATAACATCAAGGGAGGGAAGCTCTCACTCGTGTAATTTAAAGTTAAACTAAAATGCGGTGGGTGGGGGCAGTTCGACAAATTTTTCCATAGCTATACTAAACCACATTTTACTCGAGCGTGAAGTTAATTCGGAAAACAATTCTGCCATTCTTTATAGTCCTGTTTTTAAGGCTAAATGGTGCCAATACCGGGTCTAGTCTCTGGGGCTGATGAAGTCACTCCCACGAGCTTTGCTGGGACGCCCAGGTCCGTCTGGGTGGGGCAATGATGGCGAAAGGGCCGCGTTGACCGACCATGCGTGTCCTACGTGTGTCCTGCCATGGCACGTCCCTTCATTGAGGGAGAAAGCTAAAACCTGCTGCTGGATCGATATATTGGAAAGACTTCTACGGTTTCACATTCTTTAGAAGTACATGGAAACATTAAGAGAGGCTGCTGGTGATATCATTGTAACATAGTGGCACCGTAATCATCAAAAGTCATTTTTTAGAAAAACATGACATATGGTTTTAAACATTTTGAAAGAAATGTATACAATAGAAATATCCTGTATTTAGCGCAAACCACTCATGGTGTGTGGCAACAATTATACAATAGAAATGCGATGTAAAATTTATTAACGTTTTTCCAAATATACCTGCTGAAATAATGCATTGGTTTTCATGGCGTGGATATTATGTGTGGTGGCACTTAGTATAATGGCATATGTAGCCCACGTTGGTTGGGGCAAGCTGAGGGACTTTATATTCATAGAGGTTGACCTTGGCGTGATCTATGGTATGGCGCCCCGATGTAGTATGTAATGTGATCTCATAACCTGCTCATTTGAAGATAGATGACTCTTCGTCTTCATTCAATCCTTGGGTCACTGCTTCAAGTGTGTGGATCCAGCGGCTCTCTTTGATATTCAGCCTGGAGGCCAGGTTGCCGCCTCTTTGGTGTATTTGTCTTTTCTCTGCCACCCACCGCTCCATGTGTTCGTGCGTGTGGCCACAGGTACCGTAGTGTTCCACTAGGGGTGCCCCCCGCACCTTGCACCTCAGTCTACTTTGATGTTGTAGAATTCTCTTTTTTATTCTCCGAGTCATCTGTCCGATGTCGAGCAGGTGAAATGGGCATCTGATGGTTTTAGATGACATGCTGGCTGTTACAGTTTGTGAATGTTGTGAGTGCATATGTTTTCGTTCTGTGTGTGAATGAATTGCCAGTGTGTGTATATTCACTCACCTTGCAGATGCCACATCTTTGGTGGGCTGTTACTGGCAGAAGTCTGAGTTGTGTTGCGATGTCCAGTGTAGCTGAGGTCTCAAGATACGAAGAGGCCACGTACTCCTTAATGTTTTAAGCCCGTTTGAATGAGCCCATGGGGGCCTCCAGTATTTCAATTTCAGGTCCAAAAGGGTTCCTGTTCTTTTTTACCACCTTATTGATATCATGACTCCTTGAGTTGAATGTAGTGACACAGATCAATGTATCCATGTCCATTGATTTTTCTTGTATGTCCAAAAGTGTCTCTCATGGTCTATACCACGCTCTTTTCCTTGCTCTGTTGCGGAGGCCCTTTAGGTACCCCCTGTCTTGTAGTTTGGTGATGAGTATGTCAGTTTATTTGAAATAGTCATTAGGTCTGGTGCAGTTCCTGCGTAAACGCAGGAATTGCCCATATGGCAACTTATCTCTCAGATTTCTGCGAAGGTTCGGGTATTGTGGTCAGTCGGTTTTTTGTATAGGTTCATCACGATCATCTCACACTCTTCCTCAAACGACAGGTCCAGAAATGGTAGTGACTCTCTGTCGTATGACGTCGTGAACTGTATATCCGTGGAGCAGTTATTCAGCCATATGAGAAAGGTCTTCAAATCCTCTTCCGTTCCGGTCCATATCATCACGATGTCATCGATATATCTGTTCCGTTTAGTTATATTGTCATGATGGGGGTTCTGGTTGGAGTATATGAATTTATTTTAAAAGTCGTTCATGAACAGGTTTGCCAAGCTGGGACCGAACCCAGCTCCCATAGCCACTCCTCTGCATTGAAAATAGCATGAGTTCAGGAAAATAAAGTCATTCTTTGACATCGCGATTTGTAGTAGTTGAACCAAGAAGTCAGTTGGTGCCCAATGTGGGGATGGACGAGTTTCTAGAGTTTTTCTAATTATTTCAACTGCTTCCTCTTGTGGTATGCTCGTGTACAAGGAGCACACATCAGGTGTGACTAGTAGCTGTTTAGATTTGTCGAAAGGCAGGTTTTCAAAAATTTGGATAGCGTGCATTGTGTCTCTGAGGAATGATTTAGTTTCCAAAACGAATGGTTGAAGGAATCTACCCAAGAATTGGTTCACAGGTTCCAAGACCGACCCACATCCAAATATTATGGGTCTTACTGTTGGTCTGTTCAAATTTTTATGGATCTTTGGGATGTATACATTGTGGTTATCCTTGGGTCAGTTTTGTTTAGGAATTTTGCTTCAAGTTCTGAAAGGAAGCCTTCATCTAATCCTCGTTTTGTCAGGTCCTTTATTAGTTTTGCGATTTCCTTGGTGGGATCGCCTAATATTCGAGTGTGGCTGTTTTCACAGTTGAGTTGTTGCACTATCTCTGTTGTGCAGTCCTCCGAATTATGTACAACAACAGCTCCCCCTTTGTCCGCTGTTTTTATAATGATGGACTTGTTTTCTTTAAGTGTATTGAGTGCCAATCTTTCGTCTTTAGAGATGTTGTGTTTAATGTACTTGGTCTCATTCAGTAGGAGCATTACTTCTGACATTACTATTTTTTCATATGCGATAATCCTTTCATATATTAGATGTAAATGTGAATGCTGGGCGGAAATTTGTTGCTGTTGGTTTCCTGATATACTTTTCTTTATAAGCAAAAAAAATATTTCAGACGAATTTTTCTAAAAAACTGTTGTAGCTCAAACTTGATATTGAAGCTGTGATGCTAGTGACAGCAGCGTTGTGATTGGCTAGGGGAGTCTGAGAGCCTCGGTGCTTCTTGTTTTCTCGTGCTGTGGAAAGAAGGACGTAGGAGAGGAGACGCCAGGAAGGTAGGCTACATTTTGTATTTTTCTGCATGCTTTCCTTTTTTTACCCCCTCCCCAGCCCACCACTACTGCCCCGTTGCAGCTGCTACTGCATGACTGGCCTATTTGAGGCAAGTTCTTAGCACGTATGGCAGTCTACTTCCTTCTTCTCATCTCTTCTTTTCCAGATACTGCATGCATCAAGCAGCTTAGTTTAACCCTTAGTGAAAACTCCTTACAGCCTCTTTGGTCTCTGTAAATACCCTTTATAGGAGTGGTTGTATTGTAGTAGTTTCAAGTGCACAGCAGTTAACCGACCCTTTGACTTGAGATTGACTCTCAGCCAGTCACATTTTTTCTGCCTAAACTGCTGTGGATTTGTTGACTAAAAATTCAGGTTTGGCTGAAAGTCACTTTCATGTCATTGGACCAGTAGAGAACGACATAAGGATAATATGGGTAATAATAAGAGAACTAGGAGGGCAGAGGGTATGTTAAACTATAGAAGGAAGCACGACTTAGAGCACATTTGCTTATGAGACACTCGGCTGAAGCAGGTTTTCAGAGACATAGGCCTGTCTTATGACTGATACTGCCACAAACCAATGGCCTTTAGGAAGCGCAGGCCTGGAGTGAGATACTCAGAAGCAGTCAACGTGTAGCTTTCCTTTCTAGTCCACTTTCATAGCTGCAATGGTAAAACTATTGAGGTTTGAGAAGGGCCCAAAAGTAGATTTTCCTTTGTAAAGTCTTCTGTTGGGCCTTGTTTAAAGGCGGGGAGGCTAGGAGAGGGCCCCTGAAGACTATCTGGTTTATGAGTGAAGGAGAACTGGGGTGCCTCGGGGGAAATAGGAATGTTTGTTGACAAACTAGTTTAATCTGAGGACATCTGATGGTGGGTGTCTGCAGGTAATCTGATAGTCTCTGAGATCTGCTTAGGGAAATCGAAAGACTGACTTGGTGTCAGAAGGAGACAGAGTACCTCTGAGGGCCTGCCCAGTTGTGTCTGAAGATGACCTGGGAGTAAATGATGGCACGCTGGGGGTGCTTGAGGACCAACTGGTAGTGCCAGATGACATAAAAGGGACGTCACTGGATGGGATGAGGGTTTCCTTTCTGCTAACTTTTTGTCCATGATTGAAGACTGAAAGTCTCTGAGAACTAGATAGCGGTATTTAATGACCAGCTTGAATGTCTGAAGGCTGTCTGAGTGTCTTTTAGGGTGGTAAAAGGGACTCTCAGGTCTATGTGATCTTAATGCAGAATGGAAGACTGCTAGAGGTCTTTTGCTGTTGAACTCTGGGTGCTGGCTCGTATTGTCCAAGTATGGATTGGGGCCCTCTAACCTCTAGCCAAGGGTGTCTGTAGGCCAGTTCTTTATTTATTTTGTATTTATTTATATAAGTTTTATATAGCTCCAGCTAGATCCGTAGGTTTCAGAACGCTTCACGGGATCGTTATAGAATACAGTAACACATTCATGCAATGAACATATGAGGCGAGAGTTCCATAGATAATGGTACCCATCATAGGTGCTAGTAGAGTGACCAACACTAGAGACACAATTCGATATGATCTAAAAGTCAGAGAAGCAAACAAACTGCCGCTTCAGACAGAGAGTGTAGGTCTGATCAAGCGATACTTTACTAAGATCGATAAACTAGGACTTAAAGTAGTTGTTGAGGAGGAGGAGGTTCAGGCTTCTCTTAAAGCTAGGGAAGGAAGGGTTGCATAGAATGGTCACAGAGTAGGGAGTTCCATCTGCTTGGAGCATTTCTGGAAAAAGAGCGGAACTTTCTTACTGTCTTTTTTAGAATGGGAGGTAGGAGCAGAAGAGCATAGGAGCTTCTCAATGCTCTAGTACCCTGCTTTTGACAGCTTGTTCTCTAAGTAGTTGGTGAATGAGAGTGAAGGGCTTTGTGGATGATACGAGCAGTCTTGAAGGTGCATCTTCCTTCAATGGGAAGCCAGTTGAGGCTCTTGAGTCTAGGAGTGATGTGTTCAAACTGTTTAACGTCTGCGATGAGCCGGGCTGCCATGTTAAGACCTAATCTCAGGGGGGGGAGAGGTGAGTTTTCGGCGTCCCAGTGAGAATGGCATTACCATAGTCTAGTGTAGAGAGGACCAATGATTGCACCACATTCTTGAAATCATCAGTGGAAATAAATGGTTTAAGTTCCTTGAGATTTTTTAATGTGTTCAGCGCTCCTTTTGCTGTATTCTTGATGTTCGCTTTCATTGACATGTTGTTGTCCAGGACAAAGCCAAGGGATTTTGCGAAATTGGATATAGTAAGAGAGCAATTTAAAGCATGTAGCAGGGTTTCCGTTCTCCCACAGAACTGTGCACAGAGAACTAGAACCTGGGTGAGTTAGGGTGACCCAAAACTCACCTTAGTATCAGAAATCCCCTTACCTAGCTAGCTACAGTGTCTTATTGGTAATAACAAACTCCCAATGATTTAGACAATCCAGAACATGAACTTAGGGTACCTCAGGTATCGTGGAACACATGAACACTCTTTCGTTATATAATCATTTCAAACAAAAACTGGGAGTCAAAGATCACACGTGTAAGTTTGAAATATTTATTTCTCAATGCAATGTTATCAAACGCAGTATCTTATATAATATCAACATACATATTATAAAAACTAGAGTTAACAGCATAGTCACTAATCCATAGTAAGCGAATGGTGATAGCATATTATAATGCAAAATCTATATAAAGTTTTTATCAATGGTACTAGAGGGGAAACTACCAAGGATAAAATTAAAATCCTTAGTTGGAACCTTGCGGGTATCCATAGGAAATTGGGCCTACCCGAGTGGAGTGACCTGGTAGAAGCTGATAAGATTTATATGTTCCAAGAGACTTGGAGCACAGAACCACTCCACCGGGTTGGGTTCGTTACCTTTTTTATCCCAGCAGTGAGACCCATGAATGGGAAGGGGCGCCCTTCGGGGGGTCTTATTACATGGGTTATCTCCCTGAATTGTAGAATAATATCCAGGCAGATAAATAACCCAGATATTTTAGGTATTTTACTAGGCATTCCAGGTAGAGGTCTGTCTCTAGCTCTTTATAATGTTTATGCTAGAGGCACAAAAATGGGTACACCTCACCCGTAATAACAGACCTGGAGGTGCATCTAAGGGATTGCAAAGAAGCTGACTACACCTTAGTAGCAGGCGATTTCAATTGCACCTTTGAGCCACTCCCCCTAGATGGCATCCCTGACTTGGGCGAAGACGACAGCAGATGGGGTATCCCTTCACTTTCCATCCCTCCGATTAGGCGTTGGACCAGCAGTGCAGTGCAGCTAAACGCACTGACTCTTGAGTTTGGGCTAAGAGCCGCTAATGGCCGTACACCCTCCGACCGGATGGGTGCCCCGACGTTCAACAGGGTTGGTCATACCTCTAGGATTGACTATATCCTGTTGGACCTGGGGCTTTGGAACAGGGTCGAAGACATGACAGTCATACCAACTGTCGAAAGCGACCACAACTCGCTCTCTCTAACTATTACGAATCCCTGGTCCAACGAACTATTGTCAGCACCCCCCAAATACTCACATAAGGTCACTGTCTCTTCCTGTGGGAGGCGCTTAAAGTGGGACAAAGTTGCCAGTAATCCTGGCAAACTTGCTAATATAGAGGAGATTCTTGCGGCCTCACAAATGGAACTTGACTCTATCGACCTAATCACGCTAGTGGATGGGCCAACATCCATTTTTGAAGCTGGTGTTAAGACTATAGGTGAAGTCTTCTGGGCTAAGGGCAATGCTGGGAGACATGGGTCCCAGAATAATTCCAAGGGTGTGCATGTTTGGTACACAGCAGCCTGCAGGAAAGCCAAGGCCCGGTTGATAGAGGCCGTTAAAGGCAAATCTCAACCCCAAATACAGCTAGCCAGGAAAGAGCATAAGAGAATAATAGGCCTAGCAAAAAAGGAGTGGGAGGAGGCTTACTGGTCCACTCTTAAAGAAGCTAGCTCCAAGAGGGACCCAAAAAGATTTTGGGATACTATCAGAGCTCGGAATAGGCCCGACCGTGATTTAATAACTTGTAATATCCCTAGTCAGGCGTGGGTCGAACACTTCTCCAAGCTTTATACCCGCCAAGCCGACCAGTTGCAGACAAGCGACTCACAAGGGGGGGTTGGGGGCTTATCCATGCTCCGACCACCTTGGAATATTCAGCCTAGCGACTTTGATTTTACCATCAAAGAGGTCGAATACGCAATAGGCACTATTATCCCCCAAAAAGCGGCTGGCCCGGATGGTATCCCTGGTGACCTTTTAAGATCAGATATTTCAAAGTGGGGAAAACTGATCCATTCCCTACTTGTTGCTATCTGTAGGGGCGCCCCCGTCCCCTCCTCGTGGAAGGGGGCGGAGGTGGTCCCTATTTACAAAAAAGGCCCCAGGGATGATCCGGCTAATTATAGGCCCATTAGCCTGTTAGACATCAGCCAAAAAGTGGTTGGCAAGGTTCTACTGCTAAGAATTCTTAACTGGGTAGATGAAAATAAAATCCTTACCGACTACCAGGCGGGCTTTAGAGTGGGAACTGGGACAATAGAGCAAGCCTTTAGGCTTATGTTGGTCTACTGGAAAGTTGTGGTTATAGGCAAGGGCAGTCTTTATCTCGCGTTTATCGATCTAAAGACTGCCTTTGACCTTGTACCTAGAGAGACCCTATGGAGCGTACTGGCTGATATGGGGCTACCACACTACCTGCTTGTGTTGCTTGTTAGGCTGCACGAAAATAGTTTTGCCCAGATCAGGTGGGGCCCAGGTGGGGCAAAAACCAGCAGTATCCCGGTAGAGAGAGGTGTCCGTCAGGGATGTGTGTTAGCTCCCACCCTTTTCTCCCTTTACATCAATGGGGTGGTGGAGCACCTTCGGAAACACCCCTCAGATGAACCATCCCTGGCTGGCGAGTGCATACCAACCCTCCTCTTCGCGGATGACGCGCTTTTAATATCCAAGACCCCAATAGGCCTCCAAAGACTTTTAAACAACTTTCAATCTTTCTGTGCTAGTCGCGGCCTGGTAATCAACACAAGCAAGACTAAATATCTTGTGTTGAACCCTCCCAAAAAACCAGTCCGTTCTCCTATCTTGAACGCCGAACCACTGGAGAGGGTAGAAGTCTTTGATTATCTTGGGATACGCCTCTCACACAAAATGGATTGGACACCTCACTTGGACAAAATGCTTTTAACTCATAAGAGAATTACAGGAGCACTCTTGAAGGAACAACGCTCCTGTATAATAAGACCCATAGCGACAGTCCTAGAAATAAATTCGGCTAAGGGTGTCAGCTCTGCTCTCTATGGGGCTGAACTCTGGGGGTCATCCATTTCAGATGCTCTACCAAGATCAGAGATGAAATTTTGCAGAGCAATCATGTCTTTACCGCAGGGAACCCCCACGGTCCCTCTAATGCTGGACCTGGGATGTCGCCCAATTGATGACCTCGCAAAATTTCGCCCACTCCTGCTTTGGGCGCGGCTCTGGCGTGTGGAGGAACTAAGTAAATATGCTCAAGGCCTGGCAGAAATCATGTCATTACCAGGGTGGCACAAAATTAAATGGTTAAGAGACATGAAAGTGCTGCTATCTAATTTGGGCCTTAATGATGCATGGTCAAATAGATCTTCACCACCGAAGCTAACGCTAAAGAAACTATATTGGGACTGGATCTCTTCAAAAAGAAACACTACTACTTCTCTGGGTAGACTTATGGAGGACTTCTTGAAGTTTAAAGACAAACCCAAGCGGGAAGTGTATCTTGACATTATTGAAAAACCCTTTGATAGGGCCTTATATTTTAAATTCAGAGCAGGTACCCTTCCCCTTCAGTCTTTTACATCAAGTTGGAAATCATGTAAACAAACCACAGAGCTTTGCCCAGCGTGCCTAACAAAATTAGAGACATTGGCACATTTTTTGTTCGAGTGCAGTGAATATGCAAATCCAAGAAGGGTGTGGCTCAAAAATTTATGTCGGCAGTTAGGTACTAGGAGTCACGTGACTGCAATCAGGATATTAATGTCTGATAGCCGTGCCACCTTTGCCTGCGTTTTAGCCAAATTTTTATCATGGGCTTGGTCCATCCGTACCAAAAGGCTTAAATTGACTGTTTAATTCTCTTTTTAAAAATAATTGCTTCTTAATCAATTGCTGCTTTAAATCAACGAGTATGGTTTTTACTTGCTTGTGTGAATTTTTATTGTTGTACTGTGACTTACGCATTGCTTTTATGATAATTCTTTTATCGAAATAAAGCCTTTTTGACTGACTTGATAAAGTTTTTATCACCTATATTTCGCTCACCCTATTTAGCATATTATATTATATCTAAGAAGGTCTCATCTGGGTTCTTAGCAGGGCGGACCCATACCTCTAATTCTCAGTAGGAGCAGATCACATCAACAGCTACCAGCTCTCTGCATGCGAAGCATCAAGTGTGTTGATTCATTCCCTGTAACTCTATCTTAAACCCGAGTAGAGCCCAATGTTGGCAGCAACATTATTTGTGTTATGTCTAATGTAGTGCGAGGATCAGGCTTTCAGCAACCTTGTGTTAGGTTATTCTTAGAGGGTGCAGTTCTCAGTGTGCAGACAGTTGTACCAAGCACGACTGATATCAGAGCAATAACATATTATTCTCAAATAAATCACATCTTTCGTCTAGGTTGAAAGCTACCATAACAATTAGGTGTCGTGTGCAAACTGAAGCCGAAGGAAAATATGTCGTTTAAACATTTAATAAACTCATGCTAACTTAACACAATATATAGAAAAGCAGTAACCATATGACAAGCATTTAGGTCGCTTAGCCATTTGTGTATTGGAAGGTGGTTACTTTTGGGGGAGGAAAGAATTACCTCTGATTTGATGGGGTTTAGGGTTAAGTGATTAGCCTAAAACAAGGATTGTAACTTGTTCAGTGTGTCGTTGAGATGTTGAATGTCACTGGGTGAATTGATTTTGTAGTAAAGTTGAGTGTCATCAGTATATAGGTGGTATTTGATCCCTGCCTGTTTCAAGATGCCAGTTAAGGGTTACATAAAGAGATTGAAAATTGATGGGCATAGAATTGAGCCCTGAGGAATGCCAAGATAGATCCAAGACGGTTTAGACAGGTAAGAGTTGATTTTGATTTGTTGTAAGCAGTGTTGAAGGTAGCAAGAGATCCATTTTAGTACAGTGCTATTCAAACCGAAACGCAACTTCAAAGATTTAAGTAGCACTGGATGATTAACCATATCGAACGCTGCAGATAGGACAAGTAGGATGAGTAGGCAGGTGTCACCCATGTCTAAGGCTCTGTGGATGTCATCAGATATGTTCAGCATGGCCGTTTCAGTAATACAACCTTTCCTGAACCCACATTGGAAAGTGTCAAGGTGGGAGAATTTTCATACATGATGATTATGTTGCTGTAAGACACATTTTTCCAAAGTCTTGATAAGGAACGGGAGGTTGGAGATAGGCCTGAGCTTGTTGAGATTGTTGGGGGTCAGCCTTCGTATTTTGGGAATGGGTGTGATTTGTCCTAGTTGGAGAGAGATCGGCACATAACCTGTGGTGAGAGATGTGTTGATGACGAGAGTCCAGAACGGGGCGATGATGTGGTTGAGATTTTTCACCATTGTGGATGGGAGGGGATCCTTAGTGTGGGTTGTTGGCTTTAGATTCACGATTATATTGAAGACTTCCTTTTCAGTCAAGGGTTTGAAGTCCGACCAGTTGGTGTTGTTTTTGAGTTTAGCGAGATTCAGGAGTCATAATAATAAACTTTATTGCGTGATTAACAAAAATATTTGCAATGACTCTTTAAAAAAACATTGGAGTAGATACATAATCAAGAGTTTTACAAAAACAGTTAAAAACAATAAAAGAGGGTAAAAGATGTGAACGAAAGATCTGTGCAAACTGATGAAATGCATTGTGTTTGTAAAAAAAAAGCATTTCACGGTTTACTGAGTCTTTGTTAATCAAAAGAGAGTTTCTTAAGATGCAAAAGCAAGTCTTATTGAGTCAAGTTCAATTGCTGGCCTCTGGGCTTTGGATCATGTTAACTGTTTTCATGAAGCGCACTAGACTGCAGGCTAATTGAATATCTTCTCTCTTGAAGCTGATCAGCAACGCTTGTCTGCGAGTTCGCCCACCTTTTTGATTCCAGAGCTGTGTTAGTTTGCCCCTTCGAGCACTGTCTAGAGCTTTGCAGCTACATAACAAGTGCAGAACGGCCTCCTTTGGATATTCGCAAAGCCTGCAATTGGAATTCGGTTCCAGGCGTTTCCATGGGGGAAGATGTACTTTTGACGGAATTACCCCCATCCTCAGTCTTAGGAAATCTTCCTTCACCTTCCTTGAGAAGCTGGTACTGAGGTATGGCTGAGGTAAGGCGCTAGTATAGCCTTGGATCACGAACCACCCGTGTGATCTCCTGGTTAGTGCGGCTTTGTCGTCTTCCATGGAAAGAATTTTCACTGACTTGTTGACAAGGCGCTTGAAGCACTTGTGTGAACAGCTCGAGTGTCAAAGGTCTTTCAATGCAAGGGATTTTATAGATCACAATTGTTTAATTTAGGCACGGCCTCTTGGTCGAGAACATCCAATATGGATGAGTTGTAGTGTGAAGTGAGCTTTTCTGCGGTAGACAAGAAGGGGAGACACTGTAGTTGATCACAAATTTGGGATTTAAGTTCAAGAATTGGGACTTGTTTGATATTTCTGGTTAACAGCTTAAGTTTCTTCATAACATCAGGGCGGAGTCTGGTAGGGCGGAGTCAGGCCGGAGTCTGGTTGATGTTGAAAAGAATTAGATGGAAGTCAGACCAGTCAATAGGTGAGATGAAGCTGATGGAGATAAGGTAATTTTTCGGTATAATCGCGTCAAAGGGTGAGGCCTTTGGTATGAGTTGGTGCCAAGTATACGATCATTTTATGTTGGTCCTCGAGGCGCAAATTGCGAGGCGCAAAATAAAATGTACAACAGTGTTTTCAACACTGTGCGATTCCCAATGGGTTCGCAAATTGCAAGGCTCATTATTATTAATGAGCCTCTCGCAATTTGCGAGCCCATTGAGCATGACAGGCTCTTCCAGGGATGGTGTCAGGCCGTCCCAGGCTCAGCAGACCACCATGTCTGGGACTGATTTTAAATAAAGCATTTTTTTTTAAAGTGCAGGCCGTTTTCCTTAAAGAAAAATGGGATGCATTGGAAAAAAATTAAGCATTTTCGTTTCATTTTTTAAGGGCAGGCAGTGGTCCCTACCCTTAAAAAATATTTTTCAAGCATTTGCAAAGGGAAAGGGGACCCCCTCCCATCTGTGAATGCATTACCACCTACTTGAAGTAGGTAGTAATTGCAAGTGTTTTTAGACTGCAATTGACGTTTTAAAACATTAGTACATGGTTTTGAGACTAACAAACCAATTTGTTCATGCAAAAACGGGTTATACATCTGGCCCTTGGTTCCTTACAGAGTTGATTTAAATCGTTAATTTTCAGGAGGTTCATGAGTAGTCAGACTGAGGTGTCTTCTGTTTTATAACAATGGATGTTTAAGTCTCCCAAGAACACATCCTTCTTGTCTGTTAGGGAGAACCGAGTAATTAGGTCTGAGAACTCTTCTACAAAGAGGGCTCGTTCACCAGGAGGATAGTAAAAGGTGTGGAATTTGATAGGATGGGAGCCTTTGTTTATAAGATCCACCCCGAGGTATTCAAAGGTTGAGTATTCTGCCTTACTTAAAGTGGAGGGTTGAATTCAAATTTTGTGAATTATGGCTAGACCCCTGCCTTTTAGGTCTGTCCTGCCTAAGGATGGTATAACCTGGTGAGTTTAGAAGGTGGTGTTGTCATTAAGCCAGGATTCCATGAGGAACGCAATATCTATTTCTTTTCTGATGATAGATTGAGCGATATCAGTAGCGTACTTTGCTGCTGATCTACAGTTGAGGGGCATGCAAGAGAGAGGACAATGCTTATCCTTCGAGGAAGGAAGAGTTAGAATATTGGTGAGTTGAGCTGGTGGCCTGGATCATTTATTGTTGAGTGCAATCTATCTATGGATACTGGGATAGAGGCGGGGTGGGGAGATTTTGACAGGTGCTTCGTAATGTAGGATTCGCTGAGAGCAGTGGCTTAAAGATCAGAACGGGTTTGTTGGGCTTGATGGGGTCTGTGGGCCAGATGACTTAAAGAAGTGAAGGCCCAGGTGATATAATGCATGGATGAGGTGGGCAAACCAGTGAGTGGGGGTACTTTAGAACTCTCGGATGTCATATCTGGGTAGCTTGGTGCGCTGAGAGCGGTCATGTCGTAGGTGAGCAATGTCATTAGCCTGTGAGTCAAGATTCTGTTCCAAGCGGGACAAGATCTGAGTGAAAGTGATTTTGACACTATCAGCAATGCATGAGGGTGGATGAGAGTCAAGTCCCTGGAGACTCGGAGCAGACAGTGCTTTCAAATCTGTGAGTTCCTTATCATTGTGACTAGGCTTGTGGTTAGCCCATATGGGTTGAGTAGGGAAGTCAATGGTAGGGAGGGGCGCGTCGGCTATGGGTATATGTGTAGCAGGTCTCGCAATGAGGTCTGAGTTGCTAGGATTGAGGTGCCCCACATTGCAATTTGAAACCAGGAGATTGTTGGTTTGGTTGGGCAGAGGTGTTGACCCACCGCAAGACATATATGTGCTGTGAGTGTGGGATGGGGCAGTAAAGATACTGGCACTGGGTTGCTCCGGGCTTGAAGGTGAATTGGAGGGTGGAAGAAGTCAGGCATTTCAGGGGAGCGAGTCAAAGGTCCTTGGGATGAGGGCAAGTGGTTCAGATCTCCCAGCAGTGATAGCGGTTTCAAAAGCAACAAAAAGTGATGATCGAATAAGGAGAGGTGTGGGTCGTTCGTTTGAATAAGGATGTTACCAGTTTTGAAAATAGATATATCAATTTCACCTCTAAACTAGAGGAGGGGGGCGTCATCAGTTTTGTTCCATAGGGTATCTTAATGGTCTTGTTCACTTGCAGGAGGAGAAGGAAGATGTTTTTCCATTCTGATGGGCGCTTGTAATAGGTGACTAAATTCGTTTTCTTGGAGTCATTGGACAAATGGTGGTCGGTATCGGCAATTAGAGTTTCAGGCTGTTGTTTTAGAAGCTTGTGTTTGAGATTCTTCTTTGCATTCTTGAGACATTTATAGGATAATCAATAGTCCAAGTGTAAGGACCATATCTGACCGGTGTTGTGTCTATAGGTTCATGGGGGAGCATTGTAATCACCATAATCGTGGCTGCTTTCCAGTTGAGGGCGCACCAAACAGGACTGCGACTTCAATTAGAGACCGGTGAGGTGAATGCGTAACGACGAGTGCGGAGCTATAGGGAGGTGAGTAGTGTAAACTAAACCCAGGCAGTAGGATACTGTTACAAGAAGCTAACGTCCAGCTGAGGGTGTTAGAGCATCTGCAGGGTATCTCTGGAAGAAGAGTGATAAAAGGGAATGGGAGGGAGAGCTGGTGTGAGGATTCGTCTTACAGTTTTTAGATTCCCTGATTTTTTTGAGAAAATGTCAATAGTGAATAAATGCATTTTGGCTTCATACAGATGACTGATGACACTACACGCCTTTTGCTGACATCTTTGAATATGAAACTTTATATTAAATAATGGCAATATCTGTGCATGATTGGCCATTGCAGGTAACGTATTTAAGAGACATTTGCACTTACCTAGTCACTCAACATTTAATGAAAAGTGCTGACACTGTTCATTATTATTATAGATAGAACACAAGCTCTCTAAGAAATGTTGGCAATTTCAAATATACATTGAACTAAAATGTGTTTTTCACTTTCTTGTTCTTTTTCTCTGTCACTTATTTTGTCTTTCTTTCTCTTGCTGTCCGTTAGACACACACTTTTGTTTCTCTACTTCATGCCCCTGCTGCTCAGGGACGATTCAATGTAGTCAATGTGGTAATGACTCTAGATGAGCTATTTTGTAGTGTGAGAATTTGTCACCACATTTATTCCAACCCCTGATTATGTTCTCAAGGTGCCCTGGTATGCTGTGGGTTCTGTGAGTTCATTGTAAATGAAGGATTTATGAATAAATTTCATGGAGAGTATAATAGTGGCTGTATAATTAATGCCAACATTTTTAATTTTGTTATATTGTCTTTTGAAGTGAACCTGATGTATTAGATGTATTTAAGTGACTCATATTTCTCCCAGTACAACAATTGGAAGTGGTGTCAACCATGCATGTTTAAATTAAATACTATGAAAACCAAAGGAAATGATGGACGGAGAGTTGACAATACAAGCACTCAACCCCAGTCAACTGATCTGGGTTTAATCCATCACCGTTCTTTAGCCCACTCTGCCAATCCAGTTCAGACATGGCCATATGCAAATTAGTCTGACCCTGTGCCTCATGGGAACAGTCCAGCCCAAACTGATAAGCCATGCCTTCCCTGGACTGGAAACAAGCTACCGAGGACTGGTTTCTGGCATTTCATCCGTCTTCAGCCCGGCTTGCTTGAATCCAGTGGCAAAGTGAGCAAGGGACTCAAGTCTGAGCATACCCTGCCAACTTATGGTGAACAAAGAAAAACCAGAGGAAATGATGGACGGAGAGTTGACAATACAAGCACTCACCCCCAGTCAACTGATCTGGGTTTAATCCATCACCGTTCTTTAGCCCAGTCTGCCACCCCAGTTCAGACATGCCCTTATGCAAATCAGTCTGACCCTGTGCCTCATGGGAACAGTCCAGCCCGAACTGCCAAGCCATGCCTTCCCTGGACCGGAAGCAAGCTACCGAGGACCGGTTTCTGGCATTTCAGCCGTCTTCTGGGGTGGAAGAGAATTCTATTTCTCTGTCTCTGACCATGCCGCTGCAACGGAGGCCATGTTTAGAAAGCCAAGATACCCGTAGGGTGAAAGGTTTGCGCTGTATAAGAAATAAATACATACATACATATATCAATGATGCAGACAGAAGTTTTATTAGTGGATAAAGTTCATAATGAAAGACCACACTGTCTAGTATTTATTTCATCATAATTATTAGATCGAATTCTGAAACAAATATTTTTCAAAACATTTTCATGTAAAATAGTCACACTGTATAGATTTGAAAAGGAAAGTGATCCACGTCATTATTTAATATCCATGTTGTTTAAAATATTGGGCACGAGCCACTACATCATTGGAAAAGGCAATGTCCGCGTCTGCGTAGCTGTGGATGGGTAGATCGCCAATATTATATGCAGCAATTCCAGCTACAATTAAAAGAAAATAAAACACAGAAATAAACTTCATTAATGTTTCGTAACTTAGTTTAACACACACACTTTTTTTTAAAATTAATTAAATAATGCACCTGTTACAGAGTGCAGGCTGCTCTGTTTCTTATATAGGTCACGTGGGTAGAGAGCAGCCTTTGCTCCAATGTTGCTGAGACAATAGTGACTAGTCACCGTTTATGGAGAAAAGTCTGGTACCCTGTCCGTTCCTCAGAAGAAAGGGGAATGAAACATGCACGGCTTGGTCACTGTGGCTTCCAGAGCGGGAATGGGCATGCAAGTGGCATAACTCTCTCAAACCTCCCAAGCCTGATCCCACACCGCTGGTAAATTTCCCCTAATATCCCTTTGGCATTTCATTTCTAAACCCTCCAAATCACTGTACATTTGCAACTTGACACATTTATACAAGAGTGTGGCCTACTAGATACTGCCCAAGCAGGTCAGCAAGGCCATTCTGGCCTCTTTGTCTTCTTAATAATCTCATTCTGATTCTGAACAATAGCAGTACTTCCACCCTAGTCCTTTTAGACCTTTTCAGTGCATTCAGATCGTCTCTTCATTTTCTCAATCGTCTCTGGAAATAGCAGTGAGAGAGCGTGCCGTGGAATGTATGAGCTTGTGTGTTGCAGATTGCACCCTTCAGCACATTGCTGATTGCACCCTTCAACACATTGCTGATTGCTCCCTTCAGCACATTGCTGATTGAACCCTTCAGCACATTGCTGATTGCTCCCTTCAGCACATTGCTGATTGCACCCTTCAGCACATTGCTGATTGCTCCCTTCAGCACATTCCTGATTGCTCCCTTCAGCACATTGCTGATTGCTCCCTTCAGCACATTGCTGATTGCTCCCTTCAGCACATTGCTGATTGTTCCCTTCAGCACATTTCTGATTGCACCATTCAGCACATTGCTGATTGCACCCTTCAGCACATTGCTGATTGTTCCCTTCAGCACATTGCTGATTGCTCCCTTCAGCACATTGCTGATTGAACTCTTCAGCGCATTGCTGATTGCTCCCTTCAGCACATTTGCCTTTGCACCCTTCCTCAGAATCTACAACTTCGCAGACTTATGCAGCTACTCCTTATGATTAACAACTCATCTGAATCTCAGGAAGCCTTTCAAACCTCAGTGCTATTCATCCGTGATTGGATAAACTGCAATCATCTAAAGTTAAATTCTGAAAAAACGTAACCAGAAACAAGTATGATTTTTGGAGTCCCTCATTTTGGCCTCCAGTAATGGGCGTTCCCCCACAACCCAAGAAATCAGGAAAAAGTCTCAGAGTCCTTTCTATGAAGCCCCAGCTAGGAGTGGTCACTTCTTCCTGTTTCTTGCAACTCTGAAGAATCAGGAAAATCAAGAAACTCCTTAGCTTTGATGCCTTTGCCCTGGTCATTTCTAGGATAGACTACGCAAACTCTCTCTACCTGGGCCTCCAACAGAACCTCAATCGGCTCAGAACCAGCCAGCCAGGTTAATTTTTCATCTACCCAGACGCTGTCACATTACCCTTCTGAGGAGACAAATACACTGCCTTCCTGTAGAACAGAGGACCGTCTTCAAGACAGGCTGCATCATTTTTAAATCCCTTCATGGAAGAAACCCAGCTTTCATAACATCCCAAAATAAAAATGACATTTGCAATAATAACCTAAGAACCATCCGCATGAACCTTCTCACAATTGCCAAATTTAAAAAAGAAGAAAATGTGAGGTTTCATATTTTCAGGGTAATTGGACATTTTATTGCATTTTAAATATCGAATTGCAGTAATCTCGAGTAATAATATTGATATTTCCATTATATTGAGGTAATACTATCGATGTTAAAAATATAGTTTTTTTCTTTAAAAATGTCAAAGTACAAAATATCGAATGAGCAATATCGTTTGAAGATAATATCGTTTTTTTTCGTAGTGTAAAAAATATCGAAAATAAAAATATAGAATGTGTAAAATATTATTGTTGTTAAATATCGAAATAATATTTATTTATATTAATGTATTATTACTTTAATTGTATTAATACATGTATGAAATAGTATTTACATTTTATTTATAAAATATGTTTTAAGGTCGGGATGTTGGATTATTAGGAGATAAGGGTGGGGAGTGTTTTAACAATATTAGTATAAAATCACACATTAATTTAAAAACATTTTTTTTTATCTCATTATTTAAATTTAATTTTGAAATTATATTTTTGTTTTAGAAGCAGGATGTTGGTGTATTAGGGGATAAGGTTGGGTAGTGTTTTAAAAATATTAGTTTTACATTACAAATTAATAAAAAAAATTGAAAATATACATTATTCTAAACTAAGAATTGTAATTGTAATTTTGAACATATAATTTTGTTTTAGAAGTGGGATGTTGGGTTACTAGGGGATAAGGGTGGGCAGTGTTTTTAAAAATATTAGTATAAAATTAGATATTAAAATATGATTTTGAATTTTTAAATTAATTTGAAAGAAGAAATTTAAAATTAAATTCAAAATTGTATGTTTGTGTTAGGGGCAGGATGTTGGGTTATTAGGGGATACGGGTATGGATTATATGTAAACAATATTTATAGAAAATTAAATCTTAAATTGAAATTGTGAAACCTAAAGTTATTTCAAAAATGACATTATTATATTCAAAAATATTGTTCTTATTTAGGAGTGAATTCTTAGGTTATTAGGGGATAAGAGTGGTGAAATATTTGAAAATTAATTTACATTCATAATTTTACATTGAAATTACTAAAAAAAATTATAGAGTACTGGAATAATGTTTTATGGTAGGAAAATAGTGAGCTAGTTATAATATTACATAAGAAATGATTAATGTCTAGCATTCTTACTGAATTAATATTTATTGGGGTTTAGTTTTTTATATATGTTCACTGACCAGTATTTTACTAAAATTAATATTGAACGGAGTGGGATTAGTAAATGATATATGGTTAATGTCCAGAACATTCCCTGAGTTAATCCTACCTGGAGTGGGAATATTACATTATATACGGTTAATGTCCAGCACCTTCATCTGACTTTATCCAAACTTGAGTGGGAATATTACATGATATACTGTTAATGTCCAGCACCTTCCCTGACTTAATCCTAACTGGAGTGGGAATATTACATTATTTACGGTTAATGTCCAGCACCTTCATCTGACTTTATCCTAACTGGAGTGGGAATATTAAATTATATACAGTTAATGACCAGCACCTTCCCTGACTTTATCCTAACTGGGGTGGGATATAGTAAATTATATATGTTCAGTGTCCAGCCCCTTCAACTGACTTTATCCTAACTGGAGTGGGAATAGTAAATTACATATAGTTAATGTCCAGCACCTACCCTGAATTTATGGGTGGGAATAATAGATAAAAAATGTTTAGTGTCCAGCACGTTCCATGACTTTATCCTAACTGGAGTGGGAATAGTAAATTACATATAGTTATTGTCCAGCACCTTCCCAGACTTTATCGTATCTCGGGTGGGAATAGTAGATAAAAAATGTTTAGTGTCCAGCACCTTCCCTGACTTTATCCTAACTGGAGTGGGAATAGTTAATTGTCAGTCAGTCAAAAAGCTTTTATTATCAGTTAAAAACCATATAAAAGGCAAGAATATCACATCATATACAACAATACTATATACAAATAAGTTAATAGTTATAAAAATTCATAAAAGACCACAAAAAGCAGCGTAATTAAATTTAAAAGCAAGTATTGGTGTCTCTCACTCTTAAACAAATTGCAGTCTGACCCACCTCGCAAAGTAAGTAACAAGTGGGCCACCCGTATTATATCATTTTAAAACCCTTTAGAATTGCACACCTACTGAACCACATCGACAGAAGGAATTTTGAGGTGGCAAGGACAAGCAAAAAGGACGTGTCTGATTTGAAGACTCTAAGGCCTCTCTATAGTCCCTTATACCTCTAGACCGACAACACTGGATTAACCATTTGGTTCTTGCCCTAGAATAAGAGGGGCAGAAGAGCAGAACGTGAAGATCTGTCTCTCTGCTGGCCTCGCATCCAGGGCAAGTACTTGCAGAGGGTGGTGTTTTTGTCCACTTGTCGGTGGTTTCCCTTAGGGGAAGTGTGCCATGCCTAAACTGGAGATAAAGTTTCTTAGCTAGAGGTGGCTGAATTTGGGTCTAAGAATCTTTCAAAAAAAGGGTGTGTCTTAATCTCTAAAAAGGTATTGGTAAGCCTGCCCAAAGACGGGTTTAATGAAAGAAGAGCCCTACCATGCTCTTTCAGCGCTAAGCTCAAAGCTTTTCTAGAGAGCGAGGCGCAAGCCTCCTCAAGGGAGGACCACAGGTCCCCCCTTCCCAGATTCTGTACGAGGCTTCGGATGTACTTCAGCCATGGGATCCTACCCACACCCCCTCTGGCGAGCAGATCCTGCAAGTCTTCCCTATAGCTCTCAAGTTCCGGGGTAGCCCAAAACAGTCTCCAATATAGCAGGGGACGATTTGAAACGACCTCGTGTATTGGTGCCAGACCTAAGTCCAACCTCAAGGGAACGAGGGAAGTGCTCTGGGGAAGGCGCATACGGCGTCTTATAAAGCTCTTCTCAGTAAGGGAAAGAGGGTTCACGCTTACATGCCCCAAGAGTTCTGCACCATAGAGTGCACCACCTCTTGCCTGCACATTGTAAATTTCTACAGGCGGTCCCGTGAGTTTAAGGGAAGATTCACTATGGACTTTTAAGATCCCGCCTGATGACTGGGCGAGTTTCAGGTTGGCTTTAGCAATCTGAGAACCCCAGTTCATTTTGTCATTAGGAGTAACCCCCAAATATTCGAAGGTTGAAACTCTATTGAGATCCGTTCCCTCCAGATGTGGGTGACGACAATTCGGATGGATCGAGTTATACACCATGTATTTTGTTTTGGCAAAATTGATTTTCCGGTTCCTCAATTTACAGAAGCTGGAAAATGCTACCAGTGTGCGCTGGATACCCCCCAGTGTTTTGGACAGTAGGAGGGTATCATCGGCGAACATTAACGCCAGGATTTTCCTGCCAGCTAGTGTAGGGGAGTCCAGGTTGTTCACTCCCAGTAAATTGGCAATGAGGCAGATGAGGAATAGGGAAAAGAGCGTGGGCGCTAGTACACATCCTTGCCTGACTCCCCTTTCCACTGGGAAAGGGGAAGTCAGTGCCCCCTTCCCAAACCTCACCCTTGCGTACGTGCCTGTGTGCAGCCGCTTAAAAAGCTCACACAGGTAAGCCGTCCCTCTGGACCAGGTCGAAAGCCGACCGAAGGTCCACAAATATCAAGTACAAACTGCCGACCCCCAGAGTAACAGTCTTCCAATGGACCAGCTGGAGTCTAAAGAGCTGGTCCATCGTCGACACCCCCGCCCTGAATCCGGCCTGCAGAGAGGACAGGACGTTGTTATCGTCCATCCAACTCTGCAACCTGGTCAGGAGGACTCTGGAAAAAAGCTTCTGGAGGACATCAATAAGGTTTATCGGCCGATAGTTGGCCGGGTCCAGGGGAGAAGCCTTCTTGAATATGGGTATGATTTCGGCACCTAGCCAGGTCGGCGGAATGTCCATACCCTGCATGATGGCGTTAAAAAAAGTGGAGATGTATGGTGCCCATACCCCATCCACGGTCCGATACAGGTCCCCAGGGATTTTATCCAACCCAGGAGCCTTTCCTGGCATCAGACTCCTAATTGCTGCCTTAATTTCCAAGATCGTAAAGGGATAGCCATCAAGGGCCCTGCCCAACATGACGGCTGAATCAGAGATTATTACGGCCACACAGGGGGGCGCTAGAGCCTTCTGAGAATCTAGTGCATAGAGGGGCTTGAAGTGGGCAAGCCACACCTCCTCGCTAAGATTAGGGACAATGGCAGAAGCGCCTGAGGCCGAGCCACCACGGACCAAGTTCCAAAATAGCCTGAAGTCACGGGCCTCAGAGGCTTCTCTGATTTTCTCCCAGTTGTCAGCTTCCCATTCAGCCTTGGCCGCACAGATTAGTCTTTTATAGGCAAGGCAAGCGTTTCTTTCAGACATCGGGGTGCCATGCTTCACCTCCTTGATCAAGGTGGATTTGGCCTCCCTACAACTTTGGTTAAACTAGTGAGAGTGCTTAGCTGCTTTCCCCCTGCCACTATGGGATGTTACAAAAAAGTCAGCTAATAGGTTGAAGAGCGAGGTGTGAGTGGCCTGCAGAGCCAAGAAGTAAGAGGGCTCATAGTCACTTGCCCCAAGCTTGCTAACCGCCTCTAGTGCCCCTGCTATGTGATTATAAATCTCCGCTACCCTATCCGGGGCTTGGGCAACCTTCTCCCACCTAACTCGCCTGCCTCCTGAGGTCTGGGTGAGTTTAGAAGGAGGTGTGGTCCCAGACTCTTCTGATCATGAGTGGTTCCCCAAAGGGTTCGCTAATTCGAGTGAAAGTTAGTTGTGGTCGCTATCGACCCTAGGTACTACAGTAAATTCTTTAAGACGTGCCCAAAAGCCCACGTCTACAAGGATATAATCGATGGCCGTACTTTTCCCTGGCCTGTTAAAAGTACAAGCACCAGGTACATCAAGGGAAAGTCTACCATTGCAGGCCCTTAGGGAAAAAGTAACGACCATCTTATTGATGGCGAGTGCCAACTGCGTCAGGTGCTTTGCAGCATACATACTGCACTCGGGGATGGAGCAAGCCTCATCCTCTTCAGAAGAAACAGGGGGGATCCCGGTTAGTGGCTCAAAATGACAGTTAAAATATGCCCCAATAATGATATGGGGAGAGGGGGGAAAGAAGATAGTAGCACCTCCAGGGCCTCCAGGGTAGATTATGGCCTTCTGGAAGGGGACAGGGCGCAGGTAAATATTTAGCACCGCCAAAACCAACCCTTCACGAAATGAGAGTGTGATGCACAAGATATCTAGGCATTTGGTGTCTATTACCTTAACTGTCCACCCCATGTGCACCGCCACCCACGTGCACAGCCCACCCAAGGGTCTTCCCCTTGTCCCCTGGGATGCTGCTTCATGGTATGATGCAAAGCCTACCCTAGCAGGAGGAGACAAAAGCCAGGTCTCTTGAAAGAGACATACGTCAAAAGTATCCACCAACTCCCCACATTCTAAATTTTGTAGCTTTGTCGCCAACCCAGCCACATTCCAAGACCCAAACATTGTGGGGCGGGCCACCACTAGCTCTGTTGGTGGTATAATATGATGTGCGGGTCCAGGGGAGATACATGTTTGACTTTGAGGGCACTCTACAACCCTACGGTCTCCTCCAACCACCTGGCTATCCTCAGGGTTGTATGTCAGGGTCAAAAATCCCCCGGTTGGCGATAGTCAGTCCACGCTGCTCAGGGCCCTGAAGCGATTACCCAGGGGGGTGTTAAATTGAGGGGCACAATAACCATAAGGAAAAATGGGTTGGTGTTCACCCTGGGCCGGCCCCCGATATGTGCTGTAGAAGTAACTGAGATGGCGAGTGTTGACAAGGCCCGGGGTAGCCTGATCACCACTCTCCATGATTTGTTTAACCGCAGCACGGTCCCTGAAGTAGACAAGGATACAATCACCCTCAATGTCTTTGGGTCTGGTTCCCAGCCAATTGACCCTGCGTATGAACATAATCTCCCCCTGACCCTGTCCCATCAATGGTCGATGCCTATTTAGTCAGTGGATGACCCTGTTTTTCAGTGCTGAGTAGGTTTCCCCTCGGGCATTATCTAGCGGTGGGACGCCTGTGAGCACCACCACATAGGGTGCTGATTCTGGGGGTAGCTGGGGGCAGGGAAGGGGTTTCGCTTGGCTAGATTCATGTGGTTTAGTGGGGAGGGAAGGTTGGCTGCTACCAGTAGTGCATTGCTGCCTCACGGGGACATGGGGGCGAAAAGGGGTGCTAATCGAACTACCCGGCGCCACAGTTCTCATCTTGGTGGACCTGGTTGGTCCGATATTGGCAGGGTTTCTAGTGGATTTCTTAGCTACACCCCGTGCCTGGGTTTCTGAGGAGGTGGCCGGAGGGATACTATGTCCCTGCCTAGCATCTGGGGCGGGTGTCTTACTAGTGCCGGGACCAGCACTCGCTTCCAAGCTCCCCGGGGTGCTAAGAACCTGCGCTTTCCCTACACCCTTGTTATTAATGAGGGTCGCTAGCCGGTCTATCCTAGAGGACAGTGTCTTGAAGTGGGAAGTTATCAACTGCTCCATATGGGCCTGGGGATCTATAATCATGACATGAGAATCAATGTACTTTCAAAGGGATTTAGTGAGGCCTCCTGCAGATCACCTTCTACCTGTTGGGGAATAAGCGCCGGGGTTAGCGAAAGGCGCCTATCAGTATTCTCTACAGCAGTAGAAACAACGCCTATTGTTTTTTGCAACATTTTGTCTATCGCTGTAAGGGTCGGGAGAGGTTGAGTGGAAGCAGCCAGCTGCCTTGTCACAGGACGTGAAGTGGTGCTAAGGATGGTTTTCCCCATATTGGTCTCAGTTAGTTGGGAGCAAAGAGACAAAAGGGGGAACACTACTATGCTTAAAAATAAATGCACGTTGCGTCGGTCAAGATAAGAGATAATAACAGGTGCGGTCCCTAGCCTTTGAGCATCGGCCAATAGGGACAAGCTATGACTGAAAATGGGGTGCTAAGATACCCCTATACGATTAAAGCAGTAATAAAGAACCAGTGCAGCAGATCAGAACAATTGGTTTATAGGTAGGTGGGGATGGTAGCTCCAAGGTCAGGAGGGTGGCCCAGCTCTGCCTCATCCTGCCCCGGACAGCCACAGACGGCCCGCTCTTTGCGAAATCAGCAGTAAGTGCGGGTAGGTGGACTAACCAGCACAATTCCCCCAAAGGCTCCACAAAAGTGTTCACAGTACCCCGCTCCACTGAGGGAGCGTCGCCCTTTTCAGCTCCTCCGGGAGTGATAGTCCATGCAGGTGTGCGTGATGGCGCAGGGTTTCCTGGGGGCTGTAATCTCCCCCTACGGCGGCTACGAGATGGAGTGGGCGGCGGCAGGGGAGACTAGCAAAGAGATCAGCAGCAAGTGCGGGTAGGTGGACTAACCAGCACAATTCCCCCAAAGGCTCCACAAAAGTGTTCACTGTCCCCCGCTCCACTGAGGGAGCCTCACCCTTTTCAGCTCCTCCGGGAGCGAAAGTCCGTGCAGGTGTGCGTGATGGCGCAGGGTTTCCTGGGGGCTGTAGTCTCCCCCTACGGCGGCCACAAGATGGAGTGGGCGGCGGCAGGGGAGACTAGCAACGAGATCAGCAGCAAGTGCGGGTAGGTGGACTAACCAGCACAATTCCCCCAAAAGCTCCAAAAAAGTGTTCACAGTCCCCCGCTCCACTGAGGGAGACTCGCCCTTTTCAGCTCCTCCGGGAGCGAAAGTCCGTGCAATAGTTAATTATATATGGTTAATGTCCCGCACCTTCCCTGACTTCATCCTAACTGGAGTGGGAATAGTAAATTATATATGATTAATGTCAAGCACCTTCAATGACTATTATTGAACTGGGTTGGGAATAGTAAATGATATATTTTTATGTACATACAGTTTTTAAATTTATTTGTAATTTATCTAAGATTTAAATATTACATATATATTATTTGCTATATATTTACAAAATGTATATAAATAACTGTAGGAATATTACAATGTGTGTTTTTATATGTGAACAAATATAAGAGGTTTTATTATGTGCAGTGATAATGTATTTCTATGGTGTAATTGATATATATTTTTAAATTTACTAAGAAAAATGATTATGCTTATTCATAGTAATTTAAGATACTACATTTATCACATAAATACATTTAAGTGAAATATTTAATAATTATACATACATATGAAAATAATTAGACATTTTTAATATTTAAACATGCTTTATTCTTGTTGAAGTAGGTACACATAAAGAAATAATCCATTTGTATTCACAGCATGGAATACATATTAGTAAAAACACAGAAAACATGTACTTTTTATTTAAGGATCAACATTTATTTTGTACATATTTATTAGTTAATGCAATATGTTTATGAAAAAAACATGTTATGGTATAAACACATTTTATTACAGAAGTAGTAATATTTTGAGGCACAAAACATATCTTTGTTCTTGATTTAGAACAGTTGTTGGACAATCATAATATATTTGTACAATTAATATAGAATTATTTTGCATATATATGCATAACATAAAGGATTGTATATTTGATATTTAATGAATATTGTAACATTATAATGCTGTGGTTAACAATTTAATCATTTTGAGAAAATATTAACATTATGACATGTAATTCTAATTCTAATGTAGATTATTATTATATAAAAAATTAATAACATTAATTATTACATTGTTGCATTGCATAACAATAATTCTTTCAAACAGGTAAATTTACTATTATATTTGTACATAAATAATATGTAATGTTTAGAATAAAAAAATGCATATGTAATTATAATAATAATAAATATGTTTACATCAATTATTATTATAATTTTACAAAGTATAGTAAATTAAAAATATATTTTTACACATACAGAAAAAATTGTACAATATAGCAAAAATATATATAACATTTACAGTTTACCATAATGCATGTTTTTACCCTTATTAATTTATTTTTATATATTTAAGCAGCCCTTTTAATTTCACAGGGACGATTTTGTAACCAGGAAATGTTATTTTGGGTCATTCAGAACCGGAGAAGCTCGCGGTTGGAAGCTGTGTCGCATCGATCAAGGTAAGGGGAATTATAATTATTATATATAACTTAATACTTATGTTTAAGTCTAGTTAGGTTGTATATAGTGTATTTATTGTTAGGTTGTCACGTTTTTGGTGTGCTGTTGGTGTTAGTTATATTCTAGTGAGATGTCGTGAACTAGTGTTTGAGGCCTAGTGTAGATAGATGATATTGTGACTAAATATGTGTTATTTTGTTATTTTAAATTAATGTTATTGTATTTAATTAATGTATTTGGGTGTATTGGTGTGTGTGGGTAAGCTTTATACATTTTTTGCAGTTTACTTTTAATAGATGTTATGTTGGAGAGAAATACGCGTTTAAAAAAAAAACAAGTATGTATTAGTTGGTTCAACTTTTTATCACACTTTCTTTCATTTTTTGGGTTTGCCAGGAGCTATTTTTATATTTTTACATCTTTTCCGGGTTTTTGATGGTTTCGACTACTTGGATTTGTCGAGGATGGATTTACATTTGACCTGTTGGATTTCTGCATTTTTTGGGGGGCATTTTTGTAACACTACCATGGATTTACAGACACATGCAAGAATTATTACTTGTTGGAATACATGGTCTATGGCTACATAAATCATAAGTCTATTTTTTTGTATTTATTTGTATGGGACATGTTGTTATAATTAATTATGATATATAGTATATTTTGATAAATAATATTTAATTGTAAATATATATTTATTACATTAAAAATGTATATATGACAATTAAATAATACTTGTGAAAATATAATATTAATTTATGTGGGTAAAGTGTATGTTTTGTGAATGGTTTTTTTAAATAGCTGTGGAAATGTAGTTTGTAAGATGCTTTTGACTATTAGGGATAGGTGCTCTAGGCCTCTGGTTGATGGGAATAGGGTAACCTGACTTTGGAGTAGCTCAAACATTTTTTTACTTTGCTTTGTTAATTTTGGACCTTATTGAGTTACAGATTGTTCCATCCGTAATTCTTGATAGCTCTGTTCTTTCAGTCTAGATTCCAGTAGTTTGTGTAGGGTAGGCTCCCCTCTGCTTGTTGTTGCTTGGAATGCATTATGCTATCCTTCAACACTATTATTTGTTTTGGCCTCTTTGTTTAAGGTACTTAGGTACACATTCTACCAAGGAATGTGGAACTTAGGTTGTCTTCTATGCCCCGATCTGTGTAGTCTCCCCACCCAGGTGTCCTCAAAGTAGTCTAGGAGTGGGGTTAATCTGTCTTCGTTCCTCTTGTAATAGGGGCTCTCTATTAGAATATTGTAGTGCTCTGCTACATCAGTCACAGGTACATATTCTAGTGCTATTAGTTTTTTAACTTGGTATGCGAAAGTACTATCTGTAGCATATTGTACACAGAGGGGCCGATTCCGATTCCGGCAGGAAATCGTTTCACCCGACATGTACCTGTCATTTTTTCCAACCGAATCGTACACCCGCCGTCCGAATGAGCAAGGTCGATTCGAAGTAATAAATCACCAAACGATTTGGTGAAAATCGTTTTACCCGACACGGATCTGTCAGTTTTTCCTAACAAATCGCATACACGCAAGTACAATGCAAATTTAAAATTCACCAAACGATTCGGTCTGAAATAAAGATCAACAGACGAGCCGGTAGGAAAGGAGCCTGACGCGACAGACTCGGACGCGAACGATGCCACACACCCAAGCACATACTTGACACGACAGACTCGGACATGAACGATGCCACACACTCAAGCACATACATGACACGACAGACTCGGACGTGAATGATTCCACATAGTACAGCATTAACACAACCCATTAGACACGTACACACTCGATTCTACACAGCTTGGCACATACACGACACGTCAGACTCTGTCTCATCTTCCTTGAACGTGTTATGGTGCATTTCGGAGCTTAAATACGCTTCGTCTAAATGCTGTGAGGTGCTGTAACATTTGCCCAGTATGACGCATATGAAAAATGAATCATACTTGCGTATCGGAAATGGGTTGCTTTGGGTCTCCGTACAATGCAATATATGTGTTTCCTGAACTGTTGCGTGCTTATCTAGGTTCCTGATCGATACTGTGACCTTATGCCCCTATTCGGCTATAAATCCATTTATTCCCTATATTGGCATAACCGTTCAAATGCGATTTTCTGAAAAGTCATCTCTGGCCTCACACGAACAGAGCCACATTCCAGCATGACTCTCTGCTACTTCCTTTGCGACCAATTAGTGCAATGACAGAGCAGCAGTCACTATCTGATATTCCTAGATAACACTCCGAGTTCTTCAACAAGATAAAAACTTAGCAAACCTGGAAATCCCCGCTTGCTATGTTTTGATTAGTAATGGAACTCTAATGAGCAACTGATAACTGTCACTTCCTAGTGACATCTTTAATTGACGTCTTATGTCCAGCAAACTTGCGTCAAACCCGGCACCTGTCAGGTATAAATATTACCAACGTTGCCTTAAGCAATGCTCGTTGTTCATTGCCTGTTGCTGATGCCAGCTGCCTGCATGACCCTGTGTTGGTAAATCTAGCACTCTGTCGCTGCAGCCTGCTATCCTGTGGTGGTGAAGCTGCTGATTACCATTATCGCCGCTACAGCGCGAACTATGGTGCAGTACGCTTAAGGAGCTGAACAGCCGTCCTCTGCGAAGACATCCAGCAGATTCCAGCTGCCCACGGACGCTGTCCCCCCTCCTTCCTCGATGCGCTGAAGAGAGCCGCTGCCTTTCTCGTGCAGAGAAATCCAGTCCCGGCGCTTCCGGTTTACCCTTGCGGGTGACTGGGATATCGAGAGAGACCCCTGAAGGAGATACCAATCCTCCATCATTCTATTCAGAGGTATGGTGTTGACTAAACCCTTAGACGAGAATTCTTGAAACAAACCTTGGCAAAACCAACTTAACTTAAGCTACTCACTTACTCCCCCTTCCACGTGTTAGGCTTAGGTCAGGCACACTGGGGTAGGCTTAGTTAGAAGCACCAGTTGAGTATGTTAGCCTAATGTATATATGACTGTATATATGTTTTATTACTTTTAAACCATTGTATGGCTAAGAAACCATATCAATGCTTTTACAGTTCTATTTCGCAATACTTATCTTACTGTACGTACTTTTTATAATAACAGTTATTGCAATTGTGGCAATACATTTCTCTTGTACGAGAAGAAAGACTGTTCAATAAATGTTAACCCTTTATTGACAAACGCCCGTCTCTCTATTCTCTACATCTCGTGAATGTAAACTGCACTAGACTGACTGAGTGAAATACATGTCTATTGTTTCACACGACCCTAGAGATCGACTCTTGATCTGAGGAGCAAAGTTGTCATGTTGCACGGTTGTTGGAAAACTGAATCCCTTCTTGTCTGTGCCAAGGAAGCTGATCACTTCCTATGCAGAGAAGAAAGTTTCCAGTGACCTCTGAGCTAGTTGGTAACACAACCCAATTAAGTTTAGCATAGTCAGTGGAGGCCTGGAATATCCGCAGTTCCACGTCGATACTACTGTTTATGTTATTCCAATGCGCAGGGCCTAGTGGGAAACTAGGAACTACACTACATGGCGCCCAACGTTTGGTAAGGCGATAAACTAACGTAAGACTTATAGAGTAACTCAGTCGTGCATATTTCACAGACCCCTTTCTCCCGTAAATACTCCAATAGACGTCTGGAGTGGGTGAAAGGTTAAAATCCGCCCGACCTTAGTAGGAAGAGATTCCTATGTAAAGCTCCGGTTTATTCAACGTTGAAGGATACAGTGTTCCAAAATATTGTGCACCTAATCTTTGTCTCCTTGGAGACCTACTCTGCAAACCTGCATTTTTTAAAATGTCAGTAGAAAACGGAACCTCTGGGGCCGTAGTAGATGCGACTCAGCAAGGTCTCCTACAAGCAGACCCGGATGCTATTATCATCCCGGTTCACTTAAGAAGATCTATAACGTTAAAACTTATAGAAAACGGACTGACACCTCAGGGTGGTACAGTAATTTTCGTGATAGAGGCTCACGAGTATCGGCAGACAGAGGTATTCTATTCATGGATAAACTTTCCAGCGGCAAACGCTGCAACACAAGAGTTTCACTATTACAAAATAGAGGAACCTCCAGGAGAGTACGCTCCTTTCGAGGAGATTGAAATCCCACTTAAATTTCAAGAGCACCTGCTCTGGTTTAATGGCGCCCTAAAACACAATAATCACATAACTAGGCTCGGTCCTCTAGGGAGACCAGGAGCAACGTGGCCGGTTCTAGCCAGCTACACACCACATCCTGACATTGCAAGAATGTCAAGAGAAGAGCTGTTAGTACAGCTAAACACATTAATAAAAATACATAGGCAATTAGTCCAATATGTAATGCGGACTGCAACAGTCCAGCCAGCTGTTAATTCACACCAGCTGACCCCTCATCAGGGAAACACAAATAAAATTACACCACAGAACATACAGTCATGTCTTGGTAAAACACCCGTAAAACGGGAACAAATTCCTTTCTGGTTAGCACAGAAAATCACTCAAATAGAGGCAGTATTTCCTGATACTACCCCTATTGAGAAACACAGAATCTTGACCATCTGCCTTCCTATGGGAATCGCACCACACGTGGAGGACTGCGACACTTGGGGTACAGTCTTTGCTTCCATTTACACAAAAACACACGGTGTTCCGTCTATGGCGGTAATACCAGAAGTGCTAAAACAGATTCAAAATGAATTCGGTCCAGAGCCCGCTTTAAATCTAGGTATGAAATTACTGAAAGACTTCAAGCAGGTCACGGCTATATTATTAGCCAACGTAAAAGGAGAAGCAGCATCTGTGGCGATTCGCCAGAAGTTGAGGGAAACAGATATAAAAGATCCTGTTGAGCTTGCAAAAATCATAGAAAAATGCTATGAAGAATTAGGTAGAGACAGCTTGGGTGGGAAACCAGTAAAACCCCAACTGCTCGAAAGTCCTGAAAAATTATTTATTAAAAATATTTTAAACACTCCTAAAAAGAGCTGGGATGGAAATAAACAATCCACTCCCAAGGAAAAAGTTTTCCAGACCAGAGGAAGGTCTCCTCGACGGAGGGAAAGAACTCCGACTCGAGAACGCCAGTCTCCCCAACGGGAGCCCTCTGAGAAAAGATATAACCTTAGAAATAGGGATAATATAAAAAAACCTGATAGATATCAAAGTATTGATACACGTCCCTCTCGATCTCTTCCACAGAATTCGGAAAGAAGAGGACGGTCAGACCCAGGAGAGCACACCAAGTCCAAAGACAAGGAACCTGCTCAAAATAAGAAATCTCAATTTCAGAAAAAGAAGGTAGCCAGTATTAGAGTAATCAACCATGCCGAGAATACTGAGGACACAGTTGAAAAACGGGGAGTGGGCATTGACAATGTTGGACAGTGCAGCAGAGATCAGTATAGCACGCAAGAACTTGATGAGTCATCTGGAGACAGTGGACACGAATGAATACATTCAGGTTGAAACTGCCGACACCAGACTTAGCGAGCCCCATAAAATATACGAAATAACATTGCGTATGGAGGGTGATAAGACTAGGAAAATTAAGGGTCTATTTTGGGATAAGCTCTCAAAAGGCTATGATATTCTGTTAGCTGAAAAAGATTGGCCCCCGGAGTTTGTCAGGGAGTGCCCTCGTGGCGAAGAAGAAATTATGCCTGCCTTCTCGAATCACATTCCGATTAATAAAAAATACACATATGCAAGGAAATGGGCAGTAGCCCAGGCACCTGCATTGTATAAAAATCATGTAGGATGGGATGAGGATTCACCTCCTCACAAAATCCAACTAAAAGTGAACCAACTGCCCAACGGCAGTATCCCATAAAGCAAGAAGCTAAAAAACAGGTCAGGGAGATCTTAGATCAACTTGAATACCAGGGGGTGATTGAAACATGCACCTCTCAAATGAACAATCCTTTGTTTCCTGTCTCCAAGCCAGACAATTCATATCGTCTAGTTTTGGACTACAGACATCTTAATACATGTTGCAAAACTTTTGCAGTACAAAACTCGCATAGTGCAGCCCTAATGAATAACATAGTTAGGAAAAAATACAAAACGACATTAGACATATCTAACGGTTTCTTTTGTCAAAACATTGCACCAGAAAGCAGATATTTGACCGCTTTCTCCGCATTTGGGTCGCAGAAAAAATTCTGTTGACTCCCACAGGGGTTAACAGCCCAGGACTATTCTCAGCTAGGGTAACAGAGTTACTACAAATCTATGATGATGAAGCATTATCTTACGTAGATGATATTTATCTCACAGACGACGACTTGGATACTCACTTGAAAAGAGTGAACACCATTATACTTGGGTTCACAGCAGAGGGTTACAAATTCAACTTTAAAAAGTCCCGAATTGCCCATCTGACAGTACTGTTTTTAGGGTACGAATTATCAAGTGAAGGGAAAAGCCTAGCGGACAACTTCTTAGAGAAGTGCGCTGTACTCCAAGCTCCAAAAACGCTGAAGAATTTACAATCCATTCTAGGTTTTCTGAATTTCGGAAGAACTTACATCCTAAATTACGCAGAGAGGGTTAAACCTCTCTACAAACTAATTAAACCTGATTTTAAACAAATCAATTGGACTCAAAAACACACAGAAATTTTGAGATCACTGCAAACAGACATGTTAGCAAAAACAAAATTAGATACACGTGACAACACGATCGATCTTGTAATCCGAGTCATCCCAGGAAGATGCGGATTCACATACCTAACCTCTAATGAGGGAGAAAAGGTACCAATTTCAATTAAATCTCACTTGTACACACAAGCAGAAAAAACATTCAGTCACACAGAAAGAACTGTGAACGCAGTGCAAATCGCATTAGCAAATGAACAAGAACTAGCACACGGCAAAAGGATTAACATCCTCACAGCGGAATCCGCCTTCGAAGCGCTATTCAGCCCAGTAAACCTGCCTACAGTGTCACTGGATCCGAAATGGATACAGTGTATAGATTCTCTAGGAGCGGAAGACGTGAAATACTATTTCGCCCCGCAATACGAAGAACTGAATGATTTAGAGTATGAAGAAGAATATCCTCTGCCAATCGAAATTCTGCCTCTCCCATTATATGCCTGTATAATCTATACAGATAGCTCTGTACAGCATTTCAACGTAGAGAGAAAATCCTACGATGCAGCATGTGCGATCATTAAATGTCGTTGGCTGTGCGATAAAATCAAACCGAAAATAACAAAACCTGAATCAGTAAAGTACTGTTCGGCTCAAAGAACTGAAATCAGATGTTTAAAGATGGCGCTCGAAAATGCAGAACGCGAATTCCCCACACTTATAGTGTGCGATTCTCATTTTTGCGTCAACTCTTACAACAATAAACTGCAGAGTTGGATCGAAAACAACTACAAAGATGACACAGGTGCCACAATAAAGCATAAAAAGCTCTGGAACGAGGTAGCTCTATTACACAAAGAACTACAAAAGACTCACGTGATTCACGCACAGAGTCTTCGACGTGATGGCGTTCACGTTGCAGGGAATTCATTGGCTAATACAGCCACAGCGGAAGCAACTAAACCGGCTTCCGTAGCCACAAAAAAGCGTACAGATAAATACATAGACGGGGAAACCATGCTGGCAGTAAAAACGACCGTAAAAGGCGACTGTGCAGCACTACCCGTAAACTATCCACTCAATTATGCATACATAATCGATGCAAACTCCGTTCCTTTTGCTCGAATCCCTGGAGTGGGGGATAGAGTAATTCCAAACATGAACAGGAGAATATTTTTAATAGCAGACGCACATATGGGTTTGGGTCTGAGACACCAAACAATTAAGGAGTCACTGACTGAATTGCAATCAGTATTCTGGTGGCCGGGAATGAGTGTAGAACACCAAATATATGCAAACAACTGTGAAAACTGCAATAGGGATCGCAGTAGCGAACCTTGCTACCGGCTACCAGTCAGAAAGAGCGTAACGCTGCCTGCACCCCAACCTGCGTCCTATTAATTAGTTAAGACGAAAAGCACTTTAAAAATGAGTCCTCCAGCACTCGGCTGACGCCTAGAACTGTTATAAAAGATTTGCGAGTCTTTATCGGCACATACGCAATTACCACGTTCCATTCTGACCAGGGTCCTGCTTTCAGCTCTCGAGCTTATAAGGAGGCCATGGACAGCATGGGAATTGGATTGCGGTATTCTTGTCCGTCGCATCCCGAAGGGAATAGTGTGGTAGAAAGAAAAAACCGTGACATAAAGCAATCTATAACAGCGAAGGTATTAGGTTCAGGCGCTGGGTGGGTCAAACATTTAATAAGTGTCCAGACTAGTCTTAACAACATGCCAAGAAATTCTCTGAAAGGTTTCAGCCCATACGAACTATTGTTCGGAATTAGAATGCGCGTTCAGGACCTCGATAGTCAGATGTCAGTGGTACAAGAAGAAACAAAGCACTTTGATGTAAAGGATCGTTTGGCTGTTTTACAGGAACTGAATGAAACAAGAAAATCATTAAGCAACATAAAGTTAAAGCAACAGCCAAGTACCACTGACGAGGCACCACCCGCAACAGCCCCAGCAAGGCCTGTCTGGATTCCAAAGATTGGGGATCTAGTCAGAGAAAAGATCGCGGTTAAGAAGGAATTTGGGCCTTCTTACAGAAAAGCAGTACATGTCTTGGCAGTCACCGGAACAAGATCAGTTGTGCTACCGCCCCTTGCTGGTAAAAAGGAGAACAGAGTCGTGTCTATCGATCTGGTAAAACCACAAGCATGTGGCCTATAATCAACAGTAGGCCCAGTGGACTCCCAAGAAACAACAGAATACCCAAACTTGCAACAATCCAAGAGGTTCAAACTGAAAGACTCATCACATTCGATCAGCCTGCAGTGCACAATGAAGGACTATGCAATAATGCCATGGAACTCGTGCCTCTTGAAACACAAATTGAAACAGTTCGTCAAGAAACAACACCAGTCTACACTAATGTGGCATCAGAAAGTGCTACTGAGAGACAGATTGAAAGAACAATCCCATCAATTGACAGAACTGCCTCTGGTTATTTCATCAACTTCGACAACTTCTCTGAAGATTTAAACGATCCCGAAATGATGCCAGAAACAAAAAAGTCTTTTAAAGAAAAAGCAACGGAACTCTTTCATCAACTGAAGAAAATCTACCTTGTTTCCCCTTGGCTAGAGTTCTGGTTCGGTCTAGGTGTATTTTTCCTCCTGCTTTGGCTCATCATGGTACTGTGTTTGGGAAAATTCATTGAAGGAAAATATATTACAATGGACACAGCAAGTCAGAACATCAACCTAGTCCTGAAACCACACAGATCATCCCACGTGAAGAAAAGAGAACTTTCAACAGTAAATGTCACAGCAATTCCAATACCTGGTGGGGTAGTATGGGAGAAAACAGACTATGAGATCTATGGTCCGGTCGAAATCCTGAAGTATCCTCATCAACTAAAGGTTTCCTTAAGTGACTTTGTGACACCAAGTACATTCTCTGATGATTGGGACTTTAACAGTATTAATGACATGATGTCTGATTTAGTAATGTCAGCTAGATTCACAGATCATGATTATTTACAAGGTTCATCTAGTTATGAGCAGTTATTCTGTTACACCCACTATGGGGATCACTACTTGCATAAATCTGCACAGCCTAGAAATGTTTTTATGTATAATCAATGGGAACATTGTTCTACACCACCTAAAAGCAGTTCTAAAGCATTTTTTGAGAAATTCAAATACTTCTCAGGGTTTAACACAAGTGATGCAGAAACGTTTTATTACAAACTGTTAGAAAAAACTGGAATGAAAACAATGCTGACAAATTCTAAATTGATATACTCAGAAGCATTTTATGACAAAATGATGACATTTGGTTTTGATTATTGGAAAAATAATATTGAAACGAAAACAATTTGGGGTACAAAAGATTGGCAGGTGCAAGGCATAGAAGCACTATTTAGAACCTGCATGATACCAGAACAAATGTTATTTTTAAATGACACCATACACCAAACATCTTGTCTTGGCCTAGCTAAGAACAAAGACCTTAAAACACCGTCTATACCAAAGCCAATAGCTGAGAATACAACCACAGATATTGAATTAGACGTGACAAAAATTTTACATTTCAACAGAACACATCCCGATTGGAAAAAATGGTTAATCTGGCCTACTGACACAAATAGCTGTCAAGATAGATTCCTGAATAAAACACAGGGTTTAAAAATGACCAGATTAGACCCTAGATACTCCCAGAGACAACATCCAGGGATTATAACAACATACAGTGTAGGGAAACTCTGCCTAGAATGGCTAGCTACATCCACACTGGCTGAAATTAAGCAACACTTGTCTTTATTAAAAGATGGTGCTGATTTGCGCGATTTCATTCTCGGACCACGCAAACAGCGTCAAAAGCGTTTCATAGCGACCAGCATCTATGCGGCTTACAACGAGGCTTGGAAAGTAAAGCAAATTGAAACTGCTGAAAAAATACGAGAAATTGATCGTATTAATTTGGAGAAATCACTTTCTGTGGTAGACAATGGTTTAACGACTCTGTCTTCCAGAATATATTCTTTGGACAATATTGTATCCTCTGCCTTTGATGTGATAGACAGAGATTTGCTGATGTTACAACATGGCCAATCTCAATTACGCTCTATTATAGAATTAGGCTGGACGCTGCAAAATCTCCGTTCAGGCTATGTGCCTTGGCGTTTAATCAACACAACGTCATTATTTTCCAGTTTTAACCTTACTGATAAACAGATCAGTTTGGCACAGAAAGGAGCAGACTATACAATCCTGAGCATCGAAAGACTCGAGAGATTACCATTGACAATGTCAGAGAGTCCTGTCATTGAATGGATAATACACGGAATTATCACAATTCCGATAACAACTTTCCGATTTAAAAAATGCCTTGAATACATACCTGCTGGCCAGTATGAACAATTGGGTAAAGGATATGTAAAATCCATATGGAAATTACCATACACTCATTCTTGCTATAGTGACGGCGACAAAAATGTATTTCTTAGTGGTGAGAATTGTAAACATTCACTAAGCGGTATACTTTTGTGTCAGGGTATTAATTTACACGGAGCATGTGATGGAAATTCAAACAACCTTTCATGCCACCAGCTAGTCACACCTGCAACTCAGATAGAGCCCTTCTTTATGCAACTCGCAAACGGGAGTTACATTCTTAGAACGGATCACAGGTGTTGTGGCCTCACGCCAGGGACAAGTTATCTAGTACAAGTAACGTCCATGGTCAAATGCTGTATGCAAGCATTGTTCCCGAGCGGGCCTCCAGACATAGTGACTCTCCTCTGGCCTCGTCTGAATCTCTATTCTATACGAATTGATACATTAAGCAAAATGAAATCTGTACTTTTACAGACAACAGTGCCTATAACGTCATCTAAAGAGACGTATGATCTTCTAGTCGCAAGGACGGCTACTGAATTCCATGACCTTTTATCAACAAATTGCCCCGTGCATTTCGTAGAAATGTGCAGCCAACTCCTTAACATGTCTAGTGCTACAAGCATCCCAGGCATATTTAAGACAGTCTTTACGGGACTGCTAACACCCTTCCAGGCAATTTTGGGAATCTTTCCTAATTTTGTGCACTCCATTTTTGGCGGCATACCACTATTTTTGGGACTCGTTGCAGTGATTCTATTTTTGACCCTCCTGCTACGTTATGGCAAGCCTCGGCTCAGACATAGCTCCCATGGGAATGGAAGAGACAATCCTAGCAATGCGCTACAGGGACAGGATAACTGACGTCCTCGGATTGGCCAGGCTGAGAGATCTAAACATGACCTGGTTCCTTTCATTCAGACCGATATGGCAAAATTGCATTTTACCTGTGCTACGGTGTATGCTTTGCGGCGATGAATGCGTGTTGGACATCTGTCTTTCACTTCCATCAGCAGTACCAATGGACGTCGATACTTTGCTCAGTCCGATAACGGCTCACGCATTGTGTTGTCCCCAGCGGCTACCAATCCTGATGACAGCATTTGTGGAGACTCCTGTACTACAGCCAAGTGGTAACAGTGGAGCGAGTGACAAAAGCAACATCATTCAGGTACAACGTGCTGTGAGCATTGCTGGTCCTGCCATCGATGACAGCAATCATTCTCACACCTGCCAAGTTACAGCGCTATCTAATTTGGTTGAACTATCACCTGAATTTGTAGACCAATTCTTTGAGAGCCTGTCTGATACGATGTTCTCACCCACAGAGAAACAATAACTTTTTGAGAAGCTTTCCGACACACAGCGTTCCCATGAACTCTGAATTCGGCCTTCAGTTTTGATCAACAAAAACTGCCAGGAGCTTTGGAAATCTATTTTCTTTGAATTGGACAATTTTTCTAATATTGACCCTTTTTTTGGCACAAACAATTCTTTGCTTAACGTAAAAACTATTCTTAGAGAACAGAAGCTTCACACTTCTATTTCTAAACACATCTAGAGACATAACAACATAACACCAGCCTCTAGCACACATGTTATTACAATGCATTTTTATGTGATGATTTATCTCGCATTTCTTCTGTCAGAGATACTTCATGTGTAATTCTCTATGCATAATCGTTCATTGATTTCATATGCAATAATTTTTGAATGATTACTATGCTTTAAAAAACGTACAGTACCTATATTCCATGTATTACAAGTACGTCTATTTCGAATGCATTTATGTATTTTGGGGTGGGCAATGTTACACATGCATCTAATTGCTTAGTTTTAGTGATTTTGATGGACATGAAAACGTGGAGTGGGTGTTGCGTGCTTATCTAGGTTCCTGATCGATACTGTGACCTTATGCCCCTATTCGGCTATAAATCCATTTATTCCCTATATTGGCATAACCGTTCAAATGCGATTTTCTGAAAAGTCATCTCTGGCCTCACACGAACAGAGCCACATTCCAGCATGACTCTCTGCTACTTCCTTTGCGACCAATTAGTGCAATGACAGAGCAGCAGTCACTATCTGATATTCCTAGATAACACTCCGAGTTCTTCAACAAGATAAAAACTTAGCAAACCTGGAAATCCCCGCTTGCTATGTTTTGATTAGTAATGGAACTCTAATGAGCAACTGATAACTGTCACTTCCTAGTGACATCTTTAATTGACGTCTTATGTCCAGCAAACTTGCGTCAAACCCGGCACCTGTCAGGTATAAATATTACCAACGTTGCCTTAAGCAATGCTCGTTGTTCATTGCCTGTTGCTGATGCCAGCTGCCTGCATGACCCCGTGTTGGTAAATCTAGCACTCTGTCGCTGCAGCCTGCTATCCTGTGGTGGTGAAGCTGCTGATTACCATTATCGCCGCTACAGCGCAAACTATGGTGCAGTACGCTTAAGGAGCTGAACAGCCGTCCTCTGCGAAGACATCCAGCAGATTCCAGCTGCCCGCGGACGCTGTCCCCCCTCCTTCCTCGACGCGCTGAAGAGAGCCGCTGCCTTTCTCGTGCAGAGAAATCCAGTCCCGGCGCTTCCGGTTTACACTCGCGGGTGACTGGGATATCGAGAGAGACCCCTGAAGGAGATACCAATCCTCCATCATTGTATTCAGAGGTATGGTGTTGACTAAACCCTTAGACGAGAATTCTTGAAACAAACCTTGGCAAAACCAACTTAACTTAAGCTACTCACTTACTCCCCCTTCCACGTGTTAGGCTTAGGTCAGGCACACTGGGGTAGGCTTAGTTAGAAGCACCAGTTGAGTATGTTAGCCTAACGTATATATGACTGTATATATGTTTTATTACTTTTAAACCATTGTATGGCTAAGAAACCATATCAATGCTTTTACAGTTCTATTTCGCAATACTTATCTTACTGTACGTACTTTTTATAATAACAGTTATTGCAATTGTGGCAATACATTTCTCTTGTACGAGAAGAAAGACTGTTCAATAAATGTTAACCCTTTATTGACAAACGCCCGTCTCTCTATTCTCTACATCTCGTGAATGTAAACTGCACTAGACTGACTGAGTGAAATACATGTCTATTGTTTCACACGACCCTAGAGATTGACTCTTGATCTGAGGAGCAAAGTTGTCATGTTGCATGGTTGTTGGAAAACTGAATCCCTTCTTGTCTGTGCAAAGGAAGCTGATCACTTCCTATGCAGAGAAGAAAGTTTCCAGTGACCTCTGAGCTAGTTGGTAACACAACCCAATTAAGTTTAGCATAGTCAATGGAGGCCTGGAATATCCGCAGTTCCACGTCGATACTACTGTTTATGTTATTCCAATGCGCAGGGCCTAGTGGGAAACTAGGAACTACACTACAGAACCTGTTAGATACTGACATAGTGCATGAATCAGAAACGAAGATTCGGTCGGGATTTGCCTGGAATACACATCGTACTTGCACGTTTGTTGGAAAAAGCTCAGGATACGAATCGGTCGAAAGGTAAGCCTATGAATAGCATTAGGAAGGCATTATTTCCGGAATCGGAATTGACACCTTAGGGTTGATTTTTGGAAATGTCTCCAGAGTCTTTGGTTAAAATGATAATAGCAACCCTGGATTGCAGTGTGTGGATAATTTTTAAGTATAGCATTTATCATGGCTAATTCGAAATCAATAATTATTTTTTGAGGAAAACAATTATTGTTTTCTTGCTTTATTTTAGTTAGTACATCTATGTAGGAAGTTTGCTGTTTATTTGGTAATAGGGCATAGATGAATGGAATGTTTGAACGTTAGTATAATCCATGGACTGTGTACAGCTGGTAGAATGGTTTTTGGACAGACTTTGAATGTTCCATCCATCATCCAGGTGTCACATTACTGTAATTTAATTAAATTGTTTGCAGTAGCAAATATATTTATTCTTTTATCAGGGCATTTGTTATAAAAAATATGGTTCTTTAGTGTGAGTAATCTTTAATTCAGGGGGAATACGTTCTTCTCGAAAAGTGTTAGGGGCAGGTATGGTTCTTGCAGTTGCTTTTTTCTGTCTTGCAATAGTTATTTTTAAAGAACCTATGGAGGATAATTGGCCTGATGCATGTTGAGGTACTGTTAATAATTGTCTTTGAGTATTTGGGTGGTGGGTTTATCAGTACTAGTGATTGATTCTTTAATTCTTTGAAGAGCATCTCTAACCTCAATCTCTGATATATTTGGGAGGTGAGTATGTTCTTTTACAGAAAGAACAGTAGTTTCATGAGTAATAGCGCTTCCATATCATTTGTTAGAGTATTATTTGCTACACTTCCAAAACACTTTTAGACCAGTTTGTTTCTCCTGTATATAGACATAACCCATATAACATAATTACATTTTATTTTTCATTGACATTACCAATTCTGGACCTTCAGTCCTGTTGTTCTGTGTTATGCTAGGGGAAATAAAAAATAAAAGAAGTTAAAATAAAAAATATATATATTCATTAAATACAGTTACATTTCAGGGAATATACTTACAATGTTTAGTTTGATGAGAACAAAAAGGTCTAGGAGATGATTTCAAGCTTTAGTTTCTATTTTCTAGATGTATTTTCTGTTGGTAAGAGAATAAAAAAAATAATAATATATTATTGTTTGTAGCTGATAGGAATTTTAGGGGAAAAGGGATATTCGGGTGGATATTTAACTGTGTATAATAATTTATAAACGATATACGTCATTTTTGTTCCTGTTTAGTTGGTGAGTGTTTAGAAAGTAATTTTGGATGCTTTTGCAGTTTTCTGTAGAGGATATAGATTAGAAATAAAATATACATTAGTGAATTACGTTTGAAAGTCAGTTGTAGGTGGATAGGAACATTTTTAAATATACTTCCATTGATTGTTATTTTATTGGTGAGGATCTTGAAAATATTTTGCTGGCTTCATAAGATATCTGTAGAGGAGATATAATTGTAAGAAAAGAAAGATTAGTAAATGATGTGTCAGAAATAATTTAATTTGAATATTAGTAGTATTTGTATATTTTAAATATAGTTTTACTTACTTAGTGCAGTTTTAAAGGTTTCTTCAGTAATTAAAATTATCTTTCAGGAAACAGTCAAGCAGAGTTTCACCTTCTTCTTTATTGTAGGTTAGAAGTGTAAAAGAGATGCAAACATTTTATGAATGTTTACTGTTTATTTAATTAGTTGGTGTATTTTAAAATGTGAGCATTTGACTATTTCAAAATAATTGTTTTAATCATTTTGGCTGTTTGTTTCCATATAAGGGAAACGCTAAATAAGAACTTTTTAGTAGAAAGTGATGATTTTCTTGTTTTTCTTTTTAACATGTATCAAAGATTGTTTTTCATGTGACATAATGCAAGCATTATAATTTTCAAAGCTTTTATTTTATTATTATTATTGTAATTTTGCACACAAGTGTTTTCTATTGTATTATAATGTCAACCTATATTTGGTGCTAAAGATATATTTAATTTACCTGTTTTTCAATAGTCGATATTGATAAAAATTCAATAATATTGATGTCTATATTTTGGTATTTGATATTTTTGTTAATTTGTATGTGTTTTTAAATTTAACAATATTTTATTTAATGATATTTTATATTTCGATATTGTTGTGTACAATGTTTTTTATAGACAATGTTGTGTACTCAATATTTTTTTCTTTTTTAAAATAAGAATTGGTAGTCGATATTATTGTACTCGATAACATGACGACGATATTTTGTCAATGCGATATTTTGGTTGTCGATATTATTTCAGTGATCCATTTTCAGTTCTGCCAACTCGTATCCGCCACTCTCTACCTTTTGTCATGAGAGCCACACCTAGCTGCATGAGATTCAAGGCAATTACTAATGACATGGCTTTTTAAACAAGCATAGGACTAATTCCTGTGATTAGGGCTTAGTACTTTTGTTATCCAAGAGCCAATAAACTGTCCCGGTGTACCTACACTCAACAAATACTAGTAACATAACATAACAAAACACAGGAGGGAAGAGGGTCTAGCATTCAAAAAGAATGGGGGTTACTAAAGGGCCTACTGGGTCCTCAATGCCATTTCTCCTCACTTGTTGTAATACCCTCAATGCGCCAACAAGTGGCTTTCCCCTGTTTATGTGAGTGGGTTTAAGGGAGACAGGCAAGGTTACGATTGCACATGGGTTTCCACTCAAAACAAAGACTATATTTCAGGCTGTAACTTGAGCTGTATGTTGAATAAATATGATATCGCTCAGACCTTCAGTGGAACACCGGACCAGATAGACATTTACATTGAAATACCATATGATCTCATGTCCACATCCCTCTCTCTGATGGTCAAAGATATTACTAGTTTTAGTGACCTTTTTCGAACAAAAGGGTCTTTGATGCATCAGCCTTGCTTGTTCAAAACCAGTGAGATAGTAGGTGTTACAAGAGTATTTCCACAGTGAAGTGAATCGTTCTCTCTTGACCACCACTATTCTAACGGCACTCTGAAGACTGGCGAGATCAGGGGCACAACAGAGGCACAACCGGCAGCGGCGGCGGAAGCGGAGACCGGGCACGCCAAGGATGGGCCACCCGGCGGGTGGAGCGACCGGCTCTGACCAGGTCAGGTCAGGTCACACAGTGTGTGTACTTTGTGCACTTGCTTGCCTCCTTATATGTGGTACCCATTTCTCAGGCTTCCACTGCAGAATCCGACGCCCTGTCTGTATAATGCACAGGAAAACCAAACACCCACTTCCCTTACAAGGAAGTGGGTAGCTTGCACGTCTTTGGCCTTTCTTATTTTTCACCTTATTCATCTTCCACTCAATCAACACATCATCCACACATACACAAACTTAATTGCTGTTTTTCTTCGCTGTGGTTATCAACTATTCTTCAATTTCATATTCTGATTCAAAATCAAGGACCTTTATCGAGCCTTTTTAATGTAGCTACTACCCCGGCCGAACGCAGTGAAACATTTGCATACTTGCTGCCTTACTTGGCTAGGATTATCAATTACTCTTGAATTTTAGAACTTGTTTTATATCTGTTATAGGTTTAGTACAATAACAAAATTCGTCTTGCAAGTCCAAATGAACACTGAATGGCAGTCTACACTGCAGACAACACAGGTCACAATTTGAACTATTATGTCCCTGAAACATACATATTTTGACAATGCATTCCATACATGTTCTATCTTTCATTTCAATCGTGATTACTAATGATACAGTCCACCCTTAAATGTACACTGCGGACAGCCGGGTTCACAACTTCAATTCAGCTTTCCTTCTACATTAAGGACACCATTGGATCTACCCTTGCTGTATTTAAGGCAAAGACAATTCTACTCTGTCTTCAGATTCTGTTAACTGTACAAAATAGCATTCATCAATATTTGTATTGATTAGTACCTTCATTCTACTTTACAAACAGCGAGGTTCACAACTTCAATTCAGCTTTCAATGTAAATTTCTCTTCACTATGTGTCTTGAAAAGTGCTTTCAATAAATTCTTCGCTCAGTACAGTTCACAACTAGATATCAAGAGCGCTAGCACTACAGAAAACTGTTAATACAATATTGATTTACTTAAAACACAGTCAATTGGTGTAGAAAATGTAGAAGAGGAACATTTAGTTATTCTTGTCAATGGCGTTCCTACTAAGAGTAAGAAAATCTGGCAAGAATTAGTGGTTTTAGGAAAGTAAAAAAGGCAACGTTGTATTTACTAAAAAACATAATAATATTACAAGTATGTGTACGTGGGAAAATAAGTATTATTTGTAGAAGAAGATAGTGACTTGCCATCTGGACAATTTGAAAAACAGGATATTTCCAGAACTGAAGAAATCTACGAACATTGCAGTGTTCATCCACTTCATTCTAAAAAAGTGATGGAGAATACTATAGAGTTATTTCAAATAAAAGAAGCAAAGGGAACTCCCATTAGTGTATGGGAAAAAAGCTTTGAAGATCGTTGTTTCCCTCAGTTGTTTCCCACAGGTAAAGGAGGACGATATGATGACCGACCTGTACAGATTCCTGCATCTGAATACCGGACATCAATATTGTATACTATAAATCCAAGATTTCGACAATGTATTCCATATTTGTTTCATCTTTTGTTTGAGAGTGATTTATCTGGACGTTCTTATGCAGAAAACCATATATTTAAAACAGGTGTACATCTGCAAAATGTCTCGGCAAAGAAATGTATAGATAAAGTACAGCAGAAAGATAATATTTTTCAATCTCACCTCCTTAATCTCATGACATGTCAGCGTAGTAGTAATGGGTACCGTCATCATGGAGAACTAAAATGTATGCTAAGGAACTTAGAAACTCCTACATAGTTCCTTACTCTAAGCTCTGCTGACTATGCTTGAGATGATTTACTTCAATTTCTTGAGTACACAAATTGAAATATACTAAATTTTGAAAACAAGACACCTGGAGAATTGTGCTCTTTATATCTATTTAATGTATTCAGGTATTTCAATCACAGATTCAAAGCTATGATGTCTTTTATCACCAATAAAAAAATAAATTCTCCACTTGGAGAGGATCTGGAATTCTTTTGGAGAAATGAGTATCAAACCAGAGGTCCTTCTCATATACATATGCTAATATGGAGCAAACTTGCTCCCAAATTTGGAAGTGAGTCACATGATACTAACCTGTCTTTCATTGAAGAATATGTTACATGTGATATACCCAAAAGTACACATGATAAGGACTTAGGACAACAAGTCTTACGATTCCAAAGCCATCGTTGTGGGAAATACTGTCATCAAAATTACAAATCTAAGGACAAATTCTACACCAAATGTAATTTTAGATTTCCACGTCCTATAACTCGAAAGGAACAGTGAACAGTTTTTTGTAATCTTTGCAACATACTATCACAAGAAAGTCTCCAAAAAATACCTACAACTTAAGAAGAAATGAAGAATCAAAATACATAAATGACTACAACCCAGTAATTTTATCCATGTGCAATGCTACCATGGACATTCAATATGTTGCAAACAATTCAATTACTGTTGCTCGATATCTTACATCCTACATAACAAAATCAGAAAAGACAGAATTGAAGGAGATGTGGGAAGAGATTTCCCACAGGAAGTCTAAATATGAAATTATATAGTTACACTTTGGAGCATGTCAATATTCAGATGGCTTATCATCTGCAAATCTTTACTCCAAATCAAGAAGAATAATTTGGGTGAGTCTAGCTCTTGCTGCTGCACGAAATTGAGTACTTAAATCTGTACAAGAAATTGAATATTTAGCTGAAAAAGAGCCAGAAAGTATATCTATTATAGTGCACAGCTTCATAACACATCCTACACCAACTGTTGAAAGATCCCTCCCATTTTATTCATTCTACTTTGACTTTCTAATAAGAACCATCTCTTCTGAGAATCCTGCCAAACAGAAGAGAGATCACCATAGAAACAGCAAAGGACTCATTTTCCACCTATTCTTCAGAAGGAGATTTCATTCCTGAAGAGCCTCCAAAGAAGAACAAAGAAGCTCTAATTTGGAAGTTATGTACTTTCCCTGAAGGGCAAAAAAAGCTTAATGCTCCACTACTAACCTGTAAAATGGTACTCATGAACTTTTGTGTTATTTTGAAATAGTCTATCAACCTCATAAAAAACAAGAATCAGGACCATCACTATCCGCAACATTAATCAATGCACATTTCTCGAGCTTTTTTGTTGTAACAACTACCCCGGCCGAAGGCATTGAGCAATTTGCACACTTGCGCTTTTCTTCACTGGGGTTATAAGTTATTGTTAAATAACTTATAACCCCAATAAAGTCAAGACCCTTTATTGAGCCTTTTCGTTGTAACTACTTCCCCGGCTAAACGCAGTAGGTAATTTGCACACTTGGAGCCTTTCTTATTTTTTATATTATTCATCTTCCACTCAATGAACACATCATCCACACATACACACATCTACTTGCTGCCTTTTTTGACAGTAGTTATCAATTATTGTTCAATTTCATATTCCTATTCAAAGTGCAGCCCTTTATCGACCCTTTTTGTTATAGCTACTACCCCGGCCGAAGGCAGTGGGAAATTTGCAGACTTGCTGCCTTTCTTGGCTGGGGTTATCAATTATTGTTTAATTTCATATTCTGATTCAAAGTCAAGGCCCTTTATTGAGCCTTTTTGTTGTAGCTACTACCCCGGCCAAAAACAGTGGGAAAATTGCACCTTTGCTCCCTTTCTTGCCTAAGGGTTATCAATTATTCTTTTTTTTTTTTTTTTTTTTTTTTTTTTTATTATCTTTATTCGGCAAATTTCACCATAAAAGAACACAATATAAACAGTTCAACAGATAAAAGATTATAAGATACAATGGAAACAGTGCCACAACATTCACAATTTACTGGCAGTAAAAATAGTCCTTAGCTAGTGGATTTTCTAGTGAGAGGTTTCAGCAAACGGCAACGTGTCCTCCACGCACTCCCTAGGAATTTAGCCACCCCACAGATCATACTGGCAGATGAAGAGTCTGTAGTAAGGACACGTAATGCCTGGCTATGGCACCTTAGTCCTAGTTCCCTACAGACGGGTTTCAACCAGAAATTCCGTGCTCCTTTGTAAGCTGGACAAGCGAAGAACAGGTGAGCCACCGATTCCTTAGGGGCCGCACAACCCGGGCAGCCCAGCGGGCTAGTAACTGAGTTCTTCCATTTACCCGTAAACTCATATACCGGGAGCGTCCCATATCGCAATTTTAGGTACAGTGCACGATCCAGTGGTATGGTTATTAGATCTAAAAAGGATTCCAATTTACGCATACACTTAATGGACAAAAATTGGTCAGTAAGAGAGCCCAATTTCCTAGACCGCATAACATTATTCTGTACCCAGTCCCAGTATAGTTTTTTTATGACATCTTTCGGTGGAGGTGATTGCAACTCCCATGCCTCACCGAGACCTAAAGTAAAAACCAATTCCTTCAGGTTATTTAACCATGCTATTTTTTTACTAGTGTCCAGTAAAAGTAGTTCATCTAGACCTTCTGCGTACTTTGCCAGCTCTTCAGTTCTTCGTAAACGGGACCAAAATAGCAACGGGCGGAGCCTCACCAAATCCTTTACGGATTTCCTGCCCAGATCTAATCTTAATGGGATCAAGGGGGTGGAAGTGGGAAGAGCTACCACTTTCCTAAAAAAGTTGTTTTCTGATGTCATCAAGTCTGAGATCCCTTCAAACCCCCACAACTCCGAACCGTAAAGTGCTGCAGGTAGTGTCTGCCCCTCATAAATGGTCATAACTGGGGAGACCGGTTTGCTGGTTGACTCGCGTAACTCCTTCAGCGTCACCCCGGATACTCTTTGATGGTTTAGTAGCATTTTGGACAGATGGTCCTTCCAGGTCATGTGACTGTTGATACGGACACCAAGATAATCAAAGGACTCAACCAGTTCAAGGGGGGCGTTGTTAAGCACGAAATTATTTTTAAATCTCTTCGAGGGTGCGAAGGCCATCAACTTGGTTTTTGATGTGTTGATAGTTAGGCCTCTAATGGTGCAGAAGGAGCTAAACTGATCCAGGAGTTTTTGCAAGCCCACCGGGGATTTTGAAATCAGTAGGGTGTCGTCGGCGAAGAGAAGTGTGGGGATTCTCTCCCCCGCCAGGGATGGGGCATCCGACTCCACCCCCCTTAGATGGTCCACCACTCCGTTTACGAATAGGGAGAAGAGGGTCGGGGCCATAACACATCCCTGACGCACTCCTCGCCGCACAGGAATCCTATCAGTAAGTTGACCCTGGGATCCCCATCTCACTCTAGCATAATTCCCCTCGTGTAGCTTAACAATTAGGCTCAGAAGCCCACTGGGAAAACCCATCTCTCTTAGCGTTCCCCAAAGCTTGTTGCGAGGGACCAGGTCGAATGCGGTTTTAAGATCAATGAACGCCATATACAAACTACCCTTCATAATTACAACCGCCTTCCAGTATATGGCGAACAGACGAAAGACCTGGTCCATCGTGCCTACCCTCCTTCTGAACCCCGCTTGTAGGTGGGAGAGGATACTAGCCTCCTCTATCCAGTCACCTACTCTTGAAATGATGACCCTGCCAACCACTTTCTGAATTATATCTATCAGACTAATGGGCCTGTAGTTAGCAGGGTCATCTCTAGCCCCCTTCTTAAACACCGTGACTACCTCGGCCCCCTTCCAGGAGTCTGGAACCTGGTGTCCCCTCATGATCAGATTCATAACAATCGCAATTAGTTTAGCCCAAGCCTCCGGATCCGTCAACAGTAGATCCCCAGGGATCCCATCCTGCCCAGCGGCTTTTTTTGGAGTTAAGTGTCTAATCGCCAAAACTACTTCACCCGTTGAGAACATAAGATCGCTTTCAACCGCGGGGACCCCTGCACCCTGGCTAATCACCTCTGGGCTAGTTGGTTCATCTAAGTCGCCATAAAGAGATGAAAAATGTGTAAACCATTGCTGACAGGTTATATGATCAGCCAATGGTTGCGATCTTCTCTGCCTTGAACTATTGACCAATTCCCAAAAAAGGTTTGGGTTCCTGCCACTCGCAGCATTGGAAAGATCCAACCAATGCTGTTCCTCCCACTCCTTTTTGGCCAATGATAAGGCTTTCTGGTAGTCCCTCCTGGCCGCTCTAACCAATGGGGGGTTCCCTGAAAGCAAAGCCTCTGTTAATTTTTTATTCTTCTTGTAATACAAATTCAAAGTGCAGGCCCTTTATTGAGCCTTCTTGATAACTACTTCCTATGAATAGCAGTGGGTAATTTTCACACTTGCAGCCTTTCTTCCAATGCAGTCTGTGTAATGAGCTGGGAATCTAATGATCTACTTCCCTAATAACACAGTGGTTACTTTGCACGTCTACACCCTTTCTTACTTTTTACCTTATTCATCTTCCATTCAATGAACACATCATCCACACATACACACACTTACCTGCTACCTTTCTTGGCTGAAGTTATCAATTACTCTTCAATTTCATATTCTGATTCAAAGTCAAGACTCTTTAACAAGCCTTTTTCTTTTTTTGATTTCTGTAATTTTTTATTGTATATAAAAAAATATATATTTACATGGAGCATACATGAGTGGCGGAAAGAAAGAGGAGAAAAAGAAAAGAGAAAAAAGAAGGCGCCATATAGTAATATTGTCCTGCAATAGTTTGTTCCTTGCCATGGTGCGTGGGGTCGGATAGTTCTACTAGTCCAAAAAACAAGAAGAAGTCCGTTATCCGAGTCTTGCTTGGCGTTGTCTTCTTTCCCCCCTTTGCGCTGCCTGGTGGGTATAGCACCCCGGACGATAGAGAGGATAGAGAGCGATAGAGGTAGGAGATAGGAGAGTGTTCTTCCTAGCAGGTTTCTTTTGTTGGAGTGTCGGTCCCTAGGGTGTGTCCCTTGATGGCTATCTAGTGTCTAGTGTCTGCGCCTAGGGGGGAAGACAGTTGAAAATGTTGCACTTGCTGCCTTTCTTCGCAGGGGTTATCAATTGTTCTTTAATTTCATATTCTGATTCAAAGTCAAGGCCTTTTACCAAGCCTTTTTGTTATAGCTACTACCTCGCCTAAAGGCAGTAGGTAATTTCCACACTTGCAGCCTTTCTTATTTTTTACATTATTCATCTTCCTACCAATCAACACATCATCTAAACATACACACACCTACTTGCTGCATTTCTTGGCTATGGTTATCAAATATTGTTCTATTTCATATCCGTATTCAAAGTGAAAGCCCTTTATCAAGCCTTTTTGTTGTAACAACTACCCCAGCCAACGGCATGGACAAATTTACAGACTTGCTGCCTTTCTTAGCTGGGATTATCAATTGTTCTTTAATTTCATATTCTGAGTCAAAGTCAAAGCCCTTTATGGAGCCTTTTTGTTGTAGCTACCACCCCGGCCGAAGGCAGTACAACATTTGCACTATGGCTGCCTTTCTTTGCTGCGGTTATCAATTATCCTTCATGTAATACAAATTCAAAGTGCAGACCCTTTATTCAGCCTTCTTGATAACTACTGCCAATGAATGGCAGTGCATAATTTGCACACTTGCGACCTTTATTGCACCTTTTCTACCACACAGTGTATGTAATTTATACAGTTGCTTCCCTCCTTACTGCCAGTTTCTCACACTCTCACTACGGAGTCCGACTCACAGTCTATAATGGCCTGGAAAACCAAATACCCACTTCTTTTACAAAGCAGTGCCTAGTTTGCCTGTCTGCTGCCTTTCTTAATTTTCACCTTTTTCATCTTCTACCCAATCAGCACACCATCCCCACATACATACACCTACTTGCTGCCTTTTTTGACTGGTGTTATCAATTATTCCTGAATTTCATATTTTCATTCAAACTCAATGCCCTTTATAGAGCCTTTTTGTTATAGCTACTAACTCAACCAAACACAACACGACATAGCAGGACTATGAAAAACATCTAAATCTACAGCACTACATGCCAAAAATAAATGCTTACTGTGTAAGTGACATTTTCCATCTGTAACATATAAGATCTGTTAATAGAAAATAGACGTGTTCTTTGTGAAGTGAAATTAGTTTTTGTGATATATTGAACTATTTTAACAACTCCTTTACTGTTGTTTGTTCTAACAGTGTTTTTTTCTCATCTCGTTCAATATTTTAGGCTACACTGCAACTATTTTCACAACTTCATTACTGTAACATCGAGGTATGTACTGCTCACACGAAATACTTTGTGATACCTTGAAACTATTTTTAAAACTTGTTTACTATATTATCAGTGTTTCAACTGCTTTCAATAAACCTATTTGGATATATTGCAACTATTCAAAAAAAAATCTTTACAGTAATATCACTGTTTGAGGAGGTAACAGAAAATAAATGTGATACATTGTGCTGTGTGACTCACTACAATATTTAAACAGATGTGTGATAGTGTTTGCTGGAAGCGTAAAGATACAGACTGGGGTATTGAAGATATAAAACACAAGTTTGCCGGTGCATGGAAGAGTACATACATAGTCCCTAGGGGTTTTAACCAGTCCATGCCCTAAGACCCACTTTCAAAAATGAGTACTTCAGTACTAGCTGAAAGATTACAATTCTGCAACAAGAGTTTCTCAAACCATTTTAATACATGTATTATTGTAAAATCTCATAAGTTAATAGAGCTTCTAAAATAAGTTCATCATGTATTACATTTTTATCTTGCAAATAAAACAACAATATTTTCTACATGAGTGTATATTATTTGGAAAAGACTCAAAAATTAAATACAATAAATACAGTGTCACTCTGCATTGTTTCAAGTGCTTTATTTATTTAGACTACCTACTGTGTTGCAAACTTAAAACAGTGACGACAGCAGTCCCTTAGTTTCATTCACCCCATTACGTTGTCAATTATGCTTGAGGGACGCAAAGGAAAGGAGTGAACTATATGTTTACATATGTACTGCTATATTCAGAACACTGGATGAAGCACTGAATAAACAAAGTCAGATACAAAAGTATACACAAAAGAAGGCTGCCCAAAAGATACACAAAGGAAAGCTACACAAATAGGACACCGAATCTTGAACACAAACTGGTAAGTCAGCAAAAGAACAAAAAGGCTAAGAACACTGCAACGGATGTTACGCTGTGGAACTCATTCTGAAGACAGGTAGAAATATACTGTAAATAAAGCGGAATTCAAATAAAGAAAGTAAAAAGATACATGCATGACAAAGTCACCGGGGTAATACTCTGTTCCCCAACACAAAAAAAGATTTTGCAGAAATTATATGTACGAATGTTTAAGGAGTTGCAAAGGGACTCAATCCCCTGGGACTCCAAAAATAACATTAGGGACCATGGGGGAACACCAATGCCCCCACGTTCCCAACCACCTCCTCACGTCCTTCGAGAGCCGGCATTGCTTTCTCAGAGAGAACAGCTTACATGCTGCTCTCTCTAATGAAAAACAATCTGCTTTCCTACTTGAAAGAGACAGCAGATTAACTTGCTCTCTCTTTCAAATAGGAAACCAGTTTGCTGTGCTAAAGTGGGAGCCGCACCGCTCCCGCCCTACCATAGCAAACAGCATTGTCCCAGGGATAGGCACCCCGGAACACTGCAGCAGCCAGCCCTGAGAGATGGTGGTACCCAGAGCCAACAAGACCTCCAGGACGCAGACCGCGCGATCCCCTCCCAACATTAAAAAGCCCCAAAAAGTAGTAATCCCTGTGGCTGAGAGGTCCTTGCCGTCACAGACCCCCCTATTTTAAATATTACTGCCCCAGGAAGGTGGCTATCTCTGGAGCATATACGAATGGTGCTACCCAGAACAATCAAGAGCTCCAGGACATAGGCAGCGCGACCCCCTCCCAACATTAAAAAGCCCTGAAAAGTGGTAATCCCCGGGGCTGAGAGGTCCTTGCCGTCACAGACCCCCCCTATTTTAAATATTACTGCCACAGGAAGGTGGCGGTCCCGGGGCATGTACGAGGGCCATGAGGCCCCCCGCTCTGCCTCATTTCAAAATAAAACATGGCTGCTAACACTTCCCAGCGTGAAGAGTTGTCAGCCAATCAACATGCAACTAGTGATTGTACAGATTTCCGTCCGCGTCCGCTGCAATTTTTCCATTTTAAATAAAAAAAATATATAGAGCTTAAAAATCCATGAACGACCCCCTGAGCAAGCCTACAGTAGCTGGATGTTTCTACCATGCCCCCTTTCCTTATTTCTCAACTTTTTTTTCTTTTACTATTTTCTGGGGACTCGGTTCTAGCAACCAACAACACGGCTGCCAACACTTCCTGGTTTGGAGTGTCGACAGACAGTTGACAACCAATCAGCATGCAGCTTGTGCTCGTAAATATGCGTACTCTGGAATTTTTCTATTCAAAATAAAATTAAAAAAAGATAGCCTAAAAATTCTAAACCTAACCCCTGACGAAGCCTACAGGCTCAGGATCGTTCTAGCCTGCCCCCTTTCCTTATTTCTCAACTTTGTTCACTGTTTTCTTGTAACTCTACCGACGAACAAGATGGCTGCCAACACTTCCTGGTTTGGAGTGTTGACAGACAGTTTACAACTAATCAGAATGCAGCTCTGCTCGTAATTGTATTTATTTCCGTACGCGTACGCCGCGATTTTTATTTAAAAAAAATAAAATAAATAAAATCTAAAAATCCATGTACGACCCCCTGAGCAAGCGTAAAGGGTCAGAATGTTTCTAGCCTACCCCCTTCCCTTATTTCTCAACTTTGTTTTACTGTTTTACAAGATGGCCGCCAACACTTCCTGGTTTCAAGTGTTGACAGACAGTTCATAGCCAATCAGCATGCAGCTCACGCTCGTAATTGAACGGATTTCTGTACTCGTGCAAAACTCCGTCTCTAGATATCGGAATGATTTTACTTGCAATTTTCTCAGAAACTACTGAACGGATTTACACCATTTAACAAAAAGCACAATCTGCAAACCAAACTTTACCCCTCTTTCAAATTTCGTGTAATTCTGTTCAGCCGTTCGGGCTGTAGCCCTGGCTAAAGGTCCCTGTAGAAAATTGCATGGGGAAAACACGTTTTGGGACCCCCTTTTTTCTCGGCCCCCACTTGACAAATCACCCCCAAACTTACAGGGAAGGAGCGGAACGAAGCAGGCCATTTTCTTGGAGAAATTTAAGAAAGATTCGTCCACCGGCGCCAAAGTTATTCCACATAGAATGTTGTGGATTTCCTATGGAAACTAGGTCCTAACTATAACTACCTACTGGCGACCGCCAGTATATATATATATATATATATATATATATATATATATATATTAATTACCTACTGGCGGTCGCCAGTAGGTACGTTATAGTTAGGACCTAGTTTCCATAGGAAATCCTCAACATTCTATTTGGAATAACTTTGGCCCTGGTGGATGAGTCTTTGCGAATTTCTCAAAGAAGATGGCTCTGTCCGCTGCGCTCCTTCCCTGAAAGTTTGGGGGGGATTGGTCAAGTGGGGGCTGAGATATAAGGGGGGTCCCAAAACGTGTTTTCTCCATGTTATTTTCCATAGGACCTTTAGACTCGGCTACAGGTCGAACGGCTGAATGGATTTATAAGAAATTTGCCAAAACTGTAGAGTCTTGTTCGCAGATTACGCTTTTTTTGGAATGGTGTAAATCCGTTCAGTAGTTGTTGAGAAAATTAAAGTTAAAGTCAATTATATATCTATAGGCGCGCACACGTGCGCGCACCCAAGCGGCTGCGCGTGAGCGGAATTTTTTTTGGCTGCGTGACGTCTGTTAACGTTCGATTCAAAGGAAATCAGGAAGTTTTGTCCGCCATTTTGTCATTGCGAGTAAATATATTGTTCATTTCAAAGCGTTGAAACATGAAAAGGGGAGAAGTTAGAGATTGTTTTGCTGCGTAGCTTTTCTCGGGGTGTGCAGTAATGCCCTTAAACGCGAAAAGATATCATTTTCCCTCGAAAAAAAATACGGGGTGCGCGCACCCGGTCGCGCACACCTATTCACAAGAGTGTGAAAATGGAGATAAATCAGAAGTTTGAGTGCTTAGATATAAGGTGGCTCTGAAAAGAGCCCTTGTGTTACTTGAGTGTTTTCTGCATTTATAAGTAAGTACCGATGCAGAGCCTGATGTTGCAGAGGAAGATTCTGTTTCCCTCATTCGTGAAATGAACACCGTCTCTCCTATAGACGTCTTGCATGTGGTATCGCAAGTTGTTGTGGTAAATAGAACCCATGCTATAATCTCTGAGGAACGCAGAAACATATTTATTTACATGTCTCCTTGCTTTCTCAAATTGTGCACAATGTTGATTGGACCAATTCCATTTCTGTCTTTGGCATATATTGGAATATACCAAGGCAGATCGAGGAAAAAGTGTCATCAATTGTCGAAAGGTGTCTTTTAGAAGCATTTCCAGACCTACCCCAGTGATTGTGCCTAGATCGTTCCCACCACAGTGCACAATTATAAGGTCTGGTTCTGGGAGATTCATAAAAGTTTTCACCAATGGAATCAATTGGTGACATTTTAATCCTGTTTTGGAAATCCATGTTATGTGTACATTTGGTAAGCCGAGGTTGCAAATTCGTCTGCTTACTGCATATTTTTCACTCCAGTGAATATAACTGTGTCCTATTAGCCAGACCTTCATTTTCAAGGGATTTGTAGTCGTCCTCCGATCGGTTCTGGAAGTGGAATGGTAGTTAGAAGTTGAAATTCTAAATAAAGAAAAAGGAAGAGGCTGAGTGTGGTTTAAAAAATAAAAATGATTGGTTGATTGTAACAAGTGGAGATTGAACAGGTTAATGTTTATGTTAAACGAAAAGTACTATTGGGTGTGAAAAAACAAGATATGTAACAGAGCTGTGTATTGGCAGGTGTTTCTGGAGGGAAAATAGTGTTCTTAGTTTGTTGTAGAATGTTAAGACATGAACTTTTGACCTGTGCCTTCAGCAAGGTGCAGAATGAGGTGTAACCATGGAAACAGCCGGAGATGGCAGTTGGTGATGGGTTCACTCTTTGGGGCCTCTGCATCTGAGTCTGTTCTCTGGTGGCAGGCGGACAACTGTTTGTTATTGTGGAGATGAAAGGGTGATAAGGAGAGAAATACGACATAGCGTCTGGCCTGTAGAAGCGTGGGAGCAGTGATTAACTCTGAGTGAAGCGGAACTGTGTCAGTGCTTAGTAACAGAAAAAAAAAATGTTAACAGTGGTATAACTGTCTTTACGGTGCACGACCTACTAAGAAAGAGTTCACGGGCCGTAATTGGCTTGCAGGTTCTAGTATCAGTAAGTGAGGTCGAGAAAAGAAAACATTCAGGACTTTATTTATGAAGGCCTTGCGCCACTGGTGCGTTACTTTTTCCCATTTTAAAAAATGAGGCACTGGCGGCGGAAGGTCTTCATAAATAAGGTCCTCAGTGACTACAGTTAAGGTTATGTGGAACCCATGAATAGTTTTTCAATATGAAATCATTTCAGTTGAGATTATGGATTAAAAGAGAAACCGTGAATATTTGAAATGTTTATTTAGAAATGTACTGTTTTAAAGGCAAATCATTATGTAATATGAGTACAGAAATTGCAAAAAACACAGTAATTGGTATTGTCAGTAGTACATGGAATACAAACGCTATAGTTGAAGAAAAATGAATATAGTTGGAAAAAAACATTGTACAGTCTTATAAGGAAGTATATTATATTTTAATAAATGGAAGAAGGTTTCTGGCCTTTCAGTTTAGGAACGATATATGAAAATGCAAGTGGTTATACATCATTACTTTATGAATCAGCTGTCAAACAACACGAAATTATAATGTCCACTGTTAGTAAAGCAAATAGGTCTGTTCTTCAAAAGAAAATATGGAAAAGAACATGAAGAATATAGAAAACCAAAAGGAAATGAGGACGTCAATGGCTTGTTTGAGAGTTATTGAAGCATTGTTTAGGCAAAATAGGTAGCTTCTGCTTGTAACAGGAAATCAGTTTTATCATTTGAAAGTATGTCAGCTATCCAATGGAAAAGAGTGAAGCAGTACTGATGATCTGTTATAATCGGAGCCTCTTTTACCATCAGAGGGCAGCTCGGTGGGTTTTCGATGTAGCTCGCTGTTAGGAAAGAGTTAACCGTCCATTGTGTAGGCAAAGTATGCAGCAAGTGCCTCTAACATGAAATCATTGTTATCATCTGAAAACATGTCAGCCATCCAATTGAGAAGATGAAAGGAGCATTCATGATCTGTCATTATTATGGCGTCTTTTATCATCATAGGGCAGCTCGGTGGGTTTTCGATGTAGCTCTCTGTTAGGAAATCTTGCGCCGCTGCGAATATATTCCAATGACCCAGAACTCCTTGTATCGCTGCAAAGGCCATAAACCCTCCGTTGTAACAAAGCTGTTCATGATCAAGTAACGGATTCATGAGGTGATTGTAATTCGGTTCAGGAGGTACCAAATTGCAGAGACATAAATCCAGGGCCCACGTGAAATCACAGCTCAGGCAATGAAATACAGGCTGCACACAGGTGAAATACGAATATCGAAATGATAATCGATATGAAGTATTCAAAGTTGAGAGTGGTAAGGTGCCGTAGTACAGAAGCATTCTCTGTTGAAATAGTTCTAAGTGGCCCGGCTCGTTTGCGAAGGCAGGAGGGACATTCATTTTGAATTTCCCAAGATGGTAAAGGAAACGGCGCAGCACCGCTGGTTGTATAGCAACTCCACAGAATTAGGTCGCCGGCTATGCAGTGGAGAGGAGCAGAATGACTTGATACATTTTCTAGGAGTCTAGTCACTTATATATTGCTTAGTGGTTATTAAAAAAGTAGCTTTTTTTGAACTGGAGGATGCGTTAAAAAATAAGGGAGTGATTTGAGGGAGTTGTAAAGCAAGGTCAATTTTTTTTAGATCAATGCTGTTTTCTGTGAATGTTAGCTTAGTGAAAGATATGTGTGTGAGCAGATGCAACGTTCAGTTTTAAATGTGACAATGGCGGTCTTGTTCATGTCTTCCGATTCAAGGTCGGTATTCCCTGCCAAATACAAAGATTAAGAAACGCATGCGTGGGGTACATAGTGTGCATTCTTAAAGGAAAGCAAATGAAGGGTTATTTTTACCGCGTTAGCATTGTCGTTTAAAAAGTTATAGTGATTTCTATTATATGTGAAGAAAGTGTCACTGATGAAGACTGAAAATAAATCCTTATAAATGATAGGGACTGGTGTATTTTAGAAAAGGTGTGTAACATTACATGAATTGTGGAAAAAAAAATAATGTAATCGAAAGTGTATGGTTTGAAAATGAAAAGTAGAGGTTTATAGTTCATGTTTTGAAAGCAGTTCTAGAGGGTCAGATGAAAGTGTATGGTTTGAAAATGAAAAGTAGAGGTTTATAGTTCACGTTTTGAAAGCAGTTCTAGAGGGTCAGATGCATGATAGATTTATAAAAAATAGAACATGTTTTTAAATAGTATTTTGGAAAAAATATGTGCCTTTATGTACTATTTACATTATCTGCCTGTTGCGTATTCTTTGAGTTTTAGTAATCCTGTGTCTTATAAGTTTTCTAGGGGCGGTTTGAGGTTCATGGTGGGTTTGGGCAGGGAGGGTAGGTTGGGGGTTTGTAATAGGGGGTTCGGGTGGGGTGGAGTGCGGAGTTTAGTGAAAAGTGAGGGGGGCGGGGAGTTACGGTGTTTGGTAATGGAGCAGAGTCAGAGGACGCCACATTTGTGTTATGGGGTGCCACGGAAATATGTATTTATTCTCAGAGGTTTATTATAATAAGGATATATATCAGTATGGTGGCTCTTGTCGTTTTGTGGTTCTGTGTATGTTTATAATGCTGGCCCTGTAGTTTTTGTTTATGGACCTTATTACGACACACAGGGGAGCTACGTTGCACAGTTGGAGATCAGAGACTTAGGAAATAAAACTTTATAATTGTAAGGGCTGTAAGGTATAGAAATCGCCCGTTCTCGGTGTAAAAAATATCACCGCTATTGGTGGTATTTTCTACGGTGTTAGTACTCGAAGGAGAATAGTAACATATATGTGAAATAAAATGATGTAATAGGCCCAGCATTTCACATTATCGCGTGACAACAAAAGTTGCTTTTACATAGCAATAAGTCTCTTATAATTAAGGGACGGAGTGTATATAGTGCTATTTAGTACTCTGCTATGTGATTGATGTCGAATATTTCATAAGAGGAGGCTTTAAAAGTTTTTCGATAAACTGGTTTTCTAGGGAAGTGGGTGGAGTGTTCCGTGTAAATTGCAGAATAGAAACTAGTAAGAACCAATTGGAAGTGTTGTTTTAAAGTCACATGACTGCACATGCGTGTCTCGACGCGATAGGTGGGTGCGCGCACCCGGTCGCGCACTATAAGAAAGCGGCGAGAAAATATCAGCTAATATGCTCTTGAAGCTTGTTTTGGTACAAAGAGTTAGTTCTGAAAAGAACTTTTTTTTTTTTTTGGAAACAAGTGTTATGATGCTTTTGATTTCTTAAAGTTGCTACGACATTTTTCAGTATGTTATACTATCCAAATAAAGTGAAGAAATTTATCTTTTCTTGGAGCATTTATGACTCTCAATTGTGTGTTTAATTAGAGTAAAGCTTTGCTCTCCGTATACAAGAAGTTCTCCACAGTTCGTGCATTTCATGTGCACGTTCGCAAGATATGGTCTGAAGTCCATTTCAGCACTCGATGGAGATACAGGTCGTCCTCCGGAAGATGTGCTGATTACTTCTGATGGTAATAGCGTGGCCTCCGTTTTTCTTGTCAAAGGTGGTCGCTCATTTCCTTCAGATTCGGAAGATAAATGCGGAACGGTAGCCATTGTAGCGAAGTCTTCGGGAAGATGTTCGACGTTGTTCTCTCTTGAGAGTAGAAAAGAAAGTGATGGAAGTGGGTGGAGTGCTGCGTGTAAATTCCAGAATAGAAACTACCAAGAACCAATTAGAAGTGTTGTTTAGAAGTCACATGACTTCACATGCAAGTGTCAGGTCCTGTACGCGATAGGAGGGTGCGCGCACCCGGTCGCGCACTACAATGAAGCGGCGAAAAAACATGTCATAAGATGCTCTTGGAGCATGTTTTGGTAGAAATAGTTAGTTCTGAAAAGAACTTTTTTTTTTTTTTTTTCGGAAACAAGTCGTATGATGCTTTCGATTTCTTAAAGTTTGTACTACATTTTTCAGTATGTAATACTATGAAAATGAAGTGAAGAAATGTATTTTTTCTTGGGGCATTTATGACTTTCAATTTTGAGTTTAATAAGAACAAGGCTCTGCTCTCCATACAAAGGAATTTCTGCACACTGGTTGCATTTCATATGTGCCTTCGCAAGATATGGTCTCAAGTCCATCTCAGCACTCGATGGAGATACAGGTCCTCCACCAGAAGATGTGCTGGCCATCTCTGATGGTAATAGTGTGGCCAGGGCTCTTGTCGATGCTTTTGCATAATGCTCAGGGTGCCTTTGTTTAACATGCCGCTGCATGGTAGGTATAGAAAAGGAATATTTTTTATTTGGATTTCCCCTTGAGAGCTCCGAATTGCATATCGTGCAGGTTACTTTTGGGGCATTCACTTTCTTTTGATCTTCAGAATAAGTAAAAAATTGCCAAATGAAAGATTCCTTTTTTCTTCTTAACGGTGGTCGCTCATTTCCTTCTGATTCGGAAGATGAATGCAGAACGGCAGCCATTTCAGCAAACTTTTCCGGAAGATGCTCGACGTTGTTGTCTCTTGAGAGTAGAAAAGATTGTAAGGAAAGTGGGTGGAGTGCTTCGTGTAAATTTCAGAACAGAAACTACTAAGAACCAATTGGAAGTCTTGTTTTCAAGTCACATGACTTTACATGCGCTTCTAAGGACGTGTAGGCGGTGACATTATCTAGTTACGAACGTGATTACATACTTAGGAACTAGCATTCAAAAAAACTATGAAATTCACTGAAAAAACATAGGTTTTACACACGTTATAGTTAGGAAGTAGCATTTGAAAAACCTATGAAATTCACTGAAAAAACCATAGGTTTGACACCAGTTATAGTTAGCTGGAAATTTTACTGACATAAAACCAATGAAATTCCACGTTATAGTTAGTTGGACTCACTATAACTTGCGCGTGTAATGCACTGCTGATGACATCACATATTACATCACTAATGAGATCACTGATAACACCATCTAGTGAATGTCTGTCTTTTTAAAAAATAAATATGTTTTATATATGTATATGTAGAGGTCGATGTAAAAATAAATGTTTAAATAAGTGTCTTAACCACTTCGAGGCGGATGACGAGCCCAGCTCGTCATCACCCTTACCTGCCGTGGGCGGATGACGAGCTGGGCTCGTCATGTAACGCGGCATTTTTGAAAATGCCGCGCACAGCGGGAAAAGCCGCTGCGGCAAAGCGGTTAATCGATGTGGAGGACTGTATGGATGGCTGAGTGTGTATATGTGTGTGTTAGTGAGTGAATGCCTGCCTCACTAGTGTGTTTATCAGTAACGATATATGTTTTAATCTAGTTTATGTAAGTATTGATATATATAAGTGAGTATATGTGACAGTGAGAGATTGAAAGAGTTCCTCTTTAAATAAGTATGTGTTTCTATAAGTGATTGTTTAAAAGAGTAAGTAAGTGTAAGTTTACTTAGAAGTAAGGTGCTACTGTGTGTATATCTGTCTATGAAAATAAATGGATGTTTATTACTTTATTTGCAAGTGTGAATATGTGTGTGATTTACTTTTGGATGTCTGTCGGTATATAACAGGATGTATAGCTGTATCACTATATATAATCAGTGAGTATATATACGAGTGACTATATAGAACTGTTATTGAATTATTGGATGTGTATATAAATGTTGGAATTACTGAATTGGTTGTTGTAACTGGTATAGGTATGTCCACTTTTTTTTATATGTTAGTTTTTTTTTTCAAAACGTGTTTTAAGGGTTACTTTAGAGTGCAAGTTGGTTAGTCTCCCTGTCACAAAGATGGTATCATCAGTGATCTCATTAGTGACGTCACTGACCATGTCATAAGTAATGTAATATGTGATGTCATCAGCAGTGCCTTACACGCGCAAGTTATAGTGAGTCCAACTAACTATAACGTGGAATTTCATTGGTTTTATGTCAGTAAAATTTCCAGCTAACTATAACTGGTGTCAAACCTATGGTTTTTTCAGTGAATTTCATAGGTTTTTCAAATGCTACTTCCTAACTATAACGTGTGTAAAACCTATGTGTCTTTTTTTTTTATTTTTCAGTGAATATATATATATATATATATATATATATTATATGGATGTATATATATATAAAAAAAATATATATATATATATATATATATATATATATATTACCTACTGGCGGTCGCCAGTAGGTATATATAGTTAGGATTTTTTCTCTATGGGATTTTTGAAAATTCTATGTCTAATAACTTTGGCATTTGTGGACGGAATTGGCTGAAATTTTCAGGAAAATGGAACATTTTGTTTCTGAGCAGCCCCTGACAATTTGGGGGGGGTTTCATCAAGGGGGGGCCGAGAAAAAAGGGGGGTCCCAAAACGCGTTTTTCCCATGTTAATTTCCATAGGGCGGTTGGCCTCACTTTTAGCTCGAACGGCTGAATGGATTTGCACGAAACTTGGCAAAATTGTAGGGACTGTTAGCCCGATGTGCCTTTGCTAGGTCTCAATATATGTGCTCCAGTGGATTCTGAGTAATTTAGGTTCAAAAAAAGATATATATCTGGGCGGAGCCTAACCACACATCTGATCTGATTGGCTGTCAGCACTTCATCCAAGAAGTGTTGGCAGCCATCTTGGGACCAATATACATGATAGCACCTCATTAAAAAGCATTGTAGTTAATAGAGGGTTTTAGGACTTTAGTTACATTATAAATCATTTGTTGATGGTACCATACTCGTTTTAGGAATTATGGTGGGTTCTAAGGTGATTTTACCATGTGAAAAAACGTTCTGCTGTGATATCATGAATATTGTTTGAAAGAAAACTAATATCTCATGATTTTCCCACAGTGGTTTGGAAGGGGATCTATAAGCTAAACTGAAAGCATATTTTCTGTAAATTCACATTATCTTTCTCAGTCATGTGAAAATGAAGTCTGACATTCTCAGTAAAACATGTACATCCAACAAGGACAGAGACTGTCAGTTGATTCCTTTGTGTTCTACTGCAGCCTCCTAGAGTGTTCTAAAGAACAACTAGAGCGCTAACAGTCCTACTTATTACAAAGGTATGGCACACCTGAAGCCATCTTGATTGGAATAAAGTGGTAACTCTTAAAATATTTAATTTAAAAAGAAACAACATGAGGGGGTACATTTTGCCATAGAAAGTATGATTAGTGCTGCAGAATGAAAAATTAGGGCACATTTTGAGTGACTTCTCAAATCCTTTTCTATTTCATTAAAATATTCTGACATGCAGTCTCCCAAAATGGCCACCAGAGACAAAAGAGCCAGAATGTAGCCCAAATATCACCCAGATGTAGCCCAAGTATAGCCCAATGACAGAATGTCCCAGAGTGTTCTAAAGAACAACTAGAGCGCTAACAGTCCTACTTATTACAAAGGTATGGCACACCTGAAGCCATCTTGATTGGAATAAAGTGGTAACTCTTAAAACATTTAATTTAAAAAGAAACAACATGAGGGGGTATATTTTGCCATAGAAAGTATGATTAGTGCGGCAGAATGAAAAATTAGGGCACATTTTGAGTGCCTTCTCAAATCCTTTTCTATTTCATTAAAACATTCTGACATGCAGTCTCCCAAAATGGCCACCAGAGACAAAAGAGCCCAAATGTAGCCCAAATATCACCCAGATGTAGCCCAAGTATAGCCCAATGACAGAATGTCCCAGAGTGTTCTAAAGAACAACTAGAGCGCTAACAGTCCTACTTATTACAAAGGTATAGCACACCTTGAGCCATTGTGATGGGAATAAAGTGGTAACTCTTAAAACATTTAATTTAAAAAGGAACAAAATGAGGGGGTATATTATGCAATAGAAGGTATTATTAGTGCTGCAGAAAGAAAAAATTAGGGCACATTTTGAGTGACTTTTCAAATACTCTTCTATTTCATTAAAAAATTCTGACATGCAGTCTCCCAAAATGGCCACCAGAGACAAAAGAGCCCAAATGTAGCCCAAATATCACCCAGATGTAGCCCAAGTATAGCCCAATGACAGAATGTCCCAGAGTGTTCTAAAGAACAACTAGAGCGCTAACAGTCCTACTTATTACAAAGGTATGGCACACCTGAAGCCATCTTGATTGGAATAAAGTGGTAACTCTTCAAACATTTAATTTAAAAAGGAACAAAATGAGGGGGTATATTTTGCCATATGAATTATGATTAGTGCTGCAGAAAGAAAACTTAGGGCACATTTTGAGTGACTTCTCAAACCCTCTTCAATTTCATTAAAACATTCTGACATACAGTCTCCCAAGATGGCCACCAGAGACAAAAGAGCCTAAATGTAGCCCAAATATCACCCAGATGTACCCCAAGTATAGCCCAATGACAGAATGTCCCAGAGTGTTCTAAAGAACAACTAGAGCGCTAACAGTCTTACTTATGACAAAAGTATGGCACACCAGAAGCCATCTTGATTGGAATGAAGTGGTAAGTCTAAAAACACTCAATTTAAAAAGGAACAACATGAGGGGGTTAATTTTGCCATAAAAAGTATGATTAGTGCTTCAGAAAGAAAAATTAGGAATCATTTTGAGTAACTTCTCAAATCCTCTTCTATTTCATTAAAAAAATTCTGACATGCAGACTGAAACATGCACTTTGAATACCAGCAGCAGACGTCCCTGGTGAGCAGTAGCTTTACTACAGTGATCTAATGTGCAACTAGAGTGCTAACATTCAGAATTTATGGCAAATGTGTGACACATCTGAATGCCTTCTTGATGGAACCAAAGTAAACAAGCATTGAAAATGCAATAGATCTCGCCCTGGTTTAAGTTAAAGCCATTCTGTTTGTAATGAGGTGGCTTTTTAGCTTTGCTTTTATTAGTGTTTTTTCAACTTTCATGTAAATAACATGCATCTGTATGCATATAAGTATATGTATGCATGCATTTATGTTTGTATTTATATAGATATACAGATGATATATGTTTATATATGTATGTATATATATATATATATATTCACTGAAAAAACCATAGGCTATAGACCATATCTAGTTAGGAATTAGCATTTACAAAACCTTGAAAATTCACTGAAAAAACCATAGGTTATGGACCATATATAGTTAGGAATTAGCATTTACAAAAGCTTGAAAATTCACTGAAAAAACCATAGGTTATAGGCCATATATAGTTAGGAATTCGCATTTACAAAACCTTATTTTACTCACACAAAACCATTGAAATTCCATATATAGTTAGTTGCACTAACTATATATCGCGCACCCGCAATCCACTGCTGATGATGTCACATATTACATCATTCATGACATGGTCAGTGCCATCACTGATGACATCACTGATGACATCTCAAATGACATCACTGATGACATCACTGATGACAACATCCAGTGACTGTATGTTTCTGTAAAGTTAAAATATGTCTTACATATTGAAGAATGAGTGGATTTATAAGTGTCTGGATGAAGGATTTAGTAGGTGCATGACTGACTGTATGAGTGAGTGATTAAATGTGTCTCACTGAGTGCATGAGTTAGTGACTAAACTGTCTTAATTTGTGCATCATTATGTCTGTTGTTCTGTAAACTGTTGCATGTGTTGATAAGTAGCTATATGAGTAACTATATGGGTTATTGATTGGTTGCCAAAGTATTTGTATGGGAGACTGAGTGTGTGTGTGGGTGGCTGGGAGGTGTATGACTCTGTGCATAGATGTGTGAGCAGTTGATTCACTAGATGTATGGTTTCAAAAGTGCATGTGGAAACAGCTGTATGGGCGGTTGACTGTGTGCATGAGTGTATTGGTGAGTGAATGGATATCTCAGTGCTACAAGTCAAAGTAAGTACATATGTAAAACACAGCACATGTGAGAGTTGACATATATAAATAACTGTGCATAAGAGCCAGTGAATGTGTGAGTGGCTGTATGGATCATTGTGAACTTGTATCAGGGATTGTATAAGAGAGTAAATATGTGTTAGTATATGTTTGAATATGTAAAGTTTGTATAACTGTATGGTTGAGGAAATGGAGGTGTGATTGATTCTTTGCATGACTGACTAGGTGTGTGAGTAACTCCATGGATGAGTGACAGTCTGTGAGTGTCTGTTTACACTGATTGTATCTAAGGTTATATTAGAGTCTGAAGAGGTTCATCGTATTATCACATGAATGATATCATCAGTGATGTGATCAGTAATGTCAAATGAGATGTCATCAGTGATGTCATCAGTGATGTCATTTGAGATGTCATCAGTGATGTCATTTGAGATGTCATCAGTGATGTCATCAGTGATGTCACTGACCATGTCATGAATGATGTAATATGTGACATCATCAGCAGTGGATTGGGAGGAGGGGAGAAGATGGCTGCCTGAAGAGAATACCCCATACAAGCCAAGGCCACACATTGTATGGGAGTTTTTTTCAATCCCAGAGGGCAAGAAAAAAGTGAATGCGCCCAAGGTAACTTGCCTAATCTATGGCATGGAACTCTCAAGGGGCAACCCAAACAAAAAATATTCATTTGGTAATAATACCATGATTAGGCATATGACCCGCAAGCATCCAAACAACTATTCTGCTGCAGAGTTCAGGGAACTGGCCAGTAACCTCCCCCTGTCTTCAAGGACCACCTCCAAAAGAAAGCAAACCACTCCATCGGGACCAGAAACAACGGAGACGATGCCTTGTATTCAACAACGATTTGAAGATTTTAGAGTTACATGCATTCATTGTGGCAAGCTGATCTCCTATGGGGAAAAGAGCGTAAAGCTCATCGTCCTTGCTGGTGACAATCATATGGCTGAGATACCCGCCACCCCCTCTCAACACAATCCCCAAGGATGGGAAACCGGAAACAGTTCTGAAGTTTTTGGAAGACGGGAGGGAGTGACCCTCCCGGGCCGTATTTATTAAAATATGAAACAAAATTAAAACATTAAATCAACAGTTTCATAGTATGTACAATTTCATTACCACATTCCGATGTTTGGCTAACCTTAACATATCCTCTAATACAAAGGTTCTCCTAGCCGAACTAACATCCTACCAAACATTTACTTAACTTTTGAAATTGTACATCCTAACGTTTAAGGGCCAACGGCAAGGTCGTAACCGGTGTCAAGATCCCTAACCCAGACATATCCCCCTCACTTGAGAGGGGCGGCACGGAGGCATACCTCAAGTGCAACTACCAATTTCCCTTGACTTGACGGGGGCACCAATAAAACTCGACGCCACTTAAAGGTCGTACGAGGACTCGTGTGAGGTATCTAGAAGGTAGCGTAGACCCCCCCCCAAACCCCACACAACTTACCACATCTGCCGTCGCAGACGTCCTGGCCCCGGGAAATTCCCCAGGAGGGGGCTGTAACCCCTCCTACCCATGAAGGGGCCTTGACCGCCTTCCCTTTCCTTTCGGCGACCCATCCTTAGAAGGGACCGCCTCCCCGTTGAGGGGCCAATGGCCACCTCCCCCGAGCGCCCCCATCCGTAATGGGTGACGCCCACTCATAGGGATCTTCCAATTAGTGCTCACCGATCATGACCTTACCGCCCGACCAAAATAAATACGACAATGATAACTAACTAACTAAAGCTAAAATATAACAGACATTATCAACAACAACTTTATTCAAAGCATGCTTACTGATGAACACTAGAGCACAATTACTTTATTTGCAACACATAACACAAATCGATCATTCTTTATTGCATACTCAACATCTTCACGATAATACCACAACCTGTAAACGAAAATCAGAGTTATCCCTCAAACTTTATTCAAAACCACTCGCTGTCTTCAGGGGCTGGTGGGTGGGTCAAAATTGGCTCTCCGTTCCGTCTCGAGCTCACGTGCAGCGAGGAGGTGCAGCTTCAGAGCACAGGAACAAGAGGATGCTTTATGGTCTCGTTCCTCCTTTTATCCGTCTTCAGGGCGGGCGTAAACCCGCCCCTGCCTGCCCCAAGGGCGTGGCCAGCCACGTCAGTGTCTAGGCCAACCCACTCTAGGGCGGGAAAAGGCGCGCCCCGGCTACGCCGCTTCGGGCATACCAGCCGAGACTCGCCTCCCGCCCAAGATGGCTTCCCGGGGGGATCGAGGTACTCTGCCATAAGTTCGGGGGGACCGATTGGTCGCCCCTTTCCATATGGCTGAGATACCCGCCACCCCCTCTCAACACAATCCCCAAGGATGGGAAACCGGAAACAGTTCTGAAGTTTTTTGGAGACGGGAGGGAGTGACCCTCCCGGGCCGTATTTATTAAAATATGAAACAAAATTAAAACATTAAATCAACGGTTTCATATTATGTACAATTTCATTACCACATTCCGATGTTTGGCTAACCTTAACATATCCTCTAATACAAAGGTTCTCCTAGCCGAACTAACATCCTACCAAACATTTACTTAACTTTTGAAATTGTACATCCTAACGTTTAAGGGCCAACGGCAAGGTCGTAACCGGTGTCAAGATCCCTAACCCAGACATATCCCCCTCACTTGAGAGGGGCGGCACGGAGGCATACCTCAAGTGCAACTACCAATTTCCCTTGACTTGACGGGGGCACCAATAAAACTCGACGCCACTTAAAGGTCGTACGAGGACTCGTGTGAGGTATCTAGAAGGTAGCGTAGACCCCCCCCAAACCCCACACAACTTACCACATCTGCCGTCGCAGACGTCCTGGCCCCGGGAAATTCCCCAGGAGGGGGCTGTAACCCCTCCTACCCATGAAGGGGCCTTGACCGCCTTCCCTTTCCTTTCGGCGACCCATCCTTAGAAGGGACCGCCTCCCCGTTGAGGGGCCAATGGCCACCTCCCCCGAGCGCCCCCATCCGTAATGGGTGACGCCCACTCATAGGGATCTTCCAATTAGTGCTCACCGATCATGACCTTACCGCCACAGGTCCGGATAGTTGACCGGCTATCCGGACCCCCCACCGCACTCCTACCTAAAGGTCATGTTTTAACGTCTTCAGCCAAGCTATGTAGTCTCCTATGAGTAACTCATTCCCCATCCGAGATAAATGAACACCGTCCCCCAAGTACATACTGTCATCATTAATACATCCATGCGCGATAGAATGCAGCGCATTGGAACGCAACAACCTACTTACTTTGTTATTAATTTTCCTCACAGAGTGATTTAAAGCAGAAACAGAAAAAGCCCCCCGCCACACTTTTCGTGGGATCATATGGGACCACGCAATTGTGCACCCTGGAACTCTCCTTGCTAACCAACTTACAGTGGAAAGCATCGCCTCCAGGAGAAGTCGTCTACCAGTGGTGACCAAATCATTGCCCCCAAGATGTACTATGACTACAGACGGCGGTGACCTCGTCCGCCCTAGCAAACCCTCGAAAAATGATTGAAACTGGTCAATACAGAGACCGCCCTTTCCGTAGAAGGACACACTGTACCCGTATTCCCCAGCCACGTGCACCATGTCACCTGCCTTGAATACGTCCGCGGCACGCCTCACGTATGAGTGGCCCACGACCCACACCTCCTTTTTAACAGCCGGTGATGTCTGACCGCTGGCCCGGTGTTGGGTCGACTGCATAGTCCGCCCCGCCTCGTAGGCTTGCGTAACTGAAAACCAAACAAAAACAAGAAGCGTGAGTACATCATTACAGCTTCACAACATGTGCAAACGCACATACCTTTTATAACAGTTGGAGGACCAACGCCCCACACGTTTAACTTGTTCCACATTCAGACCCCTGGCTGTAGCCTCAGTAGCAGCCCCTATCCGAAAGGAATGGGTCCCAAACTCGCCCGGGTTCAAGCCCGCAGCTGTAATTGACATCTCAAGTACCCGCTGAAACTGAAACCTTGTCAGTGGGGTGGCGTCTGCGTGTCTCAACAAGGTCCCCCCCCATGATGCCACCCTTTGTGTCAAGTAATCCTCTAAACACCTCACTGGGCACATGGACGACCCGGGAATCCTGTGTATAATTATTCCGTCGCCCATCCTATTTTGATCGGTCTTGGACCTTACAAAAGAGACCGTCATCGTCTCCCCTCTGATTTGAACGTGCTCTGCGCACAACCCTCCCGTAACATCCTGCTTGTTCCTCGCCACTAATTCGCTTACCCGCATAGCTCCATGAAATGCTAGCGTAAAAGCAGCTCGGAATAACACTGTCTCAAAGTGAGATGAACATGTTGTAGGGAGTCTGGATAATAACTGGGCCAACCTATCCAAACCTATCGGGCGCCTCTCGTCTACTCTGCTACCCTCAAGGCGTTGCCACCCTCGTAGCGCTTTTTGCACAGTGAAAGACGCTGTCGGGTCCTGTATCCCGTGAGCCCTAGCAACAAAAGAAATGGCAGCCCGATGCCTCTGGGCCGTGGCCACCGATTTCCCTGCCCGATGTAGAGACATCAAGAAATTCACTACCCATTCCTCCTGTCCCCAAAGCTCCCCTCTAGCAGTCCCCAAAAAGGCTAAATAGGAAAGGAACGCCCCTTCATATGCCTTCCTCGTCCTGGGTGCTAAACTCTCTCCCACGAGGTTACGAAGCTCGGGGCACCGAGAGACCAGAGAGCTTCCGGAAAGGGTGCAGGCTCCGGGTCCGCTGTGGGAAGGAAACCCCAGAAAGCCTGCATACGAAAACGAGAAAGGGCATCAGCCGCCTGATTCATTATCCCCGGGACATGTCTCGCTTTGAATAGTACATTCAATTGCATACATAATAATACAATTTCCTTGAGCAGTCTCAAAATCCATTTGCATCGTGCTGCCTGGCTATTGATACACTCAACCACAGTCATATTGTCAGACCAGAATACCACAGAGTGATCTCTGAACCCTTCAGGCCACGTTCTCAGGGCCACCAAAATGGGGAAGAGTTCCAGGAAGGCAATGTTACTTGTCAGCCCACTGTCTCGCCACCATGCTGGCCATTTTTGTGCAGACCATCGAGTACCGAAAATGGCACCAAAACCTATACTCCCTGCCGAATCTGTCCATAGCCCCAGTTCCTCGGAGGACACGGCTGGTTTGTTCCAGACGACTCGACCATTGAAATCCGCCAGAAATGCCAACCAAATGCGCATGTCCTGGCGGACCTCGGCCGAGAGCCTTGTGCGATGATGGCCCTCCCTCAGTCCGACCATGGCTTGAGCGATCGAACGGGAAAAGGGGCGGGCCATTGGTATAACTCTTAGGGCAAAATTCAACTGCCCCACTAACTGCTGTAGCTGATGCAGTTTAACCTTAGTTTCACTCATACACATTTGCAGGGATGCCCTGAATTTTAACACTTTATCACCGGGTAAACGGAAACAACCTTCTCTGGAGTCTAACTCGATCCCCAGAAACTCGAGGCAGGTCGAAGGACCCACCGTCTTACCTGGTGCCAATGGCACGCCAAACTGATTCATTAAAACACAAAATGCATCCAAAGCTTGTCCACATTCCAAATCCCCAGCTGCCCCCAGGAACAAAAAATCATCAAGATAATGCATAACATGTTGAAAACCCGTCTTCCTAGTAAAGACCCACTGTAGGAAACAACTGAACTTCTCGAAATAGGCACAAGAAATAGAGCATCCCATCGGCATACACCTATCCATGTAATACTGTCCCTGAAACGTGAAACCCAGTAGCCGCTGATCGTCTGGATGTACCGGGAGCAACCGGAACGCTGACTCGATATCAGATTTTGCCATCAGCGCACCGGGCCCCAGGCGATTCAAAATGGCCACGGCCTCATCAAAAGATGCGTACCGCACCGAACATATTTCCGGGTCTATCGCTTCATTTACGGAAAGACCACGTGGGGCTGACAAATTATGTATCAGCCGAAACTCACCCGGGTCCTTCTTGGGGACCACTCCTAAAGGCGAACAAACAAAGTCAGCCACCGGGGGTACACTAAACGGACCAGCGACTCGACCTCGAGTAACCTCCTTCCGGATCTTTTCCTGTACCACGGTCGTATGCTGCAAGACCGATATCTGATTTTTACATCTTTCCACACCCTGAAAGTCCCCTACTGGGATGCGGAAACCATATGAAAACCCGTTCCGCAACACCCCAGCAGAAGCACGATCCGGGTATTCACTGAGCCAGGGAATCATCGCCAAGGTATCAATCGGGGTAGGTAAAGGCGCCCCTCGGACTATGTTAGACCTGTTTGGCGCCTCCTCTACCCCCGTTATCACCCGTTTTAGCTCTGCACGTGGACTCAGGATGGGATGATTGCCCACACCCACTACATTCGTGTTTAAACTTGCACGATCCCTGGGGCCTAGTACATTTACCCCTGTTAAAATTCCAACACACCCCCTTTTTACCTGTATTACCGGTAGGCCTTGAGTGATTGTCGGTACCCGTACCTGATCGAAAGGGCGTCCCCGCATACTGACGGGAGGATTCGCCCACATTACTCCCTACCAATGGCACTTTCAACATACCGGTCTCCTTCATTTTGGACCAGGACACAGAGTCATAACAATCCCAAGTTAAGTTTTTATCATGTTCTTTTGCTTTTCTGAAAAGATTATCATAGCAAAACCAATGATTACCCTCGTGTGATACCGAGTACCCCATGATCCGTGACTGATAACTCGGCAATTCGGGTAGCAATTCGGGTCTCCGTTCACCCAAGATCGAAGTGAAAATCCCCCATGCCTTGCCCCAATTGCCAATGTTTTCATTAACCTTAAAGGCGGCCATCTTTGCGCGCCAAACACTCGGATGCATGAGATCCTTCTGATTTTTAACATGCTCCATCTCATAATGATCAGTAAGCAACGAGAAGATGTTCACATATTCCCCTGCCCATATCTTTTCTTTAATAGCTAAAGGAACATGCTGACCCAACCTCTCCCTTCGAGAGGGTGCCGACTCTTCCCTCGCAATCGGCAATGGCCGCTTACCTGAACTGGACGCTGTCTCTGCGACTAAAACCGTCCCCTGAGGCTTCCCTACAGCCGCGGCCGGCGTGGGCACCCTCGCTGCTTCACGAGTTTCCCGCAGTTGCTTCATTAACACCTGCGCGTCTACAGCCGTGGCGCCCTCGCTACTTTTACCCAACCACGCTGCTAATTGTGCTGCCAGCTCGGGCGGCATATCTTCCTCGGACACGGGGGTGACCACCACGGGAATCGGATTCCCCTCCTCCGGCACAGGAGTGGGTGCTTCGAGCGGGACACTGGGACCCGGGGTATCTCCCCCAGCTGCTCCTCTCCTGGGCCTCTTGCCTTTTCCGGCCGGGACCGTACCCTCCAAAGGACGTTTCGGGCCTCCTTCCTCATTTTTATCCATCCGCCTCTTTAGGTCGGTCATCTCCTTCATGAGAACACGCAGCATCTGCTCGGTAGTCATTCGCTTTCCCGCCTTCTTCGGCATTCTCCTACAGAGTATCTGCAAAACAAACGAGAAAGATTACAACGCTCAAAATTGGCTCTTCGTTCCGTCTCGAGCTCACGTGCAGCGAGGAGGTGCAGCTTCAGAGCACAGGAACAAGAGGATGCTTTATGGTCTCGTTCCTCCTTTTATCCGTCTTCAGGGCGGGCGTAAACCCGCCCCTGCCTGCCCCAAGGGCGTGGCCAGTCACGTCAGTGTCTAGGCCAACCCACTCTAGGGCGGGAAAAGGCACGCCCCGGCTACGCCGCTTCGGGCATACCAGCCGAGACTCGCCTCCCGCCCAAGATGGCTTCCCGGGGGGATCGAGGTACTCTGCCATAAGTTCGGGGGGACCGATTGGTCGCCCCTTTCCACAATTGCCCCAAAAACCCTAATTTTTTCCGTTTTTTGTTTTTTGCTCCAGTTGAGCCATTTTCAATTCCCTGTTTTTTGTTTCTCCCCATAAAAATAACAAAAAAAATAAAAAATAGTTCATAAAAGCCAAAAAAGTACAAAAAGTTCAAAAAACACAAAAAATATATAAAACAACAAAAAGAAGAAAAAAAACTGTTCTTTTTAGAACTATCTCCAATTTATAAATAAAGGCTACATTTTTTTAAAACTCTGTCATTCTTCTTTCCCCATGGAACGATACCCGGTACGCTCCCCGGTGCGCGTACCCGGCGCTCCCCCGGCGCAAATCAAAAAAAATATATATATTTATTTGCCCCGCGGGGCCCTTTTATAACCCCGCATCAAACCTAGGGGGTCAGGGACGGTCTACTCTGCCCCCTTATGGTCTTTTCCCCCTTTGTTTTGGCCACCTCTTGTGTCCCGATCCTACCGAGACACAAGATGGCGGACGCTCCGGACTGTTTGGAATGTTTACACACACCCGAGAGCCAATCAGCTTTCCGTGCGCACCTCGCGTGTCGCGCCCGCTGCGCTCCCCGGTGCGCGTACCGGGTCGCGGCCATAGATATATATATTTTTTTGAACCTAAATTACTCAAAATCCACAGGAGCACATATCTTGAGACATAGCAAAGGCACATCTGGCTACCAGTCCCTACAATTTTGCCAAGTTTGGTGGAAATCCATTCAGCCATTCGGGCTAAAAGTGAGTTTGACTGCCCTATGGAAATTAACATGGGGAAAACACGTTTTGGGACCCCCCTTTAATCTTGGCCCCCACTTCACGAATCCCCCCAAACTTCCAGGGAAGAACCGGAGCTCGACGAGGCAAATTTGAGGAAATCTTCAGGCAGATTCGTCAACCTACGCCAAAGTTATTCACAATAGAATTGTGAGATTTTGCATTGAAAAAAATCCTAACTATAACTACCTACTGGCGACCGCCAGTAGGTAATATACATATATATATTCACTGAAAAAAACATAGGTTTCACACACGTTATAGTTAGGAATTAGCATTTAAAAAACTTTGAAAATTCATTTAAAAAACCATAGGTTTCATATCAGTTATAGTTAGCCAGACAATTTACTCATACACAACCATTGAAAATCCCACGTTATAGTTAGTTGTACTCACTATAACTGGCGCGCCCGCAATGCACTGCTAATGACGTCACATATTACATCACTCATGACATAGTCAGTAACATCACTCATGACATCACTGATGACATCTCAAATGACATCATCCAGTTAATGTGTGTCTTTCTGAAAAAAAAATATCTTTTATATATGTGTACCTAAACGTCGATGGAAGAACAAATGGTTAAATAAGTGTCTAAATGGATGTTTTTTTTTAATTGATTGTATAACTGACTTATTAAGTGTATCTTACTAAATACATGAATTATAAATTATTGTTTAAATTTGTAAATATCTGTATAACTGTCTCAATTTATCTATAGATGGCTGCGTGGGTTGGTGAGTATCTACATGAGTGTCTATATGGGTTATTAGTTTTTTTTTAGTATTAGTATGAGTGTCTGTATGGTTTTGTGGGGGGTATTACTTTGTGCATAGATGAATGAATGAGTGGCTTACTGTTTGTATATGTTTTGAAGACAGCATGTGTGCAGGACTTTATGGGTGGATGAGTGTGTGTATGGGTGTGTTAGTGAGTGAATGACTGTCTCAATCATATCTTTATGAGTAACTATATATGTTTTAAATTAGTATATGTGAGAATTGATGCATATAGGTAAGTATGTGTGAGAGTGAGAGATTGTAAGAGTTCCTGAATAAATAGGTTTTTGATCATATAAGTGACTGTTTTAGAAAAAAGTATGTGTACGTTTTTGTAGAAGTAAGAGTAGTGGTGTATGCTGTATAAACAAGTGAATGGTTGTTTTATAATTTATTTGCATGTGTGAGTATGTGTGTGAGTAACTCTAAGGATGAGTGTCGGTGTGTAACAAAATGTATAGGTGAATGAGTACATATGATGATTGAGTATGTGTATGAATAACTATATAGAAATGTTGGTGAATGAGTAAATGTGTATGTAGATTTTTCAATTTCTGAAAAGGTTGTTCTAACTGGAATTAGTTTCTCCATTGTTTTAACATTTTTTGATTCTATTTTTCAATGTGTGTTTTCAAACTTATATTACACTGAGAGAGGGTCTGATACTCTTTCACAAGGATGATGTCATCAGTGATGTCATCAGTGATGTCACTGACCATGTCATGAATGATGTAATATGTGACATCATCAGCAGTGGATTGCGGGTGCGCGATATATAGTTAGCGCAACTAACTATATATGCGAATTTCAATGGTTTATGCGAGTAAAATAAGGTTTTTTAAATGCTAATCCCTAACTATATATGGTCTATAACCTATGGTTTTTTCAGTGAATTTTTAAGGTTTTGTAAATGCTAATTCCTAACTATATATGGTCTATAACCTATGGTTTTTTCAGTGAATCTCATTGGTTTTTTAAAAGCTAACATCTGTAGCTGTAAAATGTATTCTTCTTTAAAACCCAAAATATATTTTAGATGTTTATTGATAATTTTTTTTAAAATATTTTTTTTCTTCGCTTCCGGTAAGCGAACCGGGAAGCGTTCCGTTAGCTCATCTTGATGCCGCGATCTAGTACGCGAACCGGTAAACGTTTCGTTAGCGGAACTGTGACGCGTCGCGGAAGCGCGACGTATCACGTTGTCGCGTAATGCGTCTTATGACGCGCCACGTTAGCGCTCCCGGAAGTGCTCCGGACCGCGAACCGGAAGCGATCCGGGACGCGGCGCGCACCGCGTAACGTAAGCGGAACAGGTCATGTGACTTGTTTATCAAACTTTTCATTGGTTCATTTCACTTTTGGTTTCCAAATGATGTATGACTAGGTCATGTGACCTAAAAATAACACTTTTCATTGGTTCAGAACTTTTGCTTTTCCCAAATCATGTAAACCCCTCCTTCTTTCCTCACTCTGACTTTCATCTTGGTGAGAGAAAGACCATTTTCCAATTTGATTGCAATGGCTTCTATCCTTGCTTCAGCTGGTGGACCCCCACCACCACCTCAACCTCCTCATGACAAGAGAGGACCACCATCACAATTCATTTCCAACAGAGAGGAGGAAGAGGAGGACCTAGAAGAAGAGGACACAGATGAACCTGAATTTATTCAGGAGTTGCCCCGTGTTTCCCGAAGGAAAACAAGTTTTATATGGCAGTTTTTCTCAATTCCTCGAGGGGAGAAGAAGGTTAATGCCAAATATGCCACCTGCCTAATCTGCAAATACAGATTATCTCGAGGCACAGACAAAAAGTATAGTATGGGCAACTATACTATGCATTGCCATATGGTCAGGTGGCATCCATTAAATTACAGCCGGGCAGAGTTAAGGGACCTTCAAGATAATCCCCCGACAACTCCTGTGGCCAGATCAACATCAAGTATATCTTTGACTGCAAGAGAGGCACAGGAAACTGTGCCAAACATACAGCCAAACTTCAAGCACATGAAGTTTACGTGCATACATTGTGGTGCTATGCTCTCATGTGGCAACATGAGCGTGAACTTAATCAACTTGGTGTTTGAAAACCATAACTGCCCTAACCCACCCAAGCAGTAATTTTTTTTTTGCTCCTGTTGAGCCCTTTTCAATGCCTGTTTTTTTGTTGTTTCCCCTCCATGAAAAACACAAAAAAAACATAAAACTGTTCTAAAAATACAAAAAAAACAAAAAATGTTCAGAAAAAAAAAAAAATAAAACAACAAAAACATAAAAAAAAGTTCTTTTCAGAACTACCTCCCCTTTCAAATAAATTTGCTAGAATGTTTAGCACTCTGGCAAGCTCTATTTCTTTTGGTTCGCTTTCCAGTTCGCTGCCCGGTTCGCGAACTTGAAGCGAACCAAAAAAATATTTTTTAAAAAAAAAGAAGAGTTAGTATAAGGGAAGTAAACAGAGAGTAATGTAAAAAGAAAGACAGCTATAGGGAGTAAACCAGAGATACTGTTTAATAGATCTATTTATTAATTCAGGATGACGATAAGGTGTGATGTCTCCTGAGGTTTGTTTAAGGTGAGACCTACTCAGGGTTACAGATCAATTTTACACTTGTTGACACATTATTTATTTTTATATGTTTATTGAATGTTAAAAGTTTTTTGGACATTATTAACATGGCTATGTAACTCCCATAATCAAAATATAAATTTGCCAACCGCAAGTGGGAGCGTATTTACAAGATACTTGCACCATGAAGAACGCTTTCCATTTAAAAAGGAAAAATAACATCATAGACACTCAAATGCCTTATAAATATGACCCCAAACAACCCATGAAGCTCTAGCAGTACATATCCAGAAATGTAATTGATTTCAAAAATCGTTTTTAAAAACAACATATCTGTTTCAGCTTACATAAGAGACCATGGAATGAGGTCCATGTACAACAATAACTTGTGTTACTGCATGCCAGAATGCTACACCGAATATGCAATTACAATTTCTCAAAGAAACAAAATCTATTTGTATTTCACTTGAGACAAAACCACATTTTAAAAACACAGCTTTCTTCATCATTTTCTCCTTAAATCATACTATTCTCTATCTAAATTAAATACATCTTTTCTCACCTTAGCAAATACTTTTTGAGTTTTGAAAACAGTCTCAGAAATACACCAAATTGTCTTCAGCAGAAGAAAAAGGATGCACTCCAGAGGCTGCAGCTATTGAAAGCACAGAAATACAGATATTCATTTCACATATCTCTCATATTAGCCAATCATAACTCTTCCCTCACTTTTTTCAAATCAAAACCCTTCCCCCCTCTGCCCTCTCTGCCTTTTTTCCATAGCAACCACCTCCTGGAAGACCTCTCATGTTTGCAAATTCACACAACAATGTTTCAATTGAACTCTGAACTCTCAGTGCACCTGCGTATCCAGTGCAATCTTTCATTAAATGTTTCTTCCTTGACCATTCAAATTACATCTTTCAAAGAACACATCCATGCACCCTAACTTTCTGTTTTCAGAAATGGAAATGCACCAATCACTGCTAATGAATCATTAGCATTGGAAATCCTCAGTTTTTTTTCTTTACAAACTCCTACTGTTTCAACTGCCCTTTCATTACCACACTTCATCTGACTGCAGCACAACCTTCTCCAACCATGTTTAATGTCTGGATTGTTGGACATAGTTACATCCACTGGGCTCAAAGGTATGCTGAGAACAGAAATTTACCTAACCTCAATTTACAAGATGTGGAAATTAAATGGTTGAGCCAAAGAGGATTAAAATGTCACCAATTGATACCATTGGTAAAAACCTTTATGAATTTGCCAAAACCTGACCTGTTAATTGTGCACTGTGGAGGTAATGATTTGGGCACTTTGACAGGGGTAGGTCTGGAAATGCTTTTAAAGGACACCTTTGAGCAATTAATGGCACTTTTACCTCAAACTGCCTTGGTATATTCCAATATATGCCAAAGACAGAAATGGAGGTGGTCCAACCAATTTTCTCCACAAATTGAGAAAGCGAGGAAGCATGTAAACAAATCTGTTTCAGCTTTCATGAGAGACCATGGAATGGGCTCCCTGTACAACAATAACTTGCGTTACTACATGCAAGATATCTGGAAAGGGGCGACCATTCGGTCCCCCCGAACGTATGGTGGAGTACCACGATCCCCCCGGGAAGCCATCTTGGGCGGGAGGCGTGTCTCGGCTGGTATGCCCGAAGCGGCGTAGCCGGGGCGCGCCTTTTTCCCGCCCTAGAGTGGGCTGGCCTAGACACCAACGCGGCCGGCCACGCCCTCGGAGGCAGGCGGGGGCGGGTTACGCCCACCCTGAAGACGGATAAAAGGAGCGGAAGCCAAGAAAGCATCCTCTTGTTCCTGTGCTCTGAAGCTGCACCTCCCTGCTGCACGTGAGCTCGAGACGGAACGAAGAGCCAATTTTGAGCGTTGTAATCCCTCTTTTTGTCTTACAGATATCCCGTCTAAGAATGCCCAAGAAGGTCGGAAAGCGGGTCGGTACCGATGAGATGCTCCGGATGCTCATGAAGGAGATATCCGATCTGAAGAGAAAGGTTGAGGCCAAGGACGGGGAGGGAGGACCGAAACGGCCTTTACCGGGAACAATCCCCGGTGGAAAGAACAAGAGGCCCAGAAGGGGAGCACTTGGGGAGGAGACCCCGGTTCCCGAAGCGCCACGAGAAGAGCCAACCCCGGCGCCAAAGGAGGGGAACCCAATCCCTGTGGTAGTCACCCCTGCGAACAGGGAGGATATGCCCCCCGAGTTAGCGGCGCAATTGGCAGCGTGGTTGGGAAACGATAGCGAGGGCACCACGGCTGACGACGCCCGGGCAGTGATGAGACAACTGCGGGAATCGAGGGAGGCTGCGAAAGCTCCATCTCCTGTTCTCCCGCAGGTCCCAGCAGTTGGAGGTACAGCAGGCCCAAGTTCGGCGACAGGCGTGGGGTCTACTTCAGGTAAGCGGCCATTGCCGATTGCGGGGGGGGACTCTGCACCTTCTCGAAAGGAGAAGATTGCCCAGCACGTCCCACTAGAAGTCAAGGAGTTGATTTGGGCGGACAACTATGTAAACATGTTTTCATTGCTTACCGACCATTACGAGATCGAGCATGTAAAGAGTCAAAAGGAGCTCATGCATCCGAGTGTTTGGCGCGCTAAAATGGCCGCCTTTAAGGTTGAGGAGTCCATTGGTACTTGGGGCAGAGCGTGGGGAATTTTTACTTCCATCATGGGGGAACGCAGACCTGAGTTGTTGACCGAGTTACCCATCTATCAGTCACGTATTATGGAGTATTCTGTGGCGTATGGGGGCAATCAGTGGTTCTGCTATGATAATCTGTTCAGAAAAGCTAAGGAACACGACCCGTTGTTGTCCTGGGACTGTTACGACTCTGTGTCTTGGCAAAAAATGGAGAGTACAGGGATGTTGAAAATGCCATTAGTAGGGAGTAACAGGGGGGAATCCTCCCGCCAAAACTCTGGGACGCCCTTTCGGACAGGTACAGGTAACGAGTCCCACACGAAGCCGAGTGGCAACACAGGTAAAAGGGGGATATGTTGGAATTTTAACAGGGGCAAATGTACCAGGCCTCAAGGGTCATGCAAATTCAGACATGAGTGTGGGGGATGCGGGCAGCCATCCCATCCTGAGTCCATGTGCAGAGCCAAAACGGGTGATAACGGTGGCAAGGGAGGCGCCAAACAGGTCTAATGTAGTCCGAGGGGCGCCTTTACCGACCCCGATTGATACCATGGCAATGATTCCTTGGCTCAACGAATACCCAGATTATGCTTCCGCTAGGGTGTTGCGGAACGGGTTTTCATATGGTTTCCGCATCCCAGTGGGGGATTTTCAGGGGGTACCGGACTGTAAGAATCAAATGTCGGTTTTACAGCACACGGCGGTGGTTCAAGTAAAGATTAGGAAAGAGGTGACTCGAGGTCGTGTCGCCGGTCCCTTCGATTTGCCGCCAGTTGCTAATTTTGTGTGTTCTCCTCTGGGGGTGGTTCCCAAGAAGGACCCGGGGGAGTTTCGGCTGATACACAATTTGTCAGCCCCACATGGTCTTTCCGTAAATGATGCGATAGATCCGGAAGTATGTTCGGTGCGGTACGCATCTTTCGATGAGGCCGTCGCCATGTTGAATCGCCTGGGGCCCGGGACGCTGATGGCCAAATCGGACATCGAATCAGCGTTCCGGTTGCTCCCGGTACACCCAGACGATCAGCGTCTCCTTGGTTTCCAGTTTCAGGGTCGCTATTACATGGATAAATGTATGCCGATGGGATGCTCGATTTCATGTTCCTATTTCGAAAAATTCAGTTGTTTTCTGCAGTGGGTATTCACGAGGAAGACAGGTTTTCACCATGTTATGCACTATCTCGATGACTTTCTGTTTCTGGGGGCAGCCGGGGATTCTGAGTGTGGACAGGCCTTACAGGAATTTTGTGTCCTAATGAATCAATTTGGTGTGCCATTGGCGCCAGGTAAGACGGTCGGTCCCTCGACCTTGATCGAGTTTCTGGGGATCGAGCTCGACTCAGTGGAAGGTTGTTTTCGTTTACCCAAAGAAATGGTGTTAAAATTCAGGTTATCCCTTGAGACATGTATTCGTGCAACGAAAGTGAACTTGCATCAATTACAACAGGTGGTGGGTCAGTTGAATTTTCCCCTGAGAGTAACGCCGATGGCGCGCCCCTTTTCCCGCTCGATTGCACAGTCCATGGTCGGCTTGAAGGAAGGACATCATCGTACGAGACTCTCAGCAGAGGTTCGCCAGGACATGCGCATTTGGATTGCATTCCTGGCGGATTTCAATGGTCGAATTGTCAGGAATAAACCAGCAGTGTCCTCCCAGGAGTTGGGACTATGGACAGACTCGGCGGGGAGTGTGGGTTTTGGCGCCATATTAGGTACACAATGGTCGGCTCAAAAATGGCCGTCATGGTGGCATGAGTGCGGGTTGACGAGTAACATTGCTTTTCTCGAACTATTCCCTATTCTGGTGGCCTTGAGAACATGGCCAGAAGGGTTTAGGGGTCACTCTGTGGTTTTCTGGTCTGATAACATGACCGTGGTTGAGTGTATCAATAATCAGGCAGCACGTTGCAAATTGATTCTCCGATTACTCAAGGAAATTGTGTTGTTGTGCATGCAAGTAAATGTACTGTTTAGGGCGCGGCACGTGCCGGGGGTGATGAACCAAGCGGCTGATGCGCTCTCTCGTTTCCGTATGCAGGCCTTCTGGGGTTTTCTGCCCACAGCGGACCCGGTGGCGGCACCCTTTCCCGAAGCTCTTTGGTCTCTCGGTGCCCCGAACTACAAGACCTCGTGGGAGAGAGTTTAGCACCCAGGACGAGGAAGGCATATGAAGGGGCGTTCCGTTCCTATTGGGCCTTTTTGGGTACTTCCGGGAAGGAGCTTTGGGGTCTGGAAGAGTCTGTAGTAAGATTCCTGCTCTCCTTACGACACGCAGGCAAGTCAGTAGCTACGGCCCAGAGGCATCGGGCCGCCATTTCCTTCATGGCAAGGGCTCATGGGATCCAGGACCCGACAGCATCTTTCGTGGTGCAGAAAGCGCTACGGGGGTGGCAACGCCTTGAGGGTCGCAGAGTAGACGATAGGCACCCGATAGGTTTGGATAGGTTGGCCCTGTTATTATCCGTGCTACCGGTAACATGGGTCCCAGGCACTCCACACCACTGGAGTCAAGCTAGCCGGGCTGATGAGAGGTGTTACCTCGAAACCGGTCCGGTCCTCGGATGCTTGATTCCGTTCTGGGAAGGACATGGCTTTTGTAGTTCGGACTGGACTGTTCCCATGGGGCACAGGGTCAGAGCTGATTTGCATATCGCCATTGTCTAACCCAGGGTGGTGTGGAGTGCAAAAAAACGATGGATTAGGACCCAGATCTTTTGACTGGGTTGAATGTGTGACATTGATCCTCATTCGGTCCATCACCTGTTGTTTTTGCAAACTCGCTATAAGTGTACTGGGGATGCCCAGACGTGGGTCCCAGGCACTCCACACCACTGGAGTCAAGCTAGCCGGGCTGATGAGAGGTGTTACCTCGAAACCGGTCCGGTCCTCGGATGCTTGATTCCGTTCTGGGAAGGACATGGCTTTTGTAGTTCGGACTGGACTGTTCCCATGGGGCACAGGGTCAGAGCTGATTTGCATATCGCCATTGTCTAACCCAGGGTGGTGTGGAGTGCAAAAAAACGATGGATTAGGACCCAGATCTTTTGACTGGGTTGAATGTGTGACATTGATCCTCATTCGGTCCATCACCTGTTGTTTTTGCAAACTCGCTATAAGTGTACTGGGGATGCCCAGACGTGGGTCCCAGGCACTCCACACCACTGGAGTCAAGCTAGCCGGGCTGATGAGAGGTGTTACCTCGAAACCGGTCCGGTCCTCGGATGCTTGATTCCGTTCTGGGAAGGACATGGCTTTTGTAGTTCGGACTGGACTGTTCCCATGGGGCACAGGGTCAGAGCTGATTTGCATATCGCCATTGTCTAACCCAGGGTGGTGTGGAGTGCAAAAAAACTATGGATTAGGACCCAGATCTTTTGACTGGGTTGAATGTGTGACATTGATCCTCATTCGGTCCATCACCTGTTGTTTTTGCAAACTCGCTATAAGTGTACTGGGGATGCCCAGACGTGGGTCCCAGGCACTCCACACCACTGGAGTCAAGCTAGCCGGGCTGATGAGAGGTGTTACCTCGAAACCGGTCCGGTCCTCGGATGCTTGATTCCGTTCTGGGAAGGACATGGCTTTTGTAGTTCGGACTGGACTGTTCCCATGGGGCACAGGGTCAGAGCTGATTTGCATATCGCCATTGTCTAACCCAGGGTGGTGTGGAGTGCAAAAAAACGATGGATTAGGACCCAGATCTTTTGACTGGGTTGAATGTGTGACATTGATCCTCATTCGGTCCATCACCTGTTGTTTTTGCAAACTCGCTATAAGTGTACTGGGGATGCCCAGACGTGGGTCCCAGGCACTCCACACCACTGGAGTCAAGCTAGCCGGGCTGATGAGAGGTGTTACCTCGAAACCGGTCCGGTCCTCGGATGCTTGATTCCGTTCTGGGAAGGACATGGCTTTTGTAGTTCGGACTGGACTGTTCCCATGGGGCATAGGGTCAGAGCTGATTTGCATATCGCCATTGTCTAACCCAGGGTGGTGTGGAGTGCAAAAAAACGATGGATTAGGACCCAGATCTTTTGACTGGGTTGAATGTGTGACATTGATCCTCATTCGGTCCATCACCTGTTGTTTTTGCAAACTCGCTATAAGTGTACTGGGGATGCCCAGACGTGGGTCCCAGGCACTCCACACCACTGGAGTCAAGCTAGCCGGGCTGATGAGAGGTGTTACCTCGAAACCGGTCCGGTCCTCGGATGCTTGATTCCGTTCTGGGAAGGACATGGCTTTTGTAGTTCGGACTGGACTGTTCCCATGGGGCACAGGGTCAGAGCTGATTTGCATATTGCCATTGTCTAACCCAGGGTGGTGTGGAGTGCAAAAAAACGATGGATTAGGACCCAGATCTTTTGACTGGGTTGAATGTGTGACATTGATCCTCATTCGGTCCATCACCTGTTGTTTTTGCAAACTCGCTATAAGTGTACTGGGGATGCCCAGACGTGGGTCCCAGGCACTCCACACCACTGGAGTCAAGCTAGCCGGGCTGATGAGAGGTGTTACCTCGAAACCGGTCCGGTCCTCGGATGCTTGATTCCGTTCTGGGAAGGACATGGCTTTTGTAGTTCGGACTGGACTGTTCCCATGGGGCACAGGGTCAGAGCTGATTTGCATATCGCCATTGTCTAACCCAGGGTGGTGTGGAGTGCAAAAAAACGATGGATTAGGACCCAGATCTTTTGACTGGGTTGAATGTGTGACATTGATCCTCATTCGGTCCATCACCTGTTGTTTTTGCAAACCGGTAACATGTTCATCCCACTACGAAGCTGTGTTGTTCCGAGCCGCATTTGCATTAGCATTCCATGGGGCTATGCGGATAAGCGAATTAGTGGCAAAGAATAAGCTGGATACGATGGGGGGACTGTGCCGGGAACACATTCAGGTCAGAGAAGAGACGATGACGGTCTCGTTTGTAAAGTCCAAATCCGATCAGGATGCAATCGGGGACTGTGTAATCATCCAGAGGATCCCCGGGTCCGCCATATGCCCTGTCGGGTGCGTAGAAACATATTTGGCACAGAGGGTGGCAGCATGGGGGGGGACCTTGTTAAGACACGCTGACGCCACCCCACTGACGAGGTTTCAGTTTCAGCGGGTGCTTGCGATGTCGATTTCTGCCGCGGGCTTGAACCCCGGCGACTTTGGGACCCATTCCTTTAGGATAGGGGCTGCTACGGAAGCTACAGCCAGGGGTCTGAATGTTGATCAAATAAAACGTGTGGGGCGTTGGTCCTCGAATTGTTATAAGAGGTATGTACGGTTGCACATGTTGTGATGCTATAACGTGTACTCACGCTTCTTGTTTTTTGTTTGGTTTTCAGTTGCGCAAGCCTACGAGGCGGGGCGGACTGTCCAGTCGACCCGACACCGGGTGGCCAGCGGTCAGACATTACCGGCTGTGAAAAAGGAGGTGTGGGTCGTGGGCCACTCATACGTGAGGCGTGCCGCGGACGTATTCAAAGCAGGTGACATGACTCACGTAGCTGGGGAATACGGGTACAGTGTGTCCTTCTACGGAAAGGGCGGGCTCTGTATTGACCAGTTTCAATCATTTTTCGAGGGCTTGTTAGGGCGGACAAGGTCACCGCCGTCTGTAGTCACAGTACATCTTGGGGGCAATGATTTGGTGACCACTGGTAGACGACTTCTTCTTGAGGCGATGCTTTCCACGGTAAGTTGGTTGGCGAGAAGAGTTCCAGGGTGCACAATTGCATGGTCCCATATGATCCCACGGAAAGTGTGGCGGGCGGCTATTTCAGTTACTGCTTTGAATCATTCAGTAAGGAAGATAAATAACAAAGTGAGTAGATTGTTTCGTTCAAATACACTGCATTCTGTTTCACATGGTTGTATCAAAGGGGACAGTATGTATTTGGGGGACGGCGTTCATTTGTCCCGGGTGGGGAACGAGTTACTCATAGGAGACTTCTTAGCCTGGTTAAAGGGTTTGCAGCATGACCTTTAGGTAGGAGTGTTTTGTGGGGGATCCGGATAGCCGGTCAACTATCTGGCCTGTGGCGGTAAGGTCATGATCGGTGAGCAGTAATTGGAAGATCCCTATGAGGGGGCGTCACCCATTACGGATGGGAGCGCGCGGGGGAGGTGGCCAATTGGCCCCTCAACGGGGAGGCGGTCCTGTCTAAGGAGAGGCCGCCGGAAGGAAAGGAAAGGTGGTCAAGGCCCCTTCCTGGATAGGAGGGGCTACGGCCCCTCCTGGAGAATTTCCCGGGGCCAGGACATCTGCGACGGCAGATGGGTAAGTTGTGTGGGGTGCGGGAGGGGGTTTACGCTACCTTTTAGACACCTCACACGAGTCCTCGAACGACCGTTAAATGGCGTCGAGTCTATTGGGGCCCCCGTCAAGTACAAAGGGAAATTGGTAGATGCACTTGAGGTACGCCTCGGTGCGGTCGCTCCTCTCACAAGTGAGGGGGGTATGTCTGGTTTAGGGATCTGACACCGGTTACGACCTTGCCGTTGGCCCTTAACGTTAGGATGTACAATTTCAAGTCAAATGTTTTGTAGGATGTTAGTTCGGCTAGGAGAACCTCTGTATTAGAGATCTGTTAAGGTTAGCCAAACATCGTAATGTGGAAATGAAATTGTACATAATATGAAACTGTTATTTTAATGTTTTAATTTTGTTTCATATTTTTAATAAATACGGCCGGGAAGGGTTTACTCCCTTCCCGCCTTCCAAAAATTCAAGAACTGTTTCCGGTTTCCCAATTCTTGGGGATTGTGTTGAGAGGGGGTGGCGGGTATCTCGGCCATATGGAAAGGGGCGACCATTCGGTCCCCCCGAACGTATGGTGGAGTACCACGATCCCCCCGGGAAGCCATCTTGGGCGGGAGGCGTGTCTCGGCTGGTATGCCCGAAGCGGCGTAGCCGGGGCGCGCCTTTTTCCCGCCCTAGAGTGGGCTGGCCTAGACACCAACGCGGCCGGCCACGCCCTCAGAGGCAGGCGGGGGCAGGTTACGCCCACCCTGAAGACGGATAAAAGGAGCGGAAGCCAAGAAAGCATCCTCTTGTTCCTGTGCTCTGAAGCTGCACCTCCCCGCTGCACGTGAGCTCGAGACGGAACGAAGAGCCAATTTTGACCCACCCACCAGCCCCTGAGGACAGCTAGTTGTGTTGAGTAAAGATTTGATCTGGTAACTCTGTTTCTTGCAGGTTGTAATGATCGTCGTGAAATTTTGAATATGCAATAAAGATTGGTTATTTTCAGTATGTTTTGCAAATAAAGTATGTTGCACTAATGTTGATCAGTATTCATGCTTGTAATAAGTCATGTTCGTTTTTATTGCTTAGTAAATTAGATAGAATTGTCGTATTTATTTTGGTCGGGCGGTAAGGTCATGATCGGTGAGCAGTAATTGGAAGATCCCTATGAGGGGGCGTCACCCATTACGGATGGGAGCGCGCGGGGAGGTGGCCAATTGGCCCCTCAACGGGGAGGCGGTCCTGTCTAAGGAGAGGCCGCCGGAAGGAAAGGAAAGGTGGTCAAGGCCCCTTCCTGGATAGGAGGGGTTACGGCCCCTCCTGGAGAATTTCCCGGGGCCAGGACATCTGCGACGGCAGATGGGTAAGTTGTGTGGGGTGCGGGAGGGGGTTTACGCTACCTTTTAGACACCTCACACGAGTCCTCGAACGACCGTTAAATGGCCTTGAGTCTATTGGGGCCCCCGTCAAGTACAAAGGGAAATTGGTAGATGCACTTGAGGTACGCCTCGGTGCGGTCGCTCCTCTCACAAGTGAGGGGGGTATGTCTGGTTTAGGGATCTGACACCGGTTACGACCTTGCCGTTGGCCCTTAACGTTAGGATGTACAATTTCAAGTCAAATGTTTTGTAGGATGTTAGTTCGGCTAGGAGAACCTCTGTATTAGAGATCTGTTCAGGTTAGCCAAACATCGTAATGTGGAAATGAAATTGTACATAATATGAAACTGTTATTTTAATGTTTTAATTTTGTTTCATATTTTTAATAAATACGGCCGGGAAGGGTTTACTCCCTTCCCGCCTTCCAAAAATTCAAGAACTGTTTCCGGTTTCCCAATTCTTGGGGATTGTGTTGAGAGGGGGTGGCGGGTATCTCGGCCATATACAGAGGAGATGGAGTTCACTTCTCAGATGAGGGCAGCAGAATTTTCATTCTGAATTTAAGACTGTGCATTGGTACCTACTTATAAGTACCTAAATGTACCATAAACCCAAAAGCTCTTCTCAGAGCTACCCTTCATCTGATCACTCACAATTATTATTTTTTTCTAACTTTTTTTAACTAATTTTCCACAAAATACGCTCCCCGGGGCGCTACCCGGTTCGCTAACCGAAAGCTAACCTCGCGGAATTTTTTAAAAAAATGTTTTTTTTCCGCACATATAAGCCTCCTCAGCCACCCTCAGAAAACCTAGGGGGTCAAGATAAGTCTACCATGACCCCTTCTACCCATTCTAAACATTATTTGCCCTCCATCTTGTATCTTAATGCGACCGAAACACAAAATGGTGGACTACCGTGACGCTTAAGGTTCGCTAACCGGGCCGCTTTCCGGAAAGCGGTCCTAAAAAAAGGTGGGAAAGTAATTTACAGAAAAACGACTAGAGACACTCTCACCAAATATAGATTAGCTCATACTACATAACAATCCCTTTCATTCTCACAAATTTGATTGAAATTTCATTTAGCCATTTAGCCTGTAGACCTATCTAAATACCCTGAGGTAAATTACTTCACAAAACACATCTAAAGTATTGGAATTGACAACCAATGAAAATTTTACTTTCATTTTCAATTTTTTTTTCTTGACATTTGATTGGTTATGTACCTGAATATATATAAAAGAAGAGAAGGAAACACAGCCATTTTCACTACTACTTCCTGAACTACATTTCAAGAGCCTTTTCACCTCCCTGTAAAGTAAATTGATAATTTGTAAGTGGCACTTTAAATTAATTTGTAAAAAAGTTTTTTGATAATTATTTACTGTCCCCCTGCTATAGTTATAGATACAGATAGGCTCCTCTGTTATATTTATTGATTGACTTACACTTCTCTGCTATAATTATGAATTTACTTACTTTAACTTCACTGTTAAAAAAACAGAACTACCTGTCTGAACTTAAACCCAACAGTGCCCTAACTCTTCTAATATAATTATTTTTTATGCAATTTACAGCAAAAAAATGGAAGGGGAGCACGAAAAAATCAATGTTTCCTTCGACATTACAACAGATGAGATTTTAACTGAAGAAATTTTGGATGAAGATTTTATGGATGAATCTTTTGATGAACAACTTATTGAAAGCTTACAAGACATAGAAACATGCATGTTTGAGGAGATTCCAGATGATGTAATGCTGGAAGTTTTAATGAACTATGAAAATTCTGACCCATAAATTTTTTTAAATCAAAATAAATAAATAAATAAAAAAAAACGAACAAAAACAACAAATAATTAACATACAGTATTAGAAAAGTCTATCATTCTTTTATCCTTATAGTACGCTGCCCAGAACGCTTTCCGGTTCGCGAACTTGGCGCTTACCACGCAAAAAAATTTTTTTTTTTTTTTAAAAAAAGAAGAGTAAGTAAACAGAGTAATGTTAAAAGAAAGACAAATAGAGGGAGTAACACACAGATACTGTTGAAAGAGGGACTGAGAAAAGGAGTGGAAAGAGTAGTATAAATAAGTAATAGAAAAAGAAATGAGGGAAGTAGCAAAGGCAGGAAACTGAGGGTTAAAGAAATGAAGCAGTGGAACTAATAAAAGTTAAATTTACACACATCCATGCACCCTAACTTTCTGTTTTCAGCAATGGAAATCCACCAATCACTGCTAATGAATCATTAGCACTCAAACTCCACTGTTTTTTTTCTTTACAAACTCCACTGTTTCAACTGCCATTTCATTCCCACACTTCATCTGACTGCAGCAGAACCTCCTCTCACCATGTTTTCTGTCTGGATTCTAGGACATAGCTACATCCACTGGGCTCACAGGTATGCTGATAACAGAAATTTACACAACCTCAATTTACAAAATGTGGAAATCAAATGGATTGGCCAAAGAGGATTGAGATGTCACCAATTGATACCATTGGTGAAAACCTTTCTACATTTGCCAAACCCTGACCTCATAATAGTGCACTGTGGAGGAAATGATTTGGGCACTTTGACTGGGGTAGGTCTGAAAATGCTCTTAAAGGACACCTTCGAGCAATTGATGGCACTTTTTCCTCAAACTGCCTTGGTATATTCCAATATATGCCAAAGACAAAAATGGAGGTGGTCCAATCAATTTTATCCACAAATTGAGAAATCGAGGAAGCATGTAAATCAGTCTGTTTCAGCTTACATGAGAGACCATTGAATGGGCTGCATCTACAACAATAACTTGCGTTACTACTTGCAAGATATCTACAGAGGAGATGGCGTGCACTTCTCAGATGAGGGGAACAGAGTTTTCATACAAAATTTAAGACTGTGTATTGGTACCTACTTATAAGTACCTAGAACTTACACAGAACCCAAAAGCTCTTTTCAGAGCTACCTTAACTATAATTACTCTTTAAAAATTTTGAATGTACCTTTTTTCGCGTACCGGCAGCTAACCGGCAGCTAACCGCGCGAAAAATAAAAAAATAAAAATCTTTTTTCTCGCACATATGGGACTCCTCAGCCACCCTCAGAAAACCCAGGGGGTCAGGATACGTCTACCGTGCCCTCTTCTACCCATTCTGAACATTATTTACCCTCCATCTTGTATCTCAATTCTACCGAAACACAAAATGGAGGACTCCCGTAACGCTGCAGGTTCGCGTACCGGGACGCGCACTGAGAAGCGCTCGCTTAAAAAAGGTGGAAAAGTAATTTACAGAAAAACCACTGGAGACACTTTCACCAGATATACATTAGCTCATACTACATACCAATCCCTACCATTTTCACAAATTTGGTTGGAACTCCATTTTAGCCATTTAGCATGTAGACCTCTCTAAATTCCCTGAGGTAAATTACTTCACAAAACACATCTGAAGTGTTGGAATTGACAACCAATTAAAATGTTACTTTTATTTTCTACTTTTTTTACCTGACATTTGATTGATTATTACCTGAATATATATATATATATAAAGAAAGAGAGAAAAACACAGCCATTTTGACTACTACTTCCTGAAGTACATCGCAAGACCATTTTCACTGACAACTTAAACTTGTTTTTAAAAGGTAAGATGTTATTTTATAAATTTGACCGGAGAACTATGTTATACAATTTAAATTAATTTGGAAAACATTTTTAGATAGTTATATACTATCCCTCTGTAAGAGTTAGACATTGAGAAAGGCTTGTTTATTATAATTATGGATTGATTTACGTTTCTGTGTTATAATTATGAATTTACTTAGGCTTTTTCGCAGGCACTTTTTAATAGTACTACTTCACGCCTGAAACCATACAGTGCCCATAGATAACTTCTTTGTTATGAACTCACAAGTACCTGTCTGAACTTAAACCCAACATTGCCCTATCTCTACATATATATTACAAATTGCCCTAGAGATGAACAATGAGGAAATCATTGAAAGCATTGACTTGGAATTCATGGACGAATCACGAGACCAAGAACTTCTACAATGTGTAGAATCTGTGGATTTGTTACTTCATTATGAGGACGATAAAATGTGGGAAGTTATGTTCACTCAACAAGAGGACATTTCGGACAGTCAAATGTTAGACAGTCTATTAAATTTTGAAAAAGAATCAGAAAAATAAATTTATATTTAATAATCAAAAATTGTTCGAGTCTTCAATCATTTTTATATGTAATTCATAAACTAGTACCAAATTGATTATAATGTAAAGTCAGACTTATAGTATACTGTGCAACATTTTTATGTTACACAATAATTTTGCTCATAGTTACTTCCTTTCTCCAACTATATTATCTCCAATGTGTATTTAACATCTCTTTATCATCTCCTGCCTATATATTGTTTCTACTTTCCTGACACACTATGGTATGAATTCCATATTCCACAATAACTTCTGAAACAACATGCAAGATATCTACAAAGGAGACAGTGTATATTAATTTTTTGACTCTGCATTGGTACCTACATATTGCTACTTAAATATAAAAAAAACAAAAAAAAAACAACAAAACGAACAATCAATAAACATACAATATTTACCGGGCGCACCCCACGCCCCAAGGGGCCCTTTTAAAGCCTCCACATCAAACCTAGGGGGTCAGGGAGGATCTACTATTCCCCCTTATGGTCATTTCCCCCTTTGTTTTGGCCTCCTCTTGTCACTCGATCCTACCGAGAAACAAGATGGCGGCCGCTCCGGACTGTTTAGAATGTTGACAGACACCGGAGAGCCAATCAGCTTCGCTTCGTGAAGTTCCGTTACACGTCAGGTACGCAAACCGGAGCGCTACCCGGAGCGCTGTCACAGATATATATATATTTTTTTACGTTCATTTATCAAAATCCACTGGAGCACATATATTGAGACCTAGCAAAGGCACATCGGGCTAACAGTCCCTACAATTTTGCCAAGTTTCGTGCAAATCCATTCAGCCGTTCGAGCTAAAAGTGAGGCCAACCGCCCTATGGAAATTAACATGGGAAAAACGCGTTTTGGGACCCCCCTTTTTTCTCGGACCCCCCTCAGAAACAAAATGTGCCATTTTCCTGAAAATTTCAGCCAATTCCAACCACAAACACCAAAGTTATTAGACATAGAATTTTCAAAAATCCCATGGAGAAAAAATCCTAACTATATATACCTACTGGCGACCGCCAGTAGGTAATATATATATATATATATATGTATGTATATATATATATATATATATATTCACTGAAGAAACCATAGGTTATAGACCATATATAGTTAGGGATTAGCATTTAAAAAACCTTATTTTACTCGCATAAAACCATTGAAATTCGCATATATAGTTAGTTGCGCTAACTATATATCGCGCACCCGCAATCCACTGCTGATGATGTCACATATTACATCATTCATGACATGGCCAGTGACATCACTGATGACATCACTGATGACATCTCAAATGACATCACTGATGACATATCAAATGACATCACTGATGACATCACTGATGATATCTCATTTGACATTACTGATCACATCACTGATGACATCATTCATGTGATAATACGATGAACCTCTTCAGACTCTAATATAACCTTAGATACACTCACTGTAAACAGACACTCACAGACTGTCACTCATCCATGGAGTTACTCACACACCTAGTCAGTCATGCAAAGAATCAATCACTCCTCCATTTCCTCAACTATACAGTTATACACACCTTACTAATTCAAACATATCCTAACACATATTTACTCTCTTATACAATCCCTGATACAAGTTCACAGTGATTCATACAGCCACTCTCACATTCACTGGCTCTTATGCTCAGTTATTTATATATGTCAACTCTCACATGTACTGTGTTTTACATATGTACTTACTATGACATGTAGCACTGAGATATCCATTCACTCACCAATACACTCATGCACACAGTCAACCGCCCATACAGCTGTTTCCACATGCACGTTTGAACCCATACATCTAGTGAATCAACTGCTCACACATCTATGCACAGAGTCATACACCTCCCAGCCACCCACACACACACTCAGTCTCCTATACAAATACTTGGGCAACCAAACAATAACCCATATAGTTACTCATATAGCTACTTATCAACACATGCAACAGTTTACAGAACAACAGACATAATGATGCACAAATTAAGACAGTTTAGTCACTAACCCATGCACTCAGTGAGACACATTTAATCACTCACTCATACAGTCAGTCATGCACCTACTAAATCCTTCATCCAGACACTTATAAATCCACTCATTCTTCAATATGTAAGACATATTTTAACTTTACAGAAACATACAGTCACTGGATGTCGTCAGTGATGTCATCAGTAATGTCAAATGAGATGTCATCAGTGATGTCATCAGTGATGTCATCAGTGATGTCATTTGAGATGTCATCAGTGATGTCATCAGTGATGTCATCAGTAATGTCAAATGAGATGTCATCAGTGATGTCATCAGTGATGTGATCAGTAATGTCAAATGAGATATCATCAGTGATGTCATCAGTGATGTCATTTGATATGTCATCAGTGATGTCATTTGAGATGTCATCAGTGATGTCACTGACCATGTCATGAATGATGTAATATGTGACATCATCAGCAGTGGATTGCGGGTGCGCGATATAAATGCTAATCCCTAACTATATATGGTCTATAACCTATGGTTTTTTCAGTGAATTTTCAAGGTTTTGTAAATGCTAATTCCTAACTATATATGGTCTATAACCTATGGTTTTTTCAGTGAATTTCATTGGTTTTTTAAAAGCTAACATCTGTAGCTGTAAAATGTATTCTTCTTTAAAACCCCAAATATATTTTAGATGTTTATTGATAATTTTTTTTTAAATATTTTTTTTCTTCGCTTCCGGTAAGCGAACCGGGAAGCTTTCCATTAGCTCATCTTGATGCCGCGATCTAGTACGCGAACCGGTAAACGTTTCGTTAGCGGAACTGTGACACGTCGCGGAAGCGCGACGTATCACGTTGTCGCGTAATGCGTCTTATGACGCGCCGCGTTAGCGCTCCCGGAAGTGCTCAGGACCGCGAACCTGAAGCGATCCGGGACGCGGCGCGCACCGCGTAACGTAAGCGGAACAGGTCATGTGACTTGTTTATCAAACTTTTCATTGGTTCATTTCACTTTTGGTTTCCAAATGATCTATGACTAGGTCATGTGACCTAAAAATAACACTTTTCATTGGTTCAGAACTTTTGCTTTTCCCAAATCATGTAAACCCCTCCTTCTTTCCTCACTCTGACTTTCATCTTGGTGAGAGAAAGACCATTTTCCAATTTGATTGCAATGGCTTCTATCCTTGCTTCAGCTGGTGGACCCCCACCACCACCTCAACCTCCTCATGACAAGAGAGGACCACCATCACAATTCATTTCCAACAGAGAGGAGGAAGAGGAGGACCTAGAAGAAGAGGACACAGATGAACCTGAATTTATTCAGGAGTTGCCCCGTGTTTCCCGAAGGAAAACAAGTTTTATATGGCAGTTTTTCTCAATTCCTCGAGGGGAGAAGAAGGTTAATGCCAAATATGCCACCTGCCTAATCTGCAAATACAGATTATCTCGAGGCACAGACAAAAAGTATAGTATGGGCAACTATACTATGCATCGCCATATGGTCAGGTGGCATCCATTAAATTACAGCCGGGCAGAGTTAAGGGACCTTCAAGATAATCCCCCGACAACTCCTGTGGCCAGATCAACATCAAGTATATCTTTGACTGCAAGAGAGGCACAGGAAACTGTGCCAAACATACAGCCAAACTTCAAGCACATGAAGTTTACGTGCATACATTGTGGTGCTATGCTCTCATGTGGCAACATGAGCGTGAACTTAATCAACTTGGTGTTTGAAAACCATAACTGCCCTAACCCACCCAAGCAGTAATTTTTTTTTTGCTCCTGTTGAGCCCTTTTCAATGCCTGTTTTTTGTTGTTTCCCCTCCATGAAAAACACAAAAAAACATAAAACTGTTCTAAAAATACAAAAAAAAAAAAATGTTCAGAAAAAAAAAAAAAATAAAACAACAAAAACATAAAAAAAAGTTCTTTTCAGAACTACCTCCCCTTTCAAATAAAATTGCTAGAATGTTTAGCACTCTGGCAAGCTCTATTTCTTTTGGTTCGCTTTCCAGTTCGCTGCCCGGTTCGCGAACTTGAAGCGAACCAAAAAAATATTTTTTAAAAAAAAAGAAGAGTTAGTATAAGGGAAGTAAACAGAGAGTAATGTAAAAAGAAAGACAGCTATAGGGAGTAAACCAGAGATACTGTTTAATAGATCTATTTATTAATTCAGGATGACGATAAGGTGTGATGTCTCCTGAGGTTTGTTTAAGGTGAGACCTACTCAGGGTTACAGATCAATTTTACACTTGTTGACACATTATTTATTTTTATATGTTTATTGAATGTTAAAAGTTTTTTGGACATTATTAACATGGCTATGTAACTCCCATAATCAAAATCTAAATTTGCCAACCGCAAGTGGGAGCGTATTTACAAGATACTTGCACCATGAAGAACGCTTTCCATTTAAAAAGGAAAAATAACATCATAGACACTCAAATGCCTTATAAATATGACCCCAAACAACCCATGAAGCTCTAGCAGTACATATCCAGAAATGTAATTGATTTCAAAAATCGTTTTTAAAAACAACATATCTGTTTCAGCTTACATAAGAGACCATGGAATGAGGTCCATGTACAACAATAACTTGTGTTACTGCATGCCAGAATGCTACACCGAATATGCAATTACAATTTCTCAAAGAAACAAAATATATTTGTATTTCACTTGAGACAAAACCACATTTTAAAAACACAGCTTTCTTCATCATTTTCTCCTTAAATCATACTATTCTCTATCTAAATTAAATACATCTTTTCTCACCTTAGCAAATACTTTTTGAGTTTTGAAAACAGTCTCAGAAATACACCAAATTGTCTTCAGCAGAAGAAAAAGGATGCACTCCAGAGGCTGCAGCTATTGAAAGCACAGAAATACAGATATTCATTTCACATATCTCTCATATTAGCCAATCATAACTCTTCCCTCACTTTTTTCAAATCAAAACCCTTCCCCCCTGTGCCCTCTCTGCCTTTTTTCCATAGCAACCACCTCCTGGAAGACCTCTCATGTTTGCAAATTCACACAACAATGTTTCAATTGAACTCTGAACTCTCAGTGCACCTGCGTATCCAGTGCAATCTTTCATTAAATGTTTCTTCCTTGACCATTCAAATTACATCTTTCAAAGAACACATCCATGCACCCTAACTTTCTGTTTTCAGAAATGGAAATGCACCAATCACTGCTAATGAATCATTAGCATTGGAAATCCTCAGGTTTTTTTCTTTACAAACTCCTACTGTTTCAACTGCCCTTTCATTACCACACTTCATCTGACTGCAGCACAACCTTCTCCAACCATGTTTAATGTCTGGATTGTTGGACATAGTTACATCCACTGGGCTCAAAGGTATGCTGAGAACAGAAATTTACCTAACCTCAATTTACAAGATGTGGAAATTAAATGGTTGGGCCAAAGAGGATTAAAATGTCACCAATTGATACCATTGGTAAAAACCTTTATGAATTTGCCAAAACCTGACCTGTTAATTGTGCACTGTGGAGGTAATGATTTGGGCACTTTGACAGGGGTAGGTCTGGAAATGCTTTTAAAGGACACCTTTGAGCAATTAATGGCACTTTTACCTCAAACTGCCTTGGTATATTCCAATATATGCCAAAGACAGAAATGGAGGTGGTCAGACCAATTTTCTCCACAAATTGAGAAAGCGAGGAAGCATGTAAACAAATCTGTTTCAGCTTTCATGAGAGACCATGGAATGGGCTCCCTGTACAACAATAACTTGCGTTACTACATGCAAGATATCTACAGAGGAGATGGAGTTCACTTCTCAGATGAGGGCAACAGAATTTTCATTCTGAATTTAAGACTGTGCATTGGTACCTACTTATAAGTACCTAAATGTACCATAAACCCAAAAGCTCTTCTCAGAGCTACCCTTCATCTGATCACTCACAATTATTATTTCTTTCTAACTTTTTTAACTAATTTTCCACAAAATACGCTCCCCGGGGCGCTACCCGGTTCGCTAACCGAAAGCTAACCTCGCGGAATTTTTTAAAAAAATGTTTTTTTTCCGCACATATAAGCCTCCTCAGCCACCCTCAGAAAACCTAGGGGGTCAAGATAAGTCTACCATGACCCCTTCTACCCATTCTAAACATTATTTGCCCTCCATCTTGTATCTTAATGCGACCGAAACACAAAATGGTGGACTACCGTGACGCTTAAGGTTCGCTAACCGGGCCGCTTTCCGGAAAGCGGTCCTAAAAAAAGGTGGGAAAGTAATTTACAGAAAAACGACTAGAGACACTCTCACCAAATATAGATTAGCTCATACTACATAACAATCCCTTTCATTCTCACAAATTTGATTGAAATTTCATTTAGCCATTTAGCCTGTAGACCTATCTAAATACCCTGAGGTAAATTACTTCACAAAACACATCTAAAGTATTGGAATTGACAACCAATGAAAATTTTACTTTCATTTTCAATTTTTTTTTCTTGACATTTGATTGGTTATGTACCTGAATATATATAAAGAAGAGAAGGAAACACAGCCATTTTCACTACTACTTCCTGAACTACATTTCAAGAGCCTTTTCACCTCCCTGTAAAGTAAATTGATAATTTGTAAGTGGCACTTTAAATTAATTTGTAAAAACGTTTTTTGATAATTATTTACTGTCCCCCTGCTATAGTTATAGATACAGATAGGCTCCTCTGTTATATTTATTGATTGACTTACACTTCTCTGCTATAATTATGAATTTACTTACTTTAACTTCACTGTTAAAAAAACAGAACTACCTGTCTGAACTTAAACCCAACAGTGCCCTAACTCTTCTAATATAATTATTTTTTTATGCAATTTACAGCAAAAAAATGGAAGGGGAGCACGAAAAAATCAATGTTTCCTTCGACATTATAACAGAAGAGATTTTAACTGAAGAAATTTTGGATGAAGATTTTATGGATGAATCTTTTGATGAACAACTTATTGAAAGCTTACAAGACATAGAAACATGCATGTTTGAGGAGATTCCAGATGATGTAATGCTGGAAGTTTTAATGAACTATGAAAATTCTGACCCATAATTTTTTTTTAATCAAAATAAATAAATAAATAAAAAAAAACGAACAAAAACAACAAATAATTAACATACAGTATTAGAAAAGTCTATCATTCTTTTATCCTTATAGTACGCTGCCCAGAACGCTTTCCGGTTCGCGAACTTGGCGCTTACCACGCAAAAAAACAATTTTTTTTTTTTAAAAAAAGAAGAGTAAGTAAACAGAGAGTAACGTTAAAAGAAAGACAAATAGAGGGAGTAACACACAGATACTGTTGAAAGAGGGACTGAGAAAAGGAGTGGAAAGAGTAGTATAAATAAGTAATAGAAAAAGAAATGAGGGAAGTAGCAAAGGCAGGAAACTGAGGGTTAAAGAAATGAAGCAGTGGAACTAATAAAAGTTAAATTTACACACATCCATGCACCCTAACTTTCTGTTTTCAGCAATGGAAATCCACCAATCACTGCTAATGAATCATTAGCACTCAAACTCCACTGTTTTTTTTCTTTACAAACTCCACTGTTTCAACTGCCATTTCATTCCCACACTTCATCTGACTGCAGCAGAACCTCCTCTCACCATGTTTTCTGTCTGGATTCTAGGACATAGCTACATCCACTGGGCTCACAGGTATGCTGATAACAGAAATTTACACAACCTCAATTTACAAAATGTGGAAATCAAATGGATTGGCCAAAGAGGATTGAGATGTCACCAATTGATACCATTGGTGAAAACCTTTCTACATTTGCCAAACCCTGACCTCATAATAGTGCACTGTGGAGGAAATGATTTGGGCACTTTGACTGGGGTAGGTCTGGAAATGCTCTTAAAGGACACCTTTGAGCAATTGATGGCACTTTTTCCTCAAACTGCCTTGGTATATTCCAATATATGCCAAAGACAAAAATGGAGGTGGTCCAATCAATTTTATCCACAAATTGAGAAATCGAGGAAGCATGTAAATAAGTCTGTTTCAGCTTACATGAGAGACCATTGAATGGGCTGCATCTACAACAATAACTTGCGTTACTACATGCAAGATATCTACAGAGGAGATGGCGTGCACTTCTCAGATGAGGGGAACAGAGTTTTCATACAAAATTTAAGACTGTGTATAGGTACCTACTTATAAGTACCTAGAACTTACACAGAACCCAAAAGCTCTTTTCAGAGCTACCTTAACTATAATTACTCTTTAAAAATTTTGAATGTACCTTTTTTCGCGTACCGGCAGCTAACCGGCAGCTAACCGCGCGAAAAATAAAAAAATAAAAATCTTTTTTCTCGCACATATGGGACTCCTCAGCCACCCTCAGAAAACCCAGGGGGTCAGGATACGTCTACCGTGCCCTCTTCTACCCATTCTGAACATTATTTACCCTCCATCTTGTATCTCAATTCTACCGAAACATAAAATGGAGGACTCCCGTAACGCTGCAGGTTCGCGTTCCGGGACGCGCACTGAGAAGCGCTCGCTTAAAAAAGGTGGAAAAGTAATTTACAGAAAAACCACTGGAGACACTTTCACCAGATATACATTAGCTCATACTACATACCAATCCCTACCATTTTCACAAATTTGGTTGGAATTCCATTTTAGCCATTTAGCATGTAGACCTCTCTAAATTCTCTGAGGTAAATTACTTCACAAAACACATCTGAAGTGTTGGAATTGACAACCAATTAAAATGTTACTTTTATTTTCTACTTTTTTTACCTGACATTTGATTGATTATTACCTGAATATATATATATATATATATATAAAGAAAGAGAGAAAAACACAGCCATTTTGACTACTACTTCCTGAAGTACATCGCAAGACCATTTTCACTGACAACTTAAACTTGTTTTTAAAAGGTAAGATGTTATTTTATAAATTTGACCGGAGAACTATGTTATACAATTTAAATTAATTTGGAAAACATTTTTAGATAGTTATATACTATCCCTCTGTAAGAGTTAGACATTGAGAAAGGCTTGTTTATTATAATTATGGATTGATTTACGTTTCTGTGTTATAATTATGAATTTACTTAGGCTTTTTCGCAGGCACTTTTTAATAGTACTACTTCACGCCTGAAACCATACAGTGCCCATAGATAACTTCTCTGTTATGAACTCACAAGTACCTGTCTGAACTTAAACCCAACATTGCCCTATCTCTACATATATATTACAAATTGCCCTAGAGATGAACAATGAGGAAATCATTGAAAGCATTGACTTGGAATTCATGGACGAATCACGAGACCAAAAACTTCTACAATGTGTAGAATCTGTGGATTTGTTACTTCATTATGAGGACGATAAAATGTGGGAAGTTATGTTCACTCAACAAGAGGACATTTCGGACAGTCAAATGTTAGACAGTCTATTCAATTTTGAAAAAGAATCAGAAAAATAAATTTATATTTAATAATCAAAAATTGTTCGAGTCTTCAATCATTTTTATATGTAATTCATAAACTAGTACCAAATTGATTATAATGTAAAGTCAGACTTATAGTATACTGTGCAACATTTTTATGTTACACAATAATTTTGCTCATAGTTACTTCCTTTCTCCAACTATATTATCTCCAATGTGTATTTAACATCTCTTTATCATCTCCTGCCTATATATTGTTTCTACTTTCCTGACACACTATGGTATGAATTCCATATGGCTGAGATACCCGCCACCCCCTCTCAACACAATCCCCAAGGATGGGAAACCGGAAACAGTTCTGAAGTTTTTGGAAGACGGGAGGGAGTGACCCTCCCGGCCGTATTTATTAAAATATGAAACAAAATTAAAACATTAAATCAACAGTTTCATATTATGTACAATTTCATTACCACATTGCGATGTTTGGCTAACCTTAACATAACCTCTAATACAAAGGTTCTCCTAGCCGAACTAACATCCTACAAAACATTTACTTGAAATTTTGAAATTGTACATCCTAACGTTTAAGGGCCAACGGCAAGGTCGTAACCGGTGTCAAGATCCCTAACCCAGACATATCCCCCTCCCTTGTGAGGGGCGGCACGGAGGCATACCTCAAGTGCAACTACCAATTTCCCTTGACTTGACGGGGGCCCCCATAAAACTCGACGCCACTTAAAGGTCGTACGAGGCTCGTGTGAGGTATCTAGAAGGTAGCGTAGACCCCCCCCCACACCCCACACAACTTACCACATCTGCCGTCGCAGACGTCCTGGCCCCGGGAAATTCACCAGGAGGGGGCTGTAACCCCTCCTACCCATGAAGGGGCCTTGACCGCCTTCCCTTTCCTTTCGGCGACCCATCCTTAGAAGGGACCGCCTCCCCGTTGAGGGGCCAATGGCCACCTCCCCCGAGCGCCCCCATCCGTAATGGGTAACGCCCACTCATAGAGATCTTCCAATTAGTGGTCACCGATCATGACCTTACCGCCCGACCAAAATAAATACGACAATGCTAACTAAATAACTAAATGACTACATATAACCAACAGTAGCAACAACAACTTTATTCGAAGCATGCGTACTGATGAACACTAAAGCAGAATTACTTTATTTGCAAAACATAACACAAATCGACCATTCTTTATTGCATACTCAAAATCTTCACGATAATACCACAACCTGTAAACGAAAATCAGAGCTATCCCTCAAACTTTATTAAAACCACTCGCTGTCTTCAGGGGCTGGTGGGTGGGTCAAAATTGGCTCTTCGTTCCGTCTCGAGCTCACGTGCAGCGAGGAGGTGCAGCTTCAGAGCACAGGAACAAGAGGATGCCTTCCGGTCTTGTTTCTCCTTTTATCCGTCTTCAGGGCGGGCGTAAACCCGCCCCTGCCTGCCCCAAGGGCGTGGCCAGCCGCGTCAGTGTCTAGGCCAACCCACTCGAGGGCGGGAAAAGGCGCGCCCCGGCTACGCCGCTTCGGGCATACCAGCCGAGACTCGCCTCCCGCCCAAGATGGCTTCCCGGGGGGATCGTGGTACTCTGCCATACGTTCGGGGGGACCGATTGGTCGCCCCTTTCCATATGGCTGAGATACCCGCCACCCCCTCTCAACACAATCCCCAAGGATGGGAAACCGGAAACAGTTCTGAAGTTTTTGGAAGACGGGAGGGAGTGACCCTCCCGGCTGTATTTATTAAAATATGAAACAAAATTAAAACATTAAATCAACAGTTTCATATTATGTACAATTTCATTACCACATTGCGATGTTTGGCTAACCTTAACATAACCTCTAATACAAAGGTTCTCCTAGCCGAACTAACATCCTACAAAACATTTACTTGAAATTTTGAAATTGTACATCCTAACGTTTAAGGGCCAACGGCAAGGTCGTAACCGGTGTCAAGATCCCTAACCCAGACATATCCCCCTCCCTTGTGAGGGGCGGCACGGAGGCATACCTCAAGTGCAACTACCAATTTCCCTTGACTTGACGGGGGCCCCCATAAAACTCGACGCCACTTAAAGGTCGTACGAGGCTCGTGTGAGGTATCTAGAAGGTAGCGTAGACCCCCCCCCACACCCCACACAACTTACCACATCTGCCGTCGCAGACGTCCTGGCCCCGGGAAATTCACCAGGAGGGGGCTGTAACCCCTCCTACCCATGAAGGGGCCTTGACCGCCTTCCCTTTCCTTTTGGCGACCCATCCTTAGAAGGGACCGCCTCCCCGTTGAGGGGCCAATGGCCACCTCCCCCGAGCGCCCCCATCCGTAATGGGTAACGCCCACTCATAGAGATCTTCCAATTAGTGCTCACCGATCATGACCTTACCGCCACAGGTCCGGATAGTTGACCGGCTATCCGGACCCCCCCACCACACTCCTACCTAAAGGTCATGTTTTAACGTCTTTAGCCAAGTTATGAAGTCTCCTATGAGTAACTCATTCCCCACCCGAGACAAATGAACACCGTCCCCCAAATACATACTGTCATCATTAATACACCCATGCAAAATATAATGCAGTGCATTGGACCGGAACAACCTACTCACTTTGTTATTAATTTTTCTCACAGAGTGATTTAAAGCAGAAACAGAAAAAGCCCCCCGCCACACTTTTCGTGGGATCATATGGGACCACGCAATTGTGCACCCTGGAACTCTCCTCGCTAACCAACTTACAGTGGAAAGCATCGCCTCCAGGAGAAGTCGTCTACCAGTGGTGACCAAATCATTGCCCCCAAGATGTACTATGACTACAGACGGCGGTGACCTCGTCCGCCCTAGCAAACCCTCGAAAAATGCTTGAAACTGGTCAATACAGAGACCGCTCTTTCTGTAGAAGGACACACTGTACCCGTATTCCCCAGCCACGTGCACCATGTCACCTGCCTTGAATACGTCCACGGCATGCCTCACGTATGAGTGGCCCACGACCCACACCTCCTTTTTCACAGCCGGTGATGTCTGACCGCTGTCCCGGTGTTGGGTCGACTGCATAGTCCGCCCCGCCTCGTAGGCTTGCGTAACTGAAAACCAAACAAAACAAGAAGCGTGAGTACATCATTACAGCTTCACAACATGTGCAAACGCACATACCTTTTATAACAATTGGAGGACCAACGCCCCACACGTTTAACTTGTTCTACATTCAGACCCCTGGCTGTAGCCTCTGTAGCAGCCCCTATCCGAAAGGAATGGGTCCCAAACTCGCCCGGGTTCAAGCCCGCAGCTGTAATCGACATCGCAAGCACCCGCTGAAACTGAAACCTTGTCAGTGGGGTGGCGTCCGCGTGTCTCAACAAGGTCCCCCCCCATGATGCCACCCTTCGTGTTAAATAATCCTCTAAACACTTCACTGGGCACATGGACGACCCGGGAATCCTGCGTATAATTATGCAGTCGCCCATCCCGCTTTGATCGGTCTTGGACCTTACAAACGAGACAGTCATTGTCTCCCCTCTGATTTGAACGTGCTCTGCGCACAGCCCTCCCGTAACATCCTGCTTGTTCCTCGCCACTAATTCGCTTACCCGCATAGCCCCATGAAATGCCAGCGTAAAAGCGGCTCAGAATAACACTGTCTCAAAGTGAGATGAACATGTTGTAGGGAGTCTGGATAATAACTGGGCCAACCTATCCAAACCTATCGGGCGCCTCTCATCTACTCTGCGACCCTCAAGGCGTTGCCACCCACGTAGCGCTTTTTGCACAACGAAAGACGCTGTCGGGTCCTGGATCCCATGAGCCCTAGCAACAAAGGAAATGGCAGCCCGATGCCTCTGGGCCGTGGCCACCGATTTCCCTGCCAGATGTAAAGACATCAGAAAGTTCACTACCCATTCCTCCTGGCCCCAAAGCTCCTCACTAGCAGTCCCCAAAAAGGCTAAATAGGACCGGAACGCCCCTTCATATGCCTTCCTCGTCCTGGGTGCTAAACTCTCTCCCACGAGGTTACGAAGTTCGGGGCACCGAGAGACCAGAGAGCTTCGGGAAAGGGTGCCGGCTCCGGGTCCGCTGTGGGAAGAAAACCCCAGAAGGCCTGCATACGAAAACGAGAAAGGGCATCAGCCGCCTGGTTCATTACCCCCGGGACATGTCTTGCTTTGAATAGCACATTCAATTGCATACACAGTAATACGATTTCTTTAAGCAGTCTCAAAATCCATTTGCATCGTGCTGCCTGGCTATTGATACACTCAACCACGGTCATATTGTCAGACCAAAATACCACAGAGTGATCTCTGAACCCTTCGGGCCACGTTCTCAGGGCCACCAAAATGGGGAAAAGTTCCAGGAAAGCAATGTTACTTGTCAGTCCACTGTCATGCCACCATGCCGGCCATTTTTGTGCAGACCATCGAGTGCCGAAAATGGCACCAAAACCTATGCTCCCCGCCGAATCGGTCCACAGCCCCAGCTCCTCAGAGGACACGGCCGGTTTGTTCCAGACGACTCGACCATTGAAATCCGCCAGAAATGCCAACCAAATGCGCATGTCCTGGCGGACCTCTGCCGAGAGCCTTGTGCGATGATGGCCCTCCTTCAGTCCGACCATGGCTTGAGCGATCGAACGGGAAAAAGGGCGGGCCATTGGTATAACTCTTAGGGCAAAATTCAACTGTCCCACTAACCGCTGCAATTGATGCAACTTAACCTTAGATTCGCTCATACACATTTGCAGGGATGCCCTGAACTTCAACACTTTATCACCTGGTAAACGGAAACAACCTTCTCCGGAGTCTAACTCGATCCCCAGAAACTCGAGGCAAGTCGAAGGACCCACAGTCTTACCTGGTGCCAGTGGCACGCCAAACTGATTCATTAAAACACAAAATGCGGCCAAAGCCTGACCACATTCCGGATCCCCGGCTGCCCCCAGGAACAAAAAATCATCTAGATAATGCATCACATGTTGGAAACCCGTCTTCTTTGTGAAGACCCATTGTAGGAAACTACTGAATTTCTCGAAATAGGCACAAGATATAGAGCATCCCATCGGCATACACCTATCCATGTAATATTGACCCTGAAACTGAATCCCAGGAGACGCTGATCGTCTGGATGTACCGGGAGCAACCGGAACGCTGACTCGATATCAGATTTTGCCATCAGCGCACCGGGCCCCAGGCGATTAAAAATGGCTACGGCCTCATCGAAGGATGCGTACCGCACCGAACACATTTCCGGGTCTATCGCTTCGTTTACGGAAAGACCACGTGGGGCTGACAAATTATGTATCAGCCGAAACTCACCCGGGTCCTTCTTGGGAACCACCCCTAAAGGAGAACAAACAAAGTTAGCAACCGGGGGTACACTAAACGGACCGGCGACTCGACCTCGAGTAACCACCTTCCGGATCTTTTCCTGTACCACGGTCGTATGCTGCAAGACCGATATCTGATTTTTGCATTTTTCCACACCCTGAAAGTCCCCCACTGGGATGCGGAAACCATATGAAAACCCGTTCCGCACCACCCCAGCGGAAGCACGATCCGGGTATTCGCTGAGCCAGGGAATCATTGCCAAGGTATCAATCGGGGTAGGTAAAGGCGCCCCTCCGACTATGTTAGACCTGTTTGGCACCTCCTCTACCCCCGTTATCACCCGTTTTGGCTCTGCACGTGGACTCAGGATGGGATGATTGCCCACACCCACTACATTCGTGTCTAAATTTGCACGACCCCTGGGGCCTAGTACATTTGCCCCTGTTAAAGTTCCAACAAACCCCCTTTTTACCTGCATTGCCGGTAGGCCTCGAGTGATTGTCGGTACCCGTACCTGATCGAAAGGGCGTCCCCGCATACTGACGGGAGGATTCGCCCACGTTACTCCCTACCAATGGCAATTTCAACATACCAGTATCCTTCATTTTGGACCAGGACACAGAATCATAACAATCCCAAGTTAAGTTTTTATCATGTTCTTTTGCTTTTCTGAAAATATTATCATAGCAGAACCAATGATTACCCTCGTGTGATACAGAGTACCCCATAATTCGTGACTGATAAATCGGCAATTCGGGTAGCAATTCGGGCCTTCGTTCTCCCAAGATCGATGTGAAAACCCCCCACGCCTTGCCCCAATTGCCAATGTTCTCATTTACCTTAAAGGCGGCCATCTTTGCGCGCCAAACACTCGGATGCATGAGGTCCTTCTGACCCTTAACATGCTCCATCTCATAATGATCAGTAAGCAACGAGAAGATGTTTACATACTCCCCTGCCCATATCTTTTCTTTAATCGCTAAAGGGACATGCTGGCCCAACTTCTCCCTTCGAGAGGGTGCCGACTCCTCCCTCGCAATCGGCAATGGCCGCTTACCTGCACCGGACGCTGTCTCTGCGACTAAAACCGTCCCCCGTGGCTTCTCTGCGGCCGCAGCCGGCTTGGATACCGTCGCTGCTTCCCGAGTTTCACGCAGTTGCTTCATCAACACCTGCGCGTCGGCAGCCGTGGCGCCCTCACTACTTTTACCCAACCACGCTGCTAATTGTGCCGCCAGCTCGGGCGGCATATCTTCCCCGGACACGGGGGTGACCACAACGGGAATCGGATTCCCTTCCTCCGGCACGGGAGTGGGTGCTTCGAGCGGGACACTGGGACTCGGGATGTCTCCCCCAGCTGCTCCCCTCCTGGGCCTCTTGCCTTTCCCTTCCGGGGCTGCTCCCGCCAAAGGACGTTTCGGCCCCCCTTCCTCGTCTTTATCCATTCGCCTCTTTAGGTCGGTCACCTCTTTCATGAGAACACGCAGCATCTGGTCGGTAGTCATTCGCTTTCCCGCCTTCCTCGGCATTCTCCAACAGAGTATCTGAAAAACAAACAAGAACGATTACAACGCTCAAAATTGGCTCTTCGTTCCGTCTCGAGCTCACGTGCAGCGAGGAGGTGCAGCTTCAGAGCACAGGAACAAGAGGATGCCTTCCGGTCTTGTTTCTCCTTTTATCCGTCTTCAGGGCGGGCGTAAACCCACCCCTGCCTGCCCCAAGGGCGTGGCCAGCCGCGTCAGTGTCTAGGCCAACCCACTCGAGGGCGGGAAAAGGCGCGCCCCGGCTACGCCGCTTCGGGCATACCAGCCGAGACTCGCCTCCCGCCCAAGATGGCTTCCCGGGGGGATCGTGGTACTCTGCCATACGTTCGGGGGGACCGATTGGTCGCCCCTTTCCATATTCCACAATAACTTCTGAAACAACATGCAAGATATCTACAAAGGAGACAGTGTATATTAATTTTTTGACTCTGCATTGGTTCCTACATATTGCTACTTAAATATAAAAAAAACAAAAAAAAACAACAAAACGAACAATCAATAAACATACAATATTTACCGGGCGCACCCCACGCAAAAAAAAAGTTTTTAGGTTTTTTTTTGCCCCGTGGGGCCCTTTTAAAGCCTCCACATCATACCTAGGGGGTCAGGGAGGATCTACTATTCCCCCTTATGGTCATTTCCCCCTTTGTTTTGGCCTCCTCTTGTCACTCGATCCTACTGACAAACAAGATGGCGGCCGCTCCGGACTGTTTAGAATGTTGACAGACACCGGAGAGCCAATCGGCTTCGCTTCGCGAAGTTCCGTTACACGTCAGGTACGCGAACCGGAGCGCTACCCGGAGCGCTGTCACAGATATATATATATTTTTTTAACGTTCATTCATCAAAATCCACTGGAGCACATATATTGAGACCTAGCAAAGGCACATCGGGCTAACAGTCCCTACAATTTTGCCAAGTTTCGTGCAAATCCATTCAGCCGTTCGAGCTAAAAGTGAGGCCAACCGCCCTATGGAAATTAACATGGGAAAAACGCGTTTTGGGACCCCCCTTTTTTCTCGGACCCCCCTCAGAAACAAAATGTGCCATTTTCCTGAAAATTTCAGCCAATTCCAACCACAAACGCCAAAGTTATTAGACATAGAATTTTCAAAAATCCCATAGAGAAAAAATCCTAACTATATATACCTACTGGCGACCGCCAGTAGGTAATATATATATATATATATATATATTCACTGAAAAAACCATAGGTTATAGACCATATATAGTTAGGGATTTGCATTTACAAAACCTTATTTTACTCGCATAAAACCATTGAAATTCCATATATAGTTAGTTGCGCTAACTATATATCGCGCACCCGCAATCCACTGCTGATGATGTCACATATTACATCATTCATGACATGGTCAGTGACATCACTGATGACATCACTGATGACAACATCCAGTGACTGTATGTTTCTGTAAAGTGTAAATATGTCTTACATATTGAAGAATGAGTGGATGTATAAGTGTCTGGATGAAGGATTTAGTAGGTGCATGACTGACTGTATGAGTGAGTGATTAAATATGTCTCACTGAGTGCATGGGTTAGTGACTAAACTGTCTTAATTTGTGCATCATTATGTCTGTTGTTCTGTAAACTGCTGCATGTGTTGATAAGTAGCTATATGAGTAACTATATGGGTTATTGATTGGTAGCCCAGGTATTTGTATGGGAGACTGAGTGTGTGTGTGGGTGGCTGGGAGGTGTATGACTCTGTGCATAGATGTGTGAGCAGTGGATTCACTAGATGTATGGGTTCAAAAGTGCATGTGGAAACAGCTGTATGGGCGGTTGACTGTGTGCATGAGTGTATTGGTGAGTGAATGGATATCTCAGTGCTACATGTCAAAGTAAGTACATATGTAAAACACAGTACATGTGAGAGTTGACATATATAAATAACTGTGCATAAGAGCCAGTGAATGTGTGAGTGGCTGTATGGATCATTGTGAACTTGTATCAGGGATTGTATAAGAGAGTAAATATGTGTTAGTATATGTTTGAATAAGTAAAGTTTGTATAACTGTATAGTTGAGGAAATGGAGGTGTGATTGATTCTTTGCATGACTGACTAGGTGTGTGAGTAACTCCATGGATGAGTGACAGTCTGTGAGTGTCTGTTTACACTGATTGTATCTAAGATTATATTAGAATCTGAAGAGGTTCATCGTATTATCACATGAATGATATCATCAGTGATGTGATCAGTAATATCAAATGAGATGTCATCAGTGATGTCATTTGAGATGTCATCAGTGATGTCATCAGTGACGTCATTTGAGATGTCATCAGTGATGTCATCAGTGATGTCACTGACCATGTCATGAATGATGTAATATGTGACATCATCAGCAGTGGATTGCGGGTGCGCGATATATAGTTAGCGCAACTAACTATATATGGAATTTCAATGGTTTTATGCGAGTAAAATAAGGTTTTGTAAATGCAAATCCCTAACTATATATGGTCTATAACCTATGGTTTTTTACGTGAATTTCAATGGTTTTTTAAATGCAAATTCCTAACTATATATGGTCTATAACCTATGGTTTTTTCTGTGAATTTCATTGGTTTTTTAAAAGCTAACATCTGTAGCTGTAAAATGTATTCTTCTTTAAATCCCAAAATATATTTAGATGTTTATTGATAATTTTTTTTAAAATATTTTTTTTCTTCGCTTTCGGTTCGCGAACCGGGAAGCTTTCCGTTAGCTCATCTTGATGCCGCGATCTAGTCCGCGAACCGGTCAACGTTACGTTAGCGGAACTGTGACGCGTCGCGGAAGCGCGACGTATCACGTTATCGCGTAATGCGTCTAATGACGCGCCGCGTTAGCGCTCCCGGAAGTGCTCCGGACCGCGAACCGGAAGCGATCCGGGACGCGGCGCGCGCCGCGTAACGTAAGCGGAACAGGTCATGTGACTTGTTTATCAAACTTTTCATTGGTTCATTTCACTTTTGGTTTCCAAATGATGTATGACTAGGTCATGTGACCTAAAAATAACACTTTTCATTGGCTCAGAACTTTTGCTTTCCCCAAATCATGTAAACCCCTCCTTATTTCCTCACTCTGACTTTCATCTTGGTGAGAGAAAGACCATTTACCTAGAATTGAACAATGGCTTCTGTACTTGCTGCAGCTGGTGGACCCCCACCACCACCTCAACCTCCTCATAAGAAGAGAGGACCACCTAGTCAATTTATCTCTAACAGAGAGGAGGAAGAGGAGGAAGAAGAAGAAGAAGAGGACAGAGAGGAACAACAATTTATCCAAGAGTTGCCCCGGGTTTCAAAGAGAAAAACAAGTTTCATCTGGCAGTTTTTCTCCATCCCTCCTGGATCAAAGAAAGTGAATGCTAAATATGCCACCTGCCTCATCTGTGATTACAGATTGTCGAGAGGCACAGAGAAGAAATACAGTATGGGGAACTATACGATGCATCGACACATGAGCAGGTGGCATCCCTTAAACTACAGTCGGGCTGAGTTAAGGGATCTACAAGACAATCCCCCGACAACTCCTGTGGCCAGATCTACCTCCACAATGTCTTTGTCGGGAAGAGAGGCACAAGAAACTGTGCCAAACATTCAACCCAATTTTCAACATATGAAATTAACTTGTATATACTGTGGTGCTATGCTGTCCTATGGCAACATGAGCGTCAACCTGATTAATATGGCGTTCGAAAATCATAAATGCCCTAATGCACCCAAGAAGTTAATTTTTTTTTTGCTCCTGTTGAGCCGTTTTCAATGCCTGTTTTTTGTTGTTTCCCCTCCATAAAAAACACAAAAAAACATAAAACAGTTCTAAAAATACAAAAAAATCAAAAAATGTTCAAAAAAAAAAATAAAATAAATAAAACAACAAAAACAAAAAAAAACAGTTCTTTTCAGAACTACCTCCCCTTTCAAACAAAATTGCTAGAATGTATATCACTCTGGCAAACTCTATTTCTTTTGGTTCGCTTCAAGTTCGCTGACCGGTTCGCGAACTGGAAGCGAACCAAAAAAAATATTTTTTTTAAAAAAAGAAGAGTTAGTATAAGGGAAGTAAACAGAGAATAATGTAAAAAGAAAGACAGCTATAGAGAGTAAATGAGAGATAGTGTCAGTGACATCATCAGCAGTGCATTGTGGGTAAAAAGAGTAGAAAATATTTACCTTATAATTCTTGTTACCTTTTTAAAATATTTTTTCATACTTTCAATCTGTAAAACAAAGAACAAACATTTCCAAAAATATTAAAACATGTATTTAAAAATTAGAAAAGACAAGGGAAAAGGTTCAAAAACAAACAGTTTTTCAACAACTTTGACATTTACAGAAGTCTCTGCTTCTCTACGTCCCCTACACAATCCTAAAGCTATATATTTTAAAGAAACTGTATCTTGATGTTGATGAACTGAGGCCTATTTTGGAACATGGTGTTTTTCTTGCACTGCTAATGTCTCACAATAGTGATGCAATAGCAGCGCAAAAAAGATGTAAAGCCATCATAAAATTGTGTCTAACATTTTAAATGATTGTTTTAGGATGCAAATAAGATGTGTGCTTTCAAGAGCTTTCTTTGAGGTGAGGCCTCTTTTCTTTTTTTTAAAAAAACACTACCCAGAAGTACAGCACTGTAAGCATTAAAATTGATATTTACAGAACTCAGCTTACCCATATGTACCTCACATTTCTAAATGTATATCATAAGGACAAAAAGCATAACATTAATTATACATGTTAAATGGTTTGTTTTTGCTGTTCTCAGAATGTATCAAATTTCACTTAAATCAGTGACTTGAAGGTATTCATCATGTAACAGCGGGGAAAAAAAAACACAATCAAAATGACTGTGTTTAAAAAACCCATACAACCTAAGAAATCTGATTTCAAAACTCCTTAAAATTAACTTACTTTCAATGACGTCGAACGATCTCCTATAAACAGCATCCACTCTGTTCTGCTATAAATATTTTCAGCCCGCCACTTTCTGAAAGAAAACCTCCATCGATACGTAAAATATGTTACATAGAAAAAAAACTTCTCTCATTATATCACATGTTTCCACTAGGCCAAATCATGTTGCCGCGATTCGCAAGTCTTGTAATTCTTCCAATCAAATCCCGACATTTTCTATTTTCGCAACTTTCAAAAATAAAATATTTGAGATTATTTTCACAATCCTGGACTACTAATATCTTACTCTTCTTTGTCACTCATGTTCTCCTTTTCCTATGACACTGATACTGCTTACTATGAAGCAGACTTACTTGCATCAGGTTTATATAGTTGGATTTTTAATCTAGACAGCATTGCAGACTTACATTCCCTCTACTTAAAATTTTGGTTTTAAAAACACCAGGTAAGAATTTTTAAGGTCAAACGGCAATTTTTTTTTTAAAGTTACAACGGAATCATTACAGAATGACCAGCCATTTCCAGACTTTAAGTAAGCTGTATAATGTCCTGATGTTGTTGATGGACCATCATGATAGATAATTGCTACAGTAACAAAAGTCCTCCCTGATATTGACAGCTGTGAAGCCACAAAATTTTTTATTAAAGTTGACAATTTTGATCCATCAGGCCTACAACGTTGGATCATTAAAATGACATACTGGCTATATCTACGTATAAATAATGTTGACATCATATCACATTTACATTGGCTACACTCCATGTTGTGATCCGCTGCATTTACTAGCTTATTAAAGGACACTGATTTACTGTCTGGCAAAGTTAAATATATAAATCTTTCTGAGTCTACACTAGTAGTACTTGATACCATACAGTTCTCGCAGTCATGCTGCCATTGATAAGAAAGCCCAAACAGGTGATCTACATCTACACCCTCATCTTGCAATACATCAAGCATATACATTAAAAACTCCTGACAATCTTGCTGATTATTTTCAGAGAAGTCTGTTTGACCTGAACATTCATCTAACAGATAACGAACTTCAGACACACTTTCTACTTTTGTTCGATCAGTGCTACATTTCTCTAACACAGAATTCAACAAGCAGCATAAACTTTGTTCTGAATTGAACACAATCTGCTCTTTTAAACTCTCTAGTGAAAAGAGAACATTAACAACTACATTTGCATAGCAGTTGACACCAGAACTGTTTTCAAATTGAAAACCAACAACATCTTCAACAGAATCCACTTTCTTTCTGCTAACAACTTTCGGTTCATTGACTTTTAGTCTTTTTGCAACAACCTCCCTACTATTACTGATATTTCTACGTTTCTGGCCTACCACACGTTTCTCAAACAAAGGATATTGAGGCAAATGTGGCGCATACTCTCTTCTTAACCTATTGTATTCCTTAACACAATCTAGATCCGCACAAATGTTTGTGACATCACAGTCAATCAAATACAATCCCGATAAAGTTCTAACTCGTGACAATGCCACATATGCCATACCCTCCTTGAACACAGAACTGCCAATATTCACCAATGCACAGTCTACACTTAAACCTTGCGATTTATGGATTGTCACCGCATATGCCAAGCAAACAGGAAACTGTTTACGGCGAACATATAAGTCTTTAACAAGCAAAAACCTAGCAGAACAACGACCAATTTGCTGTACTTCCTCAATGCCATCAAATTTAATTCTTAAAAATTCTATTCCATCTCTATTTTTGTATTTCTCAAAATCAACAACATTACCCATTGATCCATTTACCAGACCTCTTTCTACATGTAAATTCCTTCTCAAAATGATTCGGCAATTTAAACACACATTCAAAGTCTTTTCAAAACCCGCTGTCTTAGATATAGTCTTCTCTAATGAATCCAATTTTGATTTCAAATTGTCTGACAAAATAATTGTTGATCCCATATGCTCTAATTTGTCGATAGCTTCAAGTTTCACAATCTCTTGCTTTTCTAAATTCTACATTTTGTTGGTGAAGATGGCACATTCTGCAAGAGTTGGCATGAGACATATCCCGGATTTCTTCTCAGTAATTTTCTGAAAAATATTCTCAGGCACAATCTCTTGTTTGGGATATAAATTTGACAGTAATCGTGCATTTAAAGCTTCTTTCCCATGCTCGGTCACTTTTCCAATTCTAATATCTTGTAGAATATTCTTGTAATCTTCATCCTTTGCCTGACACATATTTTGATGCAGTTCTGCATAATTGAAGTTTAACCATATATTGACGTTGCCAATGCTCCCTAGGCACTTCCTGGTATCTTCATGCGTGAGTATTTTGAACACAGGTTGACCTTTTACTGGTGTCAGCTGCAGAAGATCTCCGAAAACAATGATGTGTTTCCCACCAAATAAGACATCATATTCAGTTTTAAGTACTTCTTGCATTCTCAAATGCACAAAGGCAAGCATGACATTGGAAACCATGCTTACTTCGTCAATGATAAGTAGTTTCATTTTCCTCAAGACTCTTGAAACTTCACAGCAAGCATCTCCAGATAACTTGTTGTATTGTAATTTGTTGTCATGCTCCACCGGCAGCATCAGTAGACGATGCAAAGTAATACCTTTAATGTTATGTGCTGCCAGTCCAGTAGGAGCGGTGACAACACAAGACAGCGATGACTCAGTCCTTTCCTGCAAATAACAAGAGATTGCTTTAATGAGGAAACTTTTTCCAGTTCCCGCTTCTCCACTCACGTACAGTCGGACAGGCTTCAACGATGTACATGAGCACTTGTTCTTCTCATGACTTAATCCGTGCTCAATTTCCTTGGTAACTTCATCATATATTTTCCTCTGCTCAACGTTGAGTTGTTTTTCCAAGTCTTCTAAGTTAACTGAATCCTCCTGAGCATGTGCCATGGCTCTTTCTACTTCATTCATAGCAGTGGCAGCTTCATTTTCGATAATAGGTCCTCCAAGTGGATCTTGACTCAATGAAACAGAACTCTGACTGTCCTGAGAACTGTCTCTGGCAATCTCGGCTGCAATCGTTGCTTCCTGCTCAATTTCCAAAGTTAGCATTTCTTGATATTTAGAAAAAGCAGGACATTCTATGGACTCCTTGGCTGCATTGAAAGAGTCTTCGTAACAGAGGAAATCTCCAAGCAGTTCCTCTTCTGCACGCCAAGGCTTGAAAAGTTGCAAAAGTGCTAAATAGAAAAACTCCTTTTTTTCTGGAGATTCGCCACTCAATTTTCGATGGTTTACTAATTGGCATTTTCTTTGCTTGACCAGGCATCCCTCACTTCCAATTACAGCATACACTCCTTTCTCAATATCTTCTTTGATGTTCCTCTTGAATATATAATTTTGGAGAACCTCATATAGACAAACATTCTCAAGGTGACTGCTTCGATTTGGATAATATGTATCCAACATGTTGGTCTTCAAAATGTCGGTACTGTTTGGTTCCTTTTCTGCCAAATACTCAATTTCCCGGACAGGTTTTAGAACTCGATTTCGCGTTGCAGCAAGACCAAGACTCGCCCAAACGAGACTCCTGGATTTGGCATAGAGACTTGCTGAAGACAATCGATCAGAACATTCGTAAGCTCCGATTTCTCGATGCGACAACATCTTCAGACTGAAACTGTACAACTTCTTGCTGAGGCTCTTTTCATGGGAAATGTCCTCCCACATATCCTTCAGTTCGGTCTTTTCTTTTTTGGTGATGTAAGATGTCACATACCGAGCCACAGCCATACAGTTGTCAGCCACAAACTGTATATCCATGTTGGCATTCCACATGGACAAAATCACTGGGTTGTAGTCATTGATGTACTTGGACTCTTCATTCCTTTTCAAATTGTATGTATTCTTGGGTGATTTCCTCGTCACATTATGTCGCAGCGAAGACATCAAACTGTTCACTCTTCCTTTAGAAATCACCGGTCGTGGAAAGTTGAAACGACATTTGGTGTAGAACTTGTCCTTGTTTCTGAATTTACGACGACAGTACTTTCCACAACGATGGCTTTGGAAACGTAGAACTTGTTCTCTTAGACTTTTCTTCTCCGTTGCGTTTGGAACAGCACACGTAGAATACTGTTCGATGAAATTCATCACTAAGTCATCCGGATCTGTTCCAAATTTAGGTGCATCCTTGATCCACAGCAACATATGTATATGAGGGGCACCTCTTGCTTGGTACTCCTTTCTCCAGAAGAAATCCAACACCTCTCCAAGAGGTGGATTCTTTTTATTTGTGATGAAAGACATCATAGCTTCAAATCTATGATTGAAGTACCTGCATACATTCACTGGATCCAAAGAACACAGTTCTCCAGGTGTCTTGAATTCAATGTTTTCAATATTTCCATTTGCCTCTCGTAGAAATTCAAGTAAGTCTTCCCAGCCATACTCGGCACAGCTCAGAGTGAGGAACCATGTCGGAGTTCCTAAGTTCCTCAGCATACATTTTAAATCACCATGACGACGGTACCAGTACTCATTAGTACCACGCTGACACGCCATGAGATTAATTAAGTGAGAATCCAAAATACTGTCTTGGACATTGACTTTATGCATAAAGTCCCTTGCCAAAATATTTCGCATCTGTATACCACTTTTTAAGATGTGGTTAACTGCATATGACAGTCCAGACAGATCGCTTTCAAACAGGAGATGAAACAAATATGGAATGCATTGACAAAACCTAGGATCGTCTGCATACAATCGTAAAGTCCGGTATTCAGACGCAGGAATTTGATGAGGTCGCTCATCATATCTTCCTCCTTGACCTGTGGGAAATAGCTGTGGGAAACACCGAGCTTCCAAACTTTCCTCCCAAACACTAATGGGACTCCCTTTGGCTTGTTTCATTTGAAACAACTCAATAGCATTCCCCATGACTTCCTTGGAATGCAAAGGATGAACACTATAATGTTCATATATTTCTTCACTTTTAGAGGCCTCTACTTTCTCAATTTGGCCAGCACACAAATCGGTATCCTCTTCATCACTTACTTCCTCTTCTGCAACATATACATTCTTATAGTACTTATTATTTTTCTTCAAATACACTGTTGCCTTTTTGACTTTCCTAACATCCACTAAATCTTGCCATATTTTCTTATTCTTTGTCGGAACACCATTAACCAAGATAACCAGAGGTTCCTCTTCCACTTTTTCTATTCCAATTGTGTTAATGTTTTTCTTCAAATCTAGAGGCAAATAAACAACTCTTCCCTTTAATCCTCTCTGTAAATCTGCTGGAGGCAACTTCCCTGTCTTTGGCTCCATTCTTACAATAGCCTGAAAGGGATGGATACTTTGAATCAAAATAGATTCATAAGTATTTAAATCCTTCAATTCAGAAGGAATCTCAACCAATTCCAGATTATTATGAACTGCCCTAGCAGGCATCTGGTTTTGGTTTAATTTATTACAACAATAAGTACACACACGTTGATCCGATCCCAAATCAAAATAATTTTCTACCATCAAGTATGTGGCAAAATCCTTCCATTCACTATTATTTTCCCTTTCACTTTTTGCATATAAATCCACTACCTTAGTCTGATTCTTATAATAAGTGCGTCGACAACATACACAAGTGAAATTAGGCCTCTCACTTGATTTCATCTGAAACGTGGCAATTTCCTTCTGAAAATTATCTGTACTGGAAACCTGTACATTATCTTCCACATTACCCTCTACTTCAGGGTCAATTTGAACATTCTCATCTTTACTACCAAAGTAACAAAACTCAATTTCTTCACAAATATTCTTCACATCTATTTCAGAACCATGCAAAAGAGCAGCACATAATTGTTTAAGCATAATTGCTGGACTCTTAGCATAATACAACATTCTTACTAATTTTCTCACTTTATTATGATGCACTGCTAGCATCCTGAAATGATGAAAAACACTCTGGCATACTCTCCTGGAAAGACAAGCCAGTGAATGACCACGCAAACCTGTCATTTGTCTCACTCTGCAAGGATCTAAATCTTGCAACAACTTCATTTTCTGCTTCAAACTTTTCTTATTAAATGTCCGTATAAAATCACAAAGCAAATTGATGGAAACCTGTCGCACACTGCAAATAGAACTACACTTCCAAATGTACACAGGACCCTTAGGACATCTTCCTAAAACCTCATCACTTAGCGCCTCTTCTGTCTCTGTTGTCACAAGTTGTTCTTTTTCAACTGGACAACCATCCTTCACTTCATAAGCTCGACCACTGATGTCAACTGCATGCACCAAATCATTATCCTGAAAATAAGTCTCCTCATTAAAAAATGCCTCAGAACTTGAACTATGCATCCATTCTCCGGAAAAAACTTCACAAAAGTTAGTACGATTTACTACTCTCTTCCATCTACTTTTTGTTTTGAAATCAGAAATTACCTTGCTTAGTTTCCTAATTCTATTGATTACCAAAATAAACAACTTCCGCTTAATTTCAAAAGCATGATCAATAATTTTCTCTACATTTTTCTTCTTCTTATAAAATGCCGCTTTCTGTTGGCCTTTCTTTTTAATATTTTTCAACAAATTAACTAATATCCTATTACGGAACATTCGATTTCGAATGTCCCTAAACTGTTGTTTCCTTCTACTATCATGCACAGAGTTATCTCTTCCTCTACCAGTAACATTTGTGATGGGTCTCTCCTTTCCATTTAAATTACTTTTCTTTTTGTGAACTGAAACATTTTTTTGAGCAAAACTTTTTTTACTACAAATATTTCTTAAGAATGATTTCGTGCTCTTACCCGGACCTTTCTTGGTGTTTTGACAAGTATTTGGGGAAGAGGACTGCTGCAATAAAACATCATCCTGCTGTCTTTGACGTTTTCTAGCCTTTCGTATTCGACTTTTGGAAGGCATTTTCCAAACTATGAAAGAATCTGCAGTTGAATCTGTGGATAAATATAATATAAAATGTTATTAACCACAATTACCAAACAGTAAATAAATAACAGTCATCTAAAACTTAATGCCGTACTAATTATTTAACATAGCAAATATTTTCCACCAGCACTGCATCACAAAAATGACACTCAATGGTACAAAACAAGCATACAACACTCATAAATCACTCCCTAATATTTTAAATCATTAATTCAGGATGACGATAAGATGTAGCCTATCTAAAGATTTGTTTAGGCCCTGATCTTTAGACTGGGGTAAATGTGTGTCATTGATCCACATTCAGTCCATCACCTGTTTTGTTTATTTGAGGTGAGGCCAACACATGGTTGCAGATAAGATTTTCACTGAAAAAGACCAAGGTAAAAAAACATGTGAAGCCCTACCAATGAAGTAAATCATTAAATGAAAACCAATACATTTCTGCAAATATGCACTACTAGTGCTTCATAAGATGTTTTGGGTCATATTTATAAGGCATTTGAGTATCTAGTATGCTATTTTACGTTCTTCATGGTGCAAATTTATTGTAAATACGCTCCCACCTGCGGTTGGCAAATTTAGATTTTGATTATGGGAGTTAGATAGGCATGTTAATAATTTCCCAAAAATGGTGTATAACCCCAAACAACCTTTAAAGCAAATGCTCTTAGCCATGTTCTCCACCTCCCATTGGATAACATGGCTAAGAAGTGCTTGCAAATGTGAAAAAAAACGGCCGCAATGCATAAATATCGCAGAAAAATCAGCGATATTCATGCATTTTCCAGCAAATGCTCTTAGCCATGTTATCCACTTCCTATTAAATAACATGGCTAAGAACTGCTCAGGGCCCCATGAGGAACGCTTTCCATTTAAAAAGGGAAAAATAACATCAAAGACACTAAAATGCCTTCTAAATATGAACCCAAACAACCTATGAAGCAATGTGAAAAAAAACGGCCGCAATGCATGAATATAGCAGAAAAATCAGCGATATTCATGCATTTTCCAGCAAATGCTCTTAGCCATGTTATCCACTTCCTATTAAATAACATGGCTAAGAACTGCTCAGGGCCCCATGAGGAACGCTTTCCATTTAAAAATGGAAAAATAACATCAAAGACACTAAAATGCCTTCTAAATATGACCCCAAACAACCTATGAAGCAATGTGAAAAAAAACGGCCGCAATGCATGAATATAGCAGAAAAATCAGCGATATTCATGCATTTTCCAGCAAATGCTCTTAGCCATGTTATCCACTTCCTATTAAATAACATGGCTAAGAACTGCTCAGGGCCCCATGAGGAACGCTTTCCATTTAAAAAGGGAAAAATAACATCAAAGACTCTAAAATGCCTTCTAAATATGACCCCAAACAACCTATGAAGCAATGTGAAAAAAAACGGCCGCAATGCATGAATATAGCAGAAAAATCAGCGATATTCATGCATTTTCCAGCAAATGCTCTTAGCCATGTTATCCACTTCCTATTAAATAACATGGCTAAGAACTGCTCAGGGCCCCATGAGGAATGCTTTCCATTTAAAAAGGGAAAAATAACATCAAAGACACTAAAATGCCTTCTAAATATAACCCCAAACAACCTATGAAGCTCTAACAGTACATATCCTGAAATTTAATTGATTTCAAAATTCGTTTTTAAACACAACATATAAATCAATTGTATACCTGCATTCATGAAGAAATGACTAAAAATGTCCTTGAGACACATGAAAGTGTTTTCTGGAATGCCCTAGCACCATTTTTGGGACACTATTAACATGGCTAGGTAACTCCCATAATCAAAATCTAAATTTGCCAAGCACAAGTGGGAGCGTATTTACAAGACACTTGCCCCATGAGGAACACTTTACATTTTAAGAGGTAAACATAACATCGCAGAAAAGTCAGCGATATTCATGCATTTTCCAGCAAATGCTCTTAGCCATGTTATCCACTTCCTATTAAATAACATGGCTAAGAACTGCTCAGGGCCCCATGAGGAACGCTTTCCATTTAAAAAGGGAAAAATAACATCAAAGACACTAAAATGCCTTCTAAATATGACCCCAAACAACCTATGAAGCTCTAACAGTACATATCCTGAAATTTAATTCATTTCAAAATTCGTTTTTAAACACAGCATATAAATCAATTGTATACCTGCATTCATGAAGAAATGACTAAAAATGTCCTTGAGACACATGAAAGTGTTTTCTGGAATGCCCTAGCACCATTTTTGGGACACTATTAACATGGCTAGGTAACTCCCATAATCAAAATCTAAATTTGCCAAGCACAAGTGGGAGCGTATTTACAAGACACTTGCCCCATGAGGAACACTTTACATTTTAAGAGGTAAACATAACATCGCAGAAAAGTCAGCGATATTCATGCATTTTCCAGCAAATGCTCTTAGCCATGTTATCCACTTCCTATTAAATAACATGGCTAAGAACTGCTCAGGGCCCCATGAGGAACGCTTTCCATTTAAAAAGGGAAAAATAACATCAAAGACACTAAAATGCCTTCTAAATATGACTCCAAACAACCTATGAAGCTCTAACAGTACATATCCTGAAATTTAATTCATTTCAAAATTCGTTTTTAAACACAGCATATAAATCAATTGTATACCTGCATTCATGAAGAAATGACTAAAAATGTCCTTGAGACACATGAAAGTGTTTTCTGCAATTCCCTAGCACCATTTTTGGGACACTATTAACATGGCTAGGTAACTCCCATAATCAAAATCTGAATTTGCCAAGCACAAGTGGGAGCGTATTTACAAGACACTTGCCCCATGAGGAACACTTTACATTTTAAAAGGAAAACATAACATCTTAGACACTCAAATACCTTATAAATATGGCTCAAAACAACCTATGAAGCTCTAGCAGTACATATCCAGAAATGTAATTGATTTCTTAAATCGTTTTTAAAAGCAACATATCTGTTTCAGCTTACATAACAGACCATGGAATGGGCTCCATATATCACAATATCTTGTGTTACTGCATGCCAGAATGTTACACCAAATATGCAATTACAATTTCTCTATGAAACTAATTCTATTACTATATCACTAGAGACAAAACCACATTTTAAAAACACAGCTTTCTTCATCATTTTCTCCTTAAATCATACTATTCTCTATCTAAATTAAATAAATCTTTTCTCACCTTAGCAAATATTTTTTGAGTTTTGAAAACAGTCTCAGAAATACACCAAATTGTCTTCAGCAGAAGAAAAAGGATGCACTCCAAAGGCTGCAGCTATTGAAAGCACAGAAATACAGATATTCATTTCACATATCTCTCATATTAGCCAATCATACCTCTTCCCTCACTTTTTTCAAATCAAAACCCTTCCCCCCTCTGCCCTATCTGCCTTGTTTCCATAGCAACTACCTCCTGGAAGACCTCTCATGTTTGCAAATTCACACAACAATGTTTCAATTGAACTGTGAACTCTCAGTGCACCTGCGTATCCAGTGCAATCTTTCATTAAATGTTTCTTCCTTGACCATTCAAATGACATGTTTCAAAGAACACATCCCTGCACCCTAACTTTCTGTTTTCAGAAATGGAAATGCACCAATCACTGCTAATGAATCATTAGCATTGTAAATCCACAGTTTTTTTTCTTTAGAAACTCCTACTGTTTCAACTGCCCTTTCATTACCACACTTCATCTGACTGCAGAACAACCTTCTCCCACCATGTTTAAGGTCTGGATTGTTGGACATAGTTACATCCACTGGGCTCAAAGGTATGCTGAGAACAGAAATTTACCTAACCTCAATTTACAAGATGTGGAAATTAAGTGGTTGGGCCAAAGAGGATTAAAATGTCACCAATTGATACCATTGGTGAAAACCTTTATGCATTTGCCAAAACCTGACCTGTTAATAGTGCACTGTGGAGGTAATGATTTGGGTACTTTGACAGGGGTAGGTCTGGAAATGCTTTTAAAGGACACCTTTGAGCAATTAATGGCACTTTTTCCTCAAACTGCCTTGGTATACTCCAATATATGCCAAAGACAGAAATGGAAGTGGTCCAACCAATTTTGTCCACAAATTGAGAAAGCGAGGAAGCATGTAAACAAATCTGTTTCAGCTTTCATGAGAGACCATGGATATATATCGTGATTTAAACGTTAATTTCTCAAAATCCACTGAAGCACATATATTGAGACCTAGCAAAGGCACATCGGGCTAACAGTCCCTACAATTTTGCCAAGTTTCGTGAAAATCCATTCAGCCGTTCGGGCTAAAAGTGAGTCCAACCGCCCTATGGAAAACTCAAAAAACGCGTTTTGGGACCCCCCTTTTTTCTCAGCCCCCCCTTGCCGAAACCCCACCAAATTTTCAGGGGCTGCTCAGAAACAAAATGTGCCATTTTCCTGAAAATTTCAGCCAATTCCGTCCACAAACGCAAAAGTTATTAGGCATAGAATTTTCAGAAATCCCATAGGGAAAAAATCCTAACTATATATACCTACTGGCGACCGCCAGTAGGTAATATGTATGTATATATATATATATTCACTGAAAAAACCATAGGTTATAGACCATATATAGTTAGGGATTTGCATTTACAAAACCTTATTTTACTCGCATAAAACCATTGAAATTCCATATATAGTTAGTTGCGCTAACTATATATCGCGCACCCGCAATCCACTGCTGATGATGTCACATATTACATCATTCATGACATGGTCAGTGACATCACTGATGACATCACTGATGACAACATCCAGTGACTGTATGTTTCTGTAAAGTGTAAATATGTCTTACATATTGAAGAATGAGTGGATGTATAAGTGTCTGGATGAAGGATTTAGTAGGTGCATGACTGACTGTATGAGTAAGTGATTAAATGTGTCTCACTGAGTGCATGGGTTAGTGACTAAACTGTCTTAATTTGTGCATTATTATGTCTGTTGTTCTGTAAACTGCTGCATGTGTTGATAAGTAGCTATATGAGTAACTATATGGGATATTCATTGGTTGCCCAAGTATTTGTATGGGAGACTGAGTGTGTGTGTGGGTGGCTGGGAGGTGTATGACTCTGTGCATAGATGTGTGAGCAGTTGATTCACTAGATGTATGGGTTCAAAAGTGCATGTGGAAACAGCTGTATGGGCGGTTGACTGTGTGCATGAGTGTATTGGTGAGTGAATGGATATCTCAGTGCTACATGTCAAAGTAAGTACATATGTAAAACACAGTACATGTGAGAGTTGACATATATAAATAACTGTGCATAAGAGCCAGTGAATGTGTGAGTGGCTGTATGGATCATTGTGAACTTGTATCAGGGATTGTATAAGAGAGTAAATATGTGTTAGTATATGTTTGAATAAGTAAAGTTTGTATAACTGTATAGTTGAGGAAATGGAGGTGTGATTGATTCTTTGCATGACTAACTAGGTGTGTGAGTAACTCCATGGATGAGTGACAGTCTGTGAGTGTCTGTTTACACTGATTGTATGTAAGGTTATATTAGAGTCTGAAGAGGTTCATCGTATTATCACATGAATGATATCATCAGTGATGTGATCAGTAATATCAAATGAGATGTCATCAGTGATGTCATTTGAGATGTCATCAGTGATGTCATTTGAGATGTCATCAGTGATGTCATCAGTGACGTTATTTGAGATGTCATCAGTGATGTCATCAGTGATGTCACTGACCATGTCATGAATGATGTAATATGTGACATCATCAGCAGTGGATTGCGGGTGCGCGATATATAGTTAGCGCAACTAACTATATATGGAATTTCAATGGTTTTATGCGAGTAAAATAAGGTTTTGTAAATGCAAATCCCTAACTATATATGGTCTATAACCTATGGTTTTTTCAGTGAATTTTCAAGGTTTTGTAAATGCAAATTCCTAACTATATATGGTCTATAACCTATGGTTTTTTCTGTGAATTTCATTGGTTTTTTAAAAGCTAACATCTGTAGCTGTAAAATGTATTCTTCTTTAAATCTTAAAATATATTTTAGATGTTTATTAATTTTTTTTTTTTCAATATTTTTTTTCTTCGCTTCCAGTTCGCGAACCGGGAAGCTTTCCGTTAGCTCATCTTGATGCCGCGACGTAGTCCGCGAACCGGTAAACGTTACGTTAGCGCAACTGTGACGCGTCGCGGAAGCGCGACGTATCACGTTGTCGCGTAATGCGTCTAATGACGCGCCGCGTTAGCGCTCCCGGAAGTGCTCCGGACCGCGAACCGGAAGCGATCCGGGACGCGGCGCGCACCGCGTAACGTAAGCGGAACAGGTCATGTGACTTGTTTATCAAACTTTTCATTGGTTCATTTCACTTTTGGTTTCCAAATGATGTATGACTAGGTCATGTGACCTAAAAATAACACTTTTCATTGGTTCAGAACTTTTGCTTTTCCCAAATCATGTAAACCCCTCCTTCTTTCCTCACTCTGACTTTCATCTTGGTGAGAGAAAGACCATTTTCCTGGAGTTCAGCAATGGCTTCTATACTTGCTGCAGCTGGTGCACCCCCACCACCACCTCCACCTCCTCATAAGAAGAGAGGACCACCAAGTCAATTCATCTCCAACAGAGAGGAGGAAGAGGAGGAACAAGAAGAAGAGGATAGAGATGAACCAGAATTTATACAGGAGTTGCCCCGTGTTTCTAGAAGGAAAACAAGTTTCATATGGCAGTTTTTTTCCATCCCTCCAGGGGAAAAGAAGGTCAATGCTAAATATGCCACCTGCCTCATCTGTAAATACAGATTGTCTAGAGGCACAGAGAAAAAATATAGTATGGGCAACTATACTATGCATCGCCATATGGCCAGGTGGCATCCCTTAAACTACAGCCGGGCAGAGTTGAGGGACCTACAAGATAATCCCCCGACAACTCCTGTGGCCCGATCAACGTCAACTATATCTTTGACAGGAAGAGAGGCACAGGAAACTGTGCCAAACATTCAACCAAACTTCAAACACATGAAGTTTACCTGTATATATTGTGGTGCTATGCTGTCATATGGGAACATGAGTGTGAACTTGATCAATATGGTGTACGAAAACCATAAGTGCCCTAACCTTCCCAAGCAGTAATTTTTTTTTTGCTCCTGTTGAGCCCTTTTCAATGCCTGTTTTTTTGTTGTTTCCCCTCCATAAAAAACACAAAAAAAACATAAAACTGTTCTAAAAATACAAAAAAATCAAAAAATGTTCAGAAAAAAAAATAAATAAATAAAACAACAAAAACAAAAAAAAAAGTTCTTTTCAGAACTACCTCCCCTTTCAAATAAAATTGCTAGAATGTTTATCACTCTGGCAAGCTCTATTTCTTTTGGTTCGCTTTCCCGTTCGCTGCCCGGTTCGCGAACTTGAAGCGAACCAAAAAAATATTTTTTTAAAAAAAAGAAGAGTTAGTATAAGGGAAGTAAACAGAGAGTAATGTTAAAAGAAAGACAGCTATAGGGAGTAAACCAGAGATACTGTTTAATAGATCTATTTATTAATTCAGGATGACGATAAGGTGTGATCTGTCCTGAGGTTTGTTTAAGGTGAGACCTACTCAGGGTTACAGATCAATTTTACACTTGTTGAAGAATACAGAGCAGATAATGCATGTGAAGGCCTACCAATGAAGTAAGTCATGTCCTCTTATTACATCATTCATGACATGGTCAGTGACATCATCAGCAGTGCATTGCGGGTAAAAAGAGTAGAAAACATTTACCTTATAATTCTTGTTAACTTTTTAAAATATTTTTTCATACTTTCAATCTGTAAAAGAGAGAACAAACATTTCCAAAAATATTAAAACATGTATTTAAAAATTAGAAAAGAGAAAGGAAAAGGTTCAAGAAGAAACAGTTTTTCAACAACTTTGACATGTACAGAAGCCTCTGCTTCTCTACGTCCCCTACACAATCCTAAAGTAAATCCTTAAAGTTCGCTGCCCAGAACGCTTTCCGGTTCGCGAACTTGGCGCTTACCACGCAAAAAAAAAATTTTTTTTTTGGACCCTCCTAGGCCCTTTTAAAACCTCCACATAAAACCTAGGGGGTCAACGAGGATCTACTATGCCCCCTTATGGTAATTTCCCCCTTTGTTTTGGCCTCCTCTTGTCTCTCGATCCTACCGAGAGACAAGATGGCGGCCGCTCCGGACTGTTTAGAATGTTGACAGACACCGGAGGGCCAATCAGCTTCGCATCGCAAAGTTCCGATACGCGAAAAGTTCGCTAACCGGATCGCTGCCCGGAGCGCTGTTACAGATATATATCTTGATTTAAACGTTAATTTCTCAAAATCCACTGAAGCACATATATTGAGACCTAGCAAAGGCACATTGGGCTAACAGTCCCTACAATTTTGCCAAGTTTCGTGCAAATCCATTCAGCCGTTCGGGCTAAAAGTGAGTCCAACCGCCCTATGGAAATTAACATGGAAAAACCGCGTTTTGGGACCCCCCTTTTTTCTCGGCCCCCCCTCCACAAAACCCCCCCAAATTTTCAAGGGCTGCTCAGAAACAAAATGTGCCATTTTCCTGAAAATTTCAGCCAATTCCGTCCACAAACGCCAAAGTTATTAGGCATAGAATTTTCAGAAATCCCATAGGGAAAAAATCCTAACTATATATACCTACTGGCGACCGCCAGTAGGTAATATATATATATATTATATGGATGTATATATATAAAAATATATATATATATATATATATATATATATTCACTGAAAAAACCATAGGTTTCACACCAGTTATAGTTAGGAATTAGCATTTAAAAAACCTATTAAATTCACTGAAAAAACCATAGGTTTCACACCAGTTATAGTTAGCTGGAAATTTTACTGATATAAAACCATTGAAATTCCCACGTTATAGTTAGTCGGACTCACTATAACTTGCGCGTGCAATGCACTGCTGATGACATCACATATTACATCACTCATGACATGGTCAGTGACATCACTCATGACATCACTGATGACACCATCCAGTGAATATGTGTCTTTCTGAAAAATAAATATTAGTGAGTTATGTTTAAATATTTAAATACATTTATTAGTGTTTCACTTTGTGTATAAGTGGCTACATGTGTTGGTAAGTAGCTACATGCGTATGTATATGGGTTATTTGATATTTTTATTAGTATCAGTATGAGTGTCTATATAGTTTGGTGGAGGTATTACTTAGCACATAGATGCATGAGTGACTGACTCTTTGTTTGTATGTGTTTTGAAGACAGCATATGTACAGGACTGTATGGGTGGATGAGTGTCTATATGTGTTTGTTAGTGAGTGAATGACTGTCTCACTAGTGTCTTTATCAGTAACTACATATGTTTTAATCTAGTATATATGAATATTGATGTATATAAGTGAGTATATGTGAGAGTAAGAGATTGTAAGATTTCCTGTTTAAATAAGTATGTGTTTCTATAAGTGATTGTTTAAGAGAATAAATATGTGTAATTTTCAATAGAAGTAAGGTGGAAGTGTGTGTATAGCTCTATATTCAAATAAATCGTTGTTCAATAGTTTATTTGCACGTGTGAATATGTGTGTGAGTAACTTTTGGATGAATGTCGGTGTGTAACAGGATGTATAGGTGTATCACTTCATATGATGAGTGAGTATATGTATGAGTGACTATATAGAACTGTTGGTGAATGAGTGAATGTGTATATAGATAGTGGAATTACTGAATTGCTTGTTGTAACTGATATAGGTATCTCCTTTTTTTATTTAAATTTCAGTTTCTATTTTTGAATATGTGTCTCAAGGGTTACATTATAGTGAAAGGAGGTCTGTCAATATGTCACAAGGATGGTGTCATGAGTGATGTCACTGACCATGTCATGAGTGATGTAATATGTGATGTCATCAGCAGTGCATTGCACGCGCAAGTTATAGTGAGTCCGACTAACTATAACGTGGGAATTTCAATGGTTTTATATCAGTAAAATTTCCAGCTAACTATAACTGGTGTGAAACCTATGGTTTTTTCAGTGAATTTAATAGGTTTTTTAAATGCTAATTCCTAACTATAACTGGTGTGAAACCTATGGTTTTTTCAGTGAATTTCAAAGGTTTTTTTAATGCTAATTCCTAACTATAAGTTTCACTTTATAAATAAGACTGTTTGCACTCTAGTTGTTCTTTTTAACACTCTGGTACATTCTCTCATTGGGCTACAGTTGGGCTACATCTAGTTGAATTTTGGGCTACATTTTCAATTTTTGATCTCTGGTGGCCATCTTTGGGCTACATTGGGCTACTTTGGGCTACATTTGGGCTACATTTTGGCTCTAACATATATTAAGCCCAATGTAGCACAATACATATTTTTCTAAAGTTAATGTTTTTTACAAACCACTTCAGAATAGGGCTACCTGTCCCTACAATTATCCCAATTTTTTTTTTTTTTAAATTATTTTGGGGAGCGCCCCGAAAAGCGTATTTTTACAAAGCGCCCCGGGGCGCGCTCCGGGGAGCGCCCCGTGAGCGCCAATATCGCAAACGAAAACATGATCGTGACGTATCGCGTAGCCGCGACCGCGTGATACGCACGGCGTAAGCGCACCCGGAAGTACTCGAGCGAATACGATCGCACAACGTAAACTTCCGACGCGCTTACGCTGCGCGACCCGGGGCGCGCCCCCGGGCGCGCCCCGGGCGCGTAGCGTAAGCGCGTCGGGTCATGTGAGCAGAAAATAACACTTTTCATTGGTTCATAACAGTTTTAGTTTCATAATGATGAAGCCCCTGGTCTTGTGACCTGAAAATAACACTTCTCATTGGTTCAGGACAGTTTTTTTTTCTAAATGATGAAAGACCCCACCTTTTTTCCTTATTCTGACTTTGTCCTTTGACTGAGGAAGACCTGTTTGTTGCTCTGTCTACTTTTTTGCTCTAAATAATGGCTTCATTAGTAGCATCAGCTGGTGCATCTGCCCCACCACCACAACAACCAAGAGGACCAGCTCCAAATTATATTGGTGGTCAAGAACAGGAGGAGGAAGAGGAAGAGGAAGAGGAGGAGGGGAGAAGAAGATGGCTGCCTGAAGAAAACACACCTTATAAACCCAAACCACACTTCATTTGGCAGTTTTTTTCAATTCCAGAGGGGAAAAAAAAGGTGAATGCGCCCAAAGTCACTTGCCTCATCTGCAATGATGAACTTTCACGGGGCAACCCAAATAAGAAATATTCTTTTGGTAACTATACCATGATTCGGCACATGACAAGAAAGCATCCAAACAACTACTCTCGTGCAGAGTTCCGGGAACTGGCCAGTAACCTCCCCCATTCATCAAGGACCCCCTCCCAAAGAAACCAACCCACTTCCTCGGAACCAGAAACATCCGAGGTGATGCCTTGCATTCAGCCGAGATTTGCTGATTTTAAAATTACTTGCACTGCTTGTGGCAAGCTTATCTCCTATGGGGAACAAAGTGTGAAACTCATCGTCCTTGCAGGTGATAATCACAAGTGCCCCAAAAAGAAGTAATTTTTTGGGTTTTTTGTTTTTTTGCTCCAGTTGAGCCAGTTTCAATTCCCTTTTTTTGTTTCTCCCCCCAAAAAAATACAAAAAAATATATAAAACTGTTTTGAAAAGCCAAAAAAAGTTCAAAAAGTTCAAAAAACACAAAAAAAATATAAAACAACAAAAAGAAGAAAAAAAAAAGTTCTTTTTAGAACTACCTCCAATTTCTAAATCAAAACTTCATTTTTTAAACACTCTGTCACCTTTTTTCATCATAGTGCGCTCCGAGGGCCGCTCCCCGGTGCGCGCACCGTGCGCTTCCCCCGCGCAAAACGAAAAAAAAAAAAATATTTTAAATGCCCCGCGGGGCCCTTTTATAGCCCCCACATCAAACCTAGGGGGTCAAAGGGGTCTATCCCTGACGCCTTATGGTCAGTTCCCACTTTGTTTTAGCCACCTCTTATGTCTCGATTTTACCGAGACACAAGATGGCGACCGCTCTGGACTGTTTCGAATGTTTACAGACACCCGAGAGCCAATCAGCTTTCCATGCGCACCTCGCGTGGCGCGCCTGGAGCGCTCTCCGGTGCGCGCACCGGTGCGCTGCTATAGATATATATATTTTTTTGAACCTAAATTACTCCAAATCCACTGGAGCACATATCTTGAGACATAGCAAAGGCACATCGGGCTACCAGTCCCTACAATTTTGCCAAGTTTGGTGTAAATCCATTCAGCCGTTCGGGCTAAAAGTGAAATCGACCGCCCTATGGAAATTAACATGGGGAAAACGCGTTTTGGGACCCCCCTTTTATCTCGGCCCCCGCTTGACGAATCCCCCCCAAACTTTCAAGGAAGGACCGGAGCTCGACGAGGCCATTTTCAGGAAATTGTCAGGCAGATTCGTCAACCGGTGCCAAAGTTATTCCAAATAGAATTTTGAGATTTAACATTGAAAAAAATCCTAACTATAACTACCTACTGGCGACCGCCAGTAGGTAATATATATATATATATATATATATATATATATATATATATATATATATATATATATATATATATATATTTATTTTATTTATTTATTTATTTTATATTCTTGTAAAGCGCCAGACTAGACCCCCGAAGGGGTATCTCCGCGCTATTGCTGTAACAAGAAGGGTTCCAAATAAATTGAATGTCCAGCCTAAGGGAAAACTACAGGGCATTATTAGTAGGGTACAGGTAAGTTTTTAAAGTTTTCCGGAAGGTCAAGTGGCTGGAAAGAGATCTTAATTCCGGGGGCAGCGAGTTCCAGAGTATTGGTCCGGCATAAGCTAATGCACGGCCACCTTGTCTAGTCTTTTTTACTCTGGGTACTTGCAGTAGCTGCTGATAACTGGAGCGCAAAAGGCGTCCGGGAACGTAGGGCTGAAAAATAGTGATCATATGTTTTGGACCCTCCCCTGTCAAGCTCTTATGAATAGTACACAGTGTTTTAAACTGGACTCGCTTCCTCACAGGGAGCCAGTGGAGTCTCATCAGCAGGGGGTGTGAGGGTGTCCTTGGGGGGGCGTTCAGGATAATCCTTGCAGCTGTGTTTTGGATTACCTGCAATTTACTGAGTTGTTCTTCGTTTGCTCCAAGGAGCAAACCATTGCAGTAATCAATCCTGCTGATGACAAGAGCCTGTACAAGCGTCTTTCTATGGTGATCCGGTATGTAGGGAAAAACACGCCTTAACATACCAATTGCCCGGAAGCAGTTACCAGCGACTTGGTTAACATGGCCCTTGAAAGTGAGCTGCTGATCGAAGAGTACTCCCAGGTTCCTGACTGAACTCTTGGGAGTAGGGACAGGGCCCAGCTCTAGTGGCCACCAATCGGGTGCCCAGTGTGTCGCCGCTTGTCCGAAACACATGACCTCCGTCATATATATATATTCACAGAAAAAAACCATAGGTTTCACACCGTTAGAGTTAGCTGGAAGTTTTACTCGCATAAAACCATTGAAATTCCCACGTTATAGTTAGTTGGACTCACTATAACTTGCGCGTGCAATGCACTGCTGATGACGTCACATATTACATCACTCATGACATGGTCAGTGACATCACTCATGACATCACTGATGACACAGTGACATACCTCCTTTCACTGTAATGTAACCCTTGAAACACATATTCAAAAATACAAACTAATTTCAGTGAATTTAATAGGTTTTTTAAATGCTAATTCCTAGCTATAACTGGTGTGAAACCTATGTTTTTTTCAGTGAATTTCAAAGGTTTTTTAAATGCTAATTCCTATTTATAACTGGTGTGAAACCTATTGTCTTTTCAGTGAATTTCATAGGTTTTTTAAATGCTAATTCCTAACTATATATAAGGCCCCAAACCTATGTTTTTTCCTTTGAATTTCAAAATTTTGTTAATAGCAAATGTCTATAGCTATGAAATGTAATATTTTTGAATATGAATGAATCCTATATTTTATTTGTATTTAAAACAATTTTTGTAATGTATATATATATATTTTTTTGCCCTGGAGCGCTCCCGGGCGCGTACCGGGGAGCGCCGTGGTCAGCGCAATTTTCCTTCGCCCCCCGGGGCGCGTACCGGGGAGCTTCCCATTAGCGCTATTGCAGCAAACGAAAAACATCATTGTGACGTATCGCGTAGCCGTGTCCACATGATACGCACGGCGTAAGCGCACCCTGAAGCACTCGAGGGAATACGATCGTGCAACGTTAACATCCGCCGCGTAAGCGCGTCGGGTCATGTGACCTGAAAATAACACTTTTAATTAGTGCAGAACAGTTTTGGTTTCATAATGATGAACTCCCTGGTCTTGTGACCTGAAAATAACATTTCTCATTGGTCCAGAACAGTTCTGTTTTCCAAATGATGAAAGACCTCACCTTTTTGCCTTATTCTGACTTTGTCCTTTGACTGAGGAAGACCTGTTTCAGCAATACAGAGAACTATTTTGTACTTTCAAATAGCTACTGTAGCAGCAACAGCTGGAACATCTGCACCACCACCACCACCACCACTACCACCAAGAGGACCACCACAACAGTACATTGGTGGTCAGGAAGAGGAGGAGGAGGAAGAGGAAGAGGAGGAGGGGAGAAGATGGCTGCCTGAAGAGAATACCCCATACAAGCCAAGGCCACACATTGTATGGGAGTTTTTTTCAATCCCAGAGGGCAAGAAAAAAGTGAATGCGCCCAAGGTAACTTGCCTAATCTATGGCATGGAACTCTCAAGGGGCAACCCAAACAAAAAATATTCATTTGGTAATAATACCATGATTAGGCATATGACCCGCAAGCATCCAAACAACTATTCTGCTGCAGAGTTCAGGGAACTGGCCAGTAACCTCCCCCTGTCTTCAAGGACCACCTCCAAAAGAAAGCAAACCACTCCATCGGGACCAGAAACAACGGAGACGATGCCTTGTATTCAACAACGATTTGAAGATTTTAGAGTTACATGCATTCATTGTGGCAAGCTGATCTCCTATGGGGAAAAGAGCGTAAAGCTCATCGTCCTTGCTGGTGACAATCACAATTGCCCCAAAAACCCTAATTTTTTCCGTTTTTTGTTTTTTGCTCCAGTTGAGCCATTTTCAATTCCCTGTTTTTTGTTTCTCCCCATAAAAATAACAAAAAAAATAAAAAATAGTTCATAAAGCCAAAAAAGTACAAAAAGTTCAAAAAACACAAAAAATATATAAAACAACAAAAAGAAGAAAAAAAACAGTTCTTTTTAGAACTATCTCCAATTTATAAATAAAGGCTACATTTTTTTAAAACTCTGTCATATGGCCGAGATACCCGCCACCCCCTCTCAACACAATCCCCAAAGGAGGGAAACCGGAAACAGTTCTTGAGTTTTTGGAAGTGGGATGGAGTGACCATCCCGGCCGTATTTATTAAAACAAAAACTAAAAACATTAAACGTTTCATGTTATGTACAATTTCATTACCATATTGCGATGTTTGGCTAACCTTAACAGATTCTCTAATACAGAGGTTCTCCTAGCCGAACTAGCATCCTACAAAACATTTCTTGACATATTGAAATTGTACAACCTAACGTTTAAGGGCCAACGGCAAGGTCATAACCGGTGTCAAGATCCCTAACCAGACTTACCCCTCCCACTTGGGCTGGGCGACAGCACGGAGGCGTACCTCAAGTGCAACTATTACCAATTTCCCTTGACTTGACGGGGGCACCTAAAGACTCGACGCCAGTTAAAGGTCGTTCGAATACTCGTGTGAGGTATCTAGAAGGTACCGTAGACCTTATCCCAACCCCACACAACTTACCGCATCTGCCGTCGCAGATGTCACTGGCCCCGGGAAATTCCCCAGGAGGGGGCTGTAACCCCTCCTACAAAGGAAGGGGCCTTGACCGCCTTTCCTTTACTTCCGGCGACCCATCCTTAGAAGGGACCGCCTCCCCATTGAGGGGCCAATGGCCACCTCTCCCGAGCGCTCCCATCCGTGTTGGGTGACGCCCACTCATAGGGATCTACTAATTAGTGCTCACCGATCATGACCTTACCGCCTACCAAATAAATACGACAGTGCTAACTAAAACTCAGAATACATTGGCCACTATGACCGAAAGGGCATGCATAAAATTCAACACTAAATCTGAATCTCTTTAATGGTAAAACGCACTAAAACAGACCATTCTTTATTAACTCAATATCAACATGATACTCCAACCTGGAAACGAGAACACAAGCAAATTTAATCAACTTTATTACAAACAACTGGCTGTCTTCAGGGGCTGGTGGGTGGGTCAAAATTGGCTCTTCGTTCTGTCCCGAGCTCACGTGCAGCGAGGAGGTGCAGCTTCAGAGCACAAGAACAAGAGGATGTCTTCTGGTCTTGCGTCCCTTTTTATCCGTCTTCAGGGCGGGCGTATACCCGCCCCTGCCTGCCCCGAGGGCGTGGCTGGCTGCGTCAGTGTCTAGGCCAGCCCACTCTAGGGCGGGAACAGGCGCGCCCCGGCTACGCCGCTTCGGGCATACCAGCCGAGACGCGCCTCCCGCCCAAAAATGGCTTCCCGGGGGGATCGAGGCACTCAGCCATACGTTCGGGGGGACCAAGTTGGTCGCCCCTTTCCATATGGCCGAGATACCCGCCACCCCCTCTCAACACAATCCCCAAAGGAGGGAAACCGGAAACAGTTCTTGAGTTTTTGGAAGTGGGATGGAGTGACCATCCCGGCCGTATTTATTAAAACAAAAACTAAAAACATTAAACGTTTCATGTTATGTACAATTTCATTACCATATTGCGATGTTTGGCTAACCTTAACAGATTCTCTAATACAGAGGTTCTCCTAGCCGAACTAGCATCCTACAAAACATTTCTTGACATATTGAAATTGTACAACCTAACGTTTAAGGGCCAACGGCAAGGTCATAACCGGTGTCAAGATCCCTAACCAGACTTACCCCTCCCACTTGGGCTGGGCGACAGCACGGAGGCGTACCTCAAGTGCAACTATTACCAATTTCCCTTGACTTGACGGGGGCACCTAAAGACTCGACGCCAGTTAAAGGTCGTTCGAATACTCGTGTGAGGTATCTAGAAGGTACCGTAGACCTTATCCCAACCCCACACAACTTACCGCATCTGCCGTCGCAGATGTCACTGGCCCCGGGAAATTCCCCAGGAGGGGGCTGTAACCCCTCCTACAAAGGAAGGGGCCTTGACCGCCTTTCCTTTACTTCCGGCGACCCATCCTTAGAAGGGACCGCCTCCCCATTGAGGGGCCAATGGCCACCTCTCCCGAGCGCTCCCATCCGTGTTGGGTGACGCCCACTCATAGGGATCTACTAATTAGTGCTCACCGATCATGACCTTACCGCCACAGGCCCGGATAGTTGACCGGCTATCCGGGCCCCCCACAAAACTCCTAGCTAAAGGTCATGTTTCAACGTTTTTAACCATGCTAAGTAGTCTCCTATGAGTAGCTCATTTCCCACCCGAGACAAATGCACACCATCCCCTAGATACATACTGTCATCATTAATACAACCGTGCGAGATAGAATGCAATGTCCTGGAACGAAACAACCTACTCACTTTGTTATTAAGTTTTCTAACAGAATGGTTCAAAGCAGGAATCGAAACAGCCCCCCGCCACACTTTTCGTGGGATCATATGAGACCACGCAATTATGCACCCCGGAACTTTCCTCGCCAACCAACTTACAGTGGAAAGCATTGCCTCCAGGAGAAGTCGTCTACCGGTGGTGACCAAATCATTGCCCCCTAAATGTACTATGACTATAGACGGCGGTGACCTCGTCCGCCCTAACAAACCCTCAAAGAATGCCTGAAACTGGTCAATACAGAGACCGCCCCTTCCGTAGAAGGACATTCTGTACCCGTATTCCCCAGCTACGTGAATCATGTCACCTGCTTCGAATACGTCTGCGGCACGCCTCACGTATGAGTGGCCCACGACCCACACCTCCTTTCTCACAGCCGGTGATGTCTGACCGCTGGCCTGGTGTTGGGTCGACTGCATAGTCCGCCCCGCCTCGAAGGCTTGCGTAACTGAAAACCAAACAAAAGACAAGAAGCGTGAGTACATTATTACAGCTTCACAACATGTGCAACCGCACATACCTCTTATAACAATTGGAGGACCAACGCCCCACTCGTTTTACTTGTTCCACATTAAGACCCCTGGCTGTAGCTTCAGTGGCAGCCCCTATCCGAAAGGAATGGGTCCCAAACTCACCCGGGTCCAAGCCCGCTGCGGTAATTGACATCGCGAGCACCCGCTGAAACTGAAACTTCGTCAGTGGGGTGGCGTCCGCGTGCCTCAACAATGTCCCTCCCCATGATGCCACCCTTTGTGCTAGGTAATCTTCTAAACACTTCACCGGACACATGGAGGACCCTGGAATCCTGCGAATGACTATGCAGTCTCCCACCCCACCTTGATCGGTTTTTTGACTTGACAAAGGATACAGTCATCGTCTCACCCCTGATCTGAACGTGTTCCCGGCACAAACCCCCCACCACATCCTGTTTGTTCCTTGCCACCAGCTCACTTATCCTCATCGCCCCGTGAAATGCAAGCGTAAAAGCAGCTCGGAACAAACAGGCCTCGAACTGAGACGAGCATGTGGCGTGGAGTGTGGCCAGCAACTGGGCCAACCTATCCAGACCTATCGGGCGCCTCTCATCTACTCTGCGACCCTCAAGGCGTTGCCACCCACGTAGCGCTTTCTGTACCACGAAAGACGCTGTCGGGTCCTGGATATTATGGGCCCTGGCAACAAAGGAAATGGCAGCACGATGCCTCTGGGCTGTAGCCACCGACTTCCCAGCCCTACGCAAGGACATCAGAAAATGTACTACCCAATCCTCGTGCCCCCAAAGCCCCCCTCTCTCAGTCCCCAAAAAGGCTAAATAGGCCCGAAACGCCCCTTCGTATGCCTTCCTCGTTCTTGGTGCTAGACTCTCTCCCACGAGGTAACGAAGTTCGGGGCACCGAGAGACCAGAGAGCTTCGGGAAAGGGTGCCGGCTCTGGGTCCGCCGAGGGAAGGAAACCCGAGAAAGCCTGTATTTGAAAACGAGACAGTGCATCAGCCGCCTGATTCATCACCCCTGGGACATGTTTCGCTCTGAATACCACGTTCAGTTGCATACATAGTAAGACAATTTCTTTAAGCAGCCTTAAAATCATTTTACAACGTGCTGCCTGACTATTGATGCATTCTACAACGGTCATATTGTCTGACCAAAATATGACAGAGTGATTTTTGAATCCATCGGGCCAGGTTCTGAGGGCCACCAAAATGGGAAACAGTTCAAGGAAAGCAATATTACTCGTCAGCCCCTCCTTATGCCACCAAGTTGGCCACCTTTGTGCCGACCATTTTGTGCCGAAAATGGCGCCAAAGCCCATGCTTCCCGCTGAATCCGTCCATAGACCAAGCTCTTCAGAGGACAAGGCTGGTTTGTTCCAGACGACTCGACCATTGAAATCCGCCAAAAATGCTAACCAAATACGCATATCTTGGCGGACCTCAGCCGATAGTCTTGTGCGATGATGACCCTCCTTTAGGCCGACCATCGCCTGGGCAATCGAACGGGAAAAGGGGCGGGCCATTGGGATCACCCTTAGGGCAAAATTCAACTTCCCCACCAATTGCTGCAATTGATGCAGCGTAACTTTAGATGCAGTAATACACATTTGCAGGGCTGCCCTGAATTTCGACACTTTGGCAGCTGGTAAACGAAAACAACCCTCACTAGAGTCCAACTCGATCCCGAGAAACTCGAGGCAAGTCGTGGGACCCACAGTTTTACCTGGTGCCAATGGCACGCCAAATTGATTCATCAAAACACAAAATTCAGTCAAGGCCCGGGCACATTCATCATCCCCAGCGGCCCCAAGGAACAGAAAGTCATCGAGGTAATGCATCACATTTCGAAAACCCGTTTTCTTCGTGTAAACCCATTGTAGAAAACTACTGAATTTCTCGAAATATGCACAAGATATAGAGCACCCCATCGGCATACACCTATCCATGTAATACGAACCTTGAAACATGAATCCCAAAAGACGCTGGTCTTCCGGGTATACCGGGAGCAAACGGAACGCTGACTCGATATCTGATTTCGCCATCAGCGTCCCGGGCCCCAGGCGATTCAAAATGGCTACGGCCTCATCGAATGATGCGTACCGCACCGAACATATCTCTGGATCAATTGCGTCGTTTACCGAAAGGCCATGAGGAGCTGATAAATTGTGAATCAAACGAAACTCACCTGGGTCCTTCTTGGGGACCACCCCTAAAGGGGAACAAACAAAATTCTGTACCGGGGGAACACTAAACGGGCCGGCAACCCGACCTCGGGTAACCTCTTTCCGGATCTTATCCTGTACTACAGTCGTATGCTGCAAGACGGAAAGCTGGTTTTTGCACGTACCGACACCCTGAAAGTCCCCCACCGGGATGCGGAAACCATATGAAAAACCGTTTCGTAGCACCCCAGCAGAAGTACGATCTGGGTATTCGCTGAGCCAGGGAATCATCGCCAGGGTATCAATCGGGGTTGGTAAAGGCACCCCTCGGACTATATTAGACCTGTTTGGCGCCTCCTCTACCCCCATTTTCACCCGATTTGGCTCTGCACGAGGACTCAGGATGGGGTGCCCCACAACCACTACATTCGTGTTTGAATTTACAAGATCCCGGGGGCCTAGTACATTTACTTTTGTTGAAATTGAAACAGAAACCCCTCTTCCCTGTATTGCCGGCGGGTCTCGGATAATCGTCTGTACCCGTACCCGACCGAAAGGGCGTCCCCCCATTTTGGCGGGAGGACTCACCAACAGTACTCCCCACCAACGGCACTTTCAACATCCCCGACTCTTTCATTTTATTCCATGTCAAAGAATCGTAACAGTCCCAGGTTAAACTTTTGTTATGCTCCATCGCTTTCCTGAAAAGGTTGTCATAACAGAACCATTGGTTACCTTGGTGCGATGTCGAGTACCCCATAATTCGTGACTGATATACTGGAAATTCAGGGAGCAATTCAGGCCTACGTTCCCCCAAAATTGACGTAAAAACTCCCCAAGCATTACCCCAGTTGCCAATATTCTCATTCACTTTAAAGGCGGCCATTTTGGCGCGCCAAACACTCGGATGCATCAGATCCTTTTGACCCTTAACAGTTTCGACCTCATAATGATCAACGAGCAGGGAGAAAATGTTTACGTATTCCCCCGCCCAAATCTTTTCCTTTATTGCCAAAGGAACATGTTGCCCCAATTTTTCTCTACGAGAGGGTGTTGACTCATCCCTTGCGATCGGCAATGGCCGCTTACCTGCACCGGACGCTACTTCCGCCCCTCGTGGCTTGACTATCACTGCATCCGGCGCGGGCACCATGGCTGTATCACGTTTCTCGCGCAACTGTTTCATGAGTGCTTGCGCTTCGGCAGCCGTGGCGCCCTCGCTACTGTCCCCCAACCACGCTGCTAACTGTGCCGCCAACTCGGGAGGCATATCCTCAGCGGATGTCGGGGTGACTACGACCGGAATCGGATTCCCTTCCTGCGGTACCGGGGCCGGTACCGGGGCTGGCGGCTCGAGCGGGGAACAGGGAACCGGGACGTCTCCCCCGACCGGCCCCCTTCTCGGCCTCTTAGGCCTCCCTCCGGCCGGTGGACGCCCCGATCCCTCCTCACCGTCTCGCCCCGCCAACTGCTTCTTTATCTCGGACATTTCCTTCATGAGAACCAGAACCATCTGGTCAGTCGACATTCTCTTCGCGCCCTTCTTGGGCATTTTTCAAACGAAGTATCTAGAAGACAAAAAGAAAGATTAAAACGCTCAAAATTGGCTCTTCGTTCTGTCCCGAGCTCACGTGCAGCGAGGAGGTGCAGCTTCAGAGCACAAGAACAAGAGGATGTCTTCTGGTCTTGCGTCCCTTTTTATCCGTCTTCAGGGCGGGCGTATACCCGCCCCTGCCTGCCCCGAGGGCGTGGCTGGCTGCGTCAGTGTCTAGGCCAGCCCACTCTAGGGCGGGAACAGGCGCGCCCCGGCTACGCCGCTTCGGGCATACCAGCCGAGACGCGCCTCCCGCCCAAAAATGGCTTCCCGGGGGGATCGAGGCACTCAGCCATACGTTCGGGGGAACAAGTTGGTCGCCCCTTTCCATTCTTCTTTCCCCATGGAACGATACCCGGTACGCTCCCCGGTGCGCGTACCCGGCGCTCCCCCGGCGCAAATCAAAAAAAAAATATATTTATTTGCCCCGCGGGGCCCTTTTATAACCCCCGCATCAAACCTAGGGGGTCAGGGACGGTCTACTCTGCCCCCTTATGGTCTTTTCCCCCTTTGTTTTGGCCACCTCTTGTGTCCCGATCCTACCGAGACACAAGATGGCGGACGCTCCGGACTGTTTGGAATGTTTACACACACCCGAGAGCCAATCAGCTTTCCGTGCGCACCTCGCGTGTCGCGCCCGCTGCGCTCCCCGGTGCGCGTACCGGGTCGCGGCCATAGATATATATATTTTTTTGAACCTAAATTACTCAAAATCCACAGGAGCACATATCTTGAGACATAGCAAAGGCACATCGGGCTACCAGTCCCTACAATTTTGCCAAGTTTGGTGGAAATCCATTCAGCCATTCGGGCTAAAAGTGAGTTTGACCGCCCTATGGAAATTAACATGGGGAAAACACGTTTTGGGACCCCCCTTTAATCTTGGCCCCCACTTCACGAATCCCCCCAAACTTCCAGGGAAGAACCGGAGCTCGACGAGGCAACTTTGAGGAAATCTTCAGGCAGATTCGTCAACCTACGCCAAAGTTATTCACAATAGAATTGTGAGATTTTGCATTGAAAAAAATCCTAACTATAACTACCTACTGGCGACCGCCAGTAGGTAATATACATATATATATTCACTGAAAAAAACATAGGTTTCACACACGTTATAGATAGGAATTAGCATTTAAAAAACTTTGAAAATTCATTTAAAAAACCATAGGTTTCATATCAGTTATAGTTAGCCAGACAATTTACTCATACACAACCATTGAAAATCCCACGTTATAGTTAGTTGTACTCACTATAACTGGCGCGCCCGCAATGCACTGCTAATGACGTCACATATTACATCACTCATGACATAGTCAGTAACATCACTCATGACATCACTGATGACATCTCAAATGACATCATCCAGTTAATGTGTGTCTTTCTGAAAAAAAAATATCTTTTATATATGTGTACCTAAACGTCGATGGAAGAACAAATGGTTAAATAAGTGTCTAAATGGATGTTTTTTTTTAATTGATTGTATAACTGACTTATTAAGTGTATCTTACTAAATACATGAATTATAAATTATTGTTTAAATTTGTAAATATCTGTATCACTGTCTCAATTTATCTATAGATGGCTGCGTGGGTTGGTGAGTATCTACATGAGTGTCTATATGGGTTGTTAGTTTTTTTTTAGTATTAGTATGAGTGTCTGTATGGTTTTGTGGGGGGTATTACTTTGTACATAGATGAATGATTGAGTGGCTTACTGTTTGTATATGTTTTGAAGACAGCATGTGTGCAGGACTTTATGGGTGGATGAGTGTGTGTATGGGTGTGTTAGTGAGTGAATGACTGTCTCAATCATATCTTTATGAGTAACTATATATGTTTTAAATTAGTATATGTGAGAATTGATGCATATAGGTAAGTATGTGTGAGAGTGAGAGATTGTAAGAGTTCCTGAATAAATAGGTTTTTGTTCATATAAGTGACTGTTTTAGAAAAAAGTATGTGTACGTTTTTGTAGAAGTAAGAGTAGTGGTGTATGCTGTATAAACAAGTGAATGGTTGTTTTATAATTTATTTGCATGTGTGAGTATGTGTGTGAGTAACTCTAAGGATGAGTGTCGGTGTGTAACAAAATGTATAGGTGAATGAGTACATATGATGATTGAGTATGTGTATGAATAACTATATAGAAATGTTGGTGAATGAGTAAATGTGTATGTAGATTTTTCAATTTCTGAAAAGGTTGTTCTAACTGGATTTAGTTTCTCCATTGTTTTAACATTTTTTGATTCTATTTTTCAATGTGTGTTTTCAAACTTATATTACACTGAGAGAGGGTCTGATACTCTTTCACAAGGATGATGTCATCAGTGATGTCATCAGTGATGTCATTTGAGATGTCATCAGTGATATCATGAGTGATGTCACTGACTTTGTCATGAGTGATGTAATATGTGACGTCATTAGCAGGGCATTGCGGGCGCACCAGTTATAGTGAGTACAACTAACTATAACGTGGGAATTTCAATGGTTTTGTATGAGTAAATTGTCCGGCTAACTATAACTCATATGAAACCTATGGTTTTTTAAATGAATTTTCAAAGTTTTTTAAATGCTAATTCCTAACTATAACATGTGTGAAACCTATGTTTTTTTCAGTGAATTTGCAAGGTTTTTTAAATGTAAAATGTAAATTGATACTTGTATAGCGCACTACTCACCCGCAAGGGTCTCAAGGCGCTTGTACGAATACCGCTGTAGAACCCATCCTAGCTTTCCCTGTGAGGCGCCCACTCCTGTTCACCCCCAAGGTGGAGGCCAGGCATCCTTAGCGTTGTGGGGGCCATTGTGGAGATTAAGCAAGCTATTGCCCAGAGTTGCAGAGTGCGACTCCATGACTGGAATAGGCACCGAGGCGAGAATTATCAGGTCCCTGGAACTTTTGAACCCAAAACCTGCCGAGGCGGGGAATTGAACCCTGGTCCCGGGCTAGACCTCTGCATCAGGGTCTGCCACTCTAACCATTGAGCCACACTTCTCCACTAAATGCTAATTCCTAACTATAACGTGTGTGAAACCTATGTTTTTTTAGTGAATTTGAAAGGTTTTTTAAATGCTAACCCCTAAATAAAACATTTGTGAAAATCTATGTTTTTTAATATGAATATAAATACAACATCAAAACACTCAAACTAGTTTTTTTTTTGTGTGCGTGCACCCAGTTTGAAAAAGCACAAAATGGCGGCTGAAGGGTGCGTCGGGGTGCGTAGAACGTGCACGCACCTCACTTTTTTTTTTATGGGTTTTTGTGCTGTTGTGGTCATTAAGGGACCCCCTGTGGAAACCTAGGGGGTCAGGGAGTCGGTTCCTTGCCTCCTTTGTGTGTTTTGAATCTTTTATAATATTCGAGTAATACGTCATTTTTGTGCGCCGTGCGTGCACCATGCGCGCACGTCAAATCATGTGACTCAAAAACAACACTTTTCATTGGTTAATACTAGTTTCTATTCTGGAATCTTCAAAAACCCCACCCACTTCCCTCACTATTTTCGTTTTTCTCCTGGAAGAAGGACCCTTTTTGAAGCTGGAAGCAGAAAAATCAACAGGATGGCAGAAAGACAGGAAACAACATCTTCTTCTGACTCCCACCTAGAATATCGCCAGCGAGCCAAGAAGGGGAAAACTTCTTTTATTTGGAAGTTTTTTACTTTTCCTGAGGGTCTAAAAAAGGTAAATGCCCCTAAAGTAATGTGTACCCATTGTGGTACTGTTCTTTCAAGAGGAAACCCTCTCAAAAAACATTCCTTTTCAATCCATACCATGATCAGACATGTAAAAAATGTGCACCCTGTGCAATATGCCCAAGCAGCCACAAGAGCTCTGGCCCAGCAGATTCCACCAGCTGTGGCCATCTACAGCTCCACCTCCATCGCCAGCAACAGCAGAAATGGACCTTAAGCCATATTTGGCAGATGCCCATATGTGGTGCAACAAATGTTTTGATGTTATTGTTTTTGGTGAACAGAGCCTGAATCTAAAAGAACACAGCATTCAGAACCATCAATGCTCTGAAAGGAGATATTTTTTTTTCATTTTTTTTGTTCTTGTTGAACAGTTTCCATGTTGCAGTTTCTGAATTTTCTTCAAAAAAACAAAAAAATATATAAAAGAACAACAAAAGAAAAAAAGTTCTTTTCAGAACTCATTCATTTCTCTGAAAAGAGTTGTATTCCTAACACACTGTGTCGTTCATTTTTTTGAATGAAAGCGTAGTGCATAAATGAATGATTGAAATGAAGGAGAGGAAGGGACTGAGGGAAAGAGTGAGAAAAAGGGAGTATGGTGATTAAGGAAAAGGGGAGTCGAAAAGTGACTGAAAGAAGGGGACTAAGGGTAGCGGAGTGAGTTAAGGGGAGTGAAAAACTAAGGGAATGACAGTAAAGAAAGGAGAATGAGGGAGGGGGAGTGAGAGAAGTGGAGCAGGGGCAGAGATAGAGAAGGGGAGGAAGAGACTGAGGGAATGAGTGAGGAAAGGTGAGTATAGGGAGTGAAGAAAGGGGAGTCAAAGAGTGAGTGAAAGAAGGGGACTGAAGGTAGGGGAGTGAGGTAAGTGAAGAGAAACAGTAAGGGAAGGGAGTAAGGAAAGGAGAGTGAGGGAGGAGGAGTGAGAGAACTGGAGCTGGGGCAGAGACAGGAAAGAGGAGGAAGGGACTGATGGAATGAGTGAGGAAAGGGGAAGGAATCATTTATCATTATATTTGTTATTGGTTTATTAACTGAGTATTTGTATGGGTAAATGAATGTCTATGTGGTCCGGTGGGGTGTATGATTGCCCAAAAATGTGTGAATATGTCATTCACTAGGTATATGAGGTTAAGACTACATGTTATAACAGTTTTTTCAGTGAGTGTATATGTTTATGGGTGTGGTGGTGATGACATATTTCTCTCAATGGTACATGTTCATTCAACTTAAAAACAAAAGGTAGTGTATGTGACAGTTATATCTAATTAGGTGTGCCTAAGACTTTGTGATTGAATGAGTCAGTATATGGATAACTGTATACTTGTAATAGTGATTTTATAACACACTAAGTGTGAGTTACTATCTAAATAAATAGATAAAGTGGTGTTTGAATAAGTGTGTAGATGAGTGAATGTAAGTATAATCAATTGTAAGTCAGAAGTATGTCTTTATAAGTGAATACAATGTGTGTTGGTGTGTAATGTTGAAATAGACATATACGTATATTTGATACTGTTCTGTTGATTATTCACTGCACATAACACTGAATCTATAGGTAAGTGATTAGATGTGTGTATAGCTCTATGAATAACTGAGTGGGTGTTTTGAAATTTCTATTTCTGTGTCAATGGTTTCAAATATGGCACTTACTATTTTACATTGAGTGATGAAAGTGATGAAAGTGATGAAAGTGTATGATGAGGTGTATTTGATTGTCACATGGATGATGTCATCAGTGATGTCATCAGTGATGTCATTTGAGATGTCATCAGTGATGTCACTGACCATGTCATGAATGATGTAGTATGTGACATCATCAGCAGTGGATTGCGGGCGCGCGAGTTATAGTGAGTTCAACTAACTATAACGGGGGAATTTCAATGGTTTTGTATGACTAAAATGTACAGCTAACTATAACTGGTGTAAAACCTATGGTATTTACAGTGAATTTCTTAGGTTTTTTAAATGCAAATTCCTAACTATAACAAATGTCAAACCTATGGTTTTTTCAGTGAATTTCAAAGGTTTTTTGAATGCAAATTTCTATCTATAACGTGTGTCAAACCTGTGGTTTTTTCACTGAATTTCAAAGGTTTTGTAAATACTAATTCCTAACTATAACATGTTTTAAACCTATTTTTATTCAGTAAATTTGCAAGGTTTTTTAATTCTAATTTCTAACTATGACGTGCGTGATACGAAAGTATGGAGCACATTTTATAAAAAATGATATTAAATATTTAAATATATTCTGGTGTTTTCTTAGATAATATTGAAATATTAATATTAATATTATATATATATATATTTTTTTAAAGGTTTTTTTTGCCCCACTGGGTTCTTTTGGGATCCCCCGAGAAGCTCTAGGGGGTCAGGGAGTGTCTACTTTGCCTCCTTTTCACGTTTTAAAACTTTTATGTAAATCGGGTAAAACGCCATTTTGAAGCGACATGCACGCCCGGGTGAGTGCACCACGTGCGCGCACAGGTGCCCGCATGTCAAGTCATGTGACTCGGAAACAACACTTTTCATTGGTTCATAGTAGTTTCTGTCCTAGAATCTTCAAAAACCCCACCCACTTCCCTTACTATCTGTTTCACTCTCGTGGGAGAAGGAGCTTTTCCAGTTTCCAGATAATTTTCAGAAATGGCAGAAAGACAGCATTCATCTTCTGATTCTGAGGAAGAATATCGCCTACCTCCGAGAAAAGGGAAGGAATCATTCATTTTGACATTTTTTACCATACCAGAAGGACTCAAAAAAGTGAATGCACCGAAAGTCACATGTACTATATGTGGCACTGTTCTCTCAAGGGGAAACCCCTCAAAAAAATACTCCTTCTCAATACACACGATGATAAGGCATGTTAGACAAGTGCACCCTGTGCAATTTGCACAGGAATCAACAAGAGCCCTGGCCACACAAATGCTACCACTGTGGCCAGCACATCATCGGCACAACCACCTGCATCTCCATCCACTGCAGAGATGGATTTAAGACCATTTTTAAGAAAAGTGCACATTAGATGCAACAAGTGCTTTGAAATTATTGTGTATGGGGAGCAGAGCCTCACTCTGATCGAGCGGAGAATTAATGAATACCAATGCTCCCAGAGAAGATGTTTTTTTTTTAAGTTTGGATTTATCTTGTTTCTGTTGAACAGTTTTGCAGTTGAAGATTCCTTATGAAAAAAACAAAAAATATAAAACTTTCAAAAAAGAAAGAAATATATAAAACAACAAAACAAATAAAAGACAAGCTTGATTTTAAATACATTTAAAACACAGAATATACCCAGTGTATATCACCACAACATTACAATGCAGAAAACTGACTCATTTCCCAAAAACATTTTCAGGAGATAATACAGATAGACACTGAGCTGCATAAAGCAAAGAGTATTATTAAGAAAGCAAAGGAGAGAATCACCCATATCATAAAAAGGCCTCTGCAAAAAAAGTGCATTCAAGCCTAAATGCCCCGTGCCTGAGATGCATCATTAAAGCTGTGTGAATAATAACAGCTGTCAGACCTATGCTGAGGTGCGTCATCAGAGCTGTGTGAATAATAACTGCATCAGCCCCATCCTTGAGATGCATCAAGAGAGCTGTGAGAATAATAACTGCATCAGCCCCGTGCCTGAGGTACATCATCAGAGCTGTGTGAATAATAACAGCTGTCAGACCCATGCTGAGGTGCTTCAACAGAGCTGTGTGAATATTAACTGCTGTGAGCACTGTGCCTGAGGTGCATCATCAGAGCTGTGTGAATAATAACAGCTGTGAGCCCGTGCTGAGGTGCATCATCAGAGCTGTGTGAATAATAACTGCTGTGAGCACTGTGCCTGAGGTGCATCATCAGACCTGTGTGAGTAATAACAGCCACCAGCCCCGTGTCTGAGGTGCATCATCAGAGCTGTATGAATAATAATAGCTGTGAGCCCCGTGAATTCTGTTAGTTAGGCCTTTCTGGGCATTGGTGAAGTGGAGTATGTTAAACATAGTTTGTCTCTAGACAGGCTACAAGGACAGTTAACAGAAAGGTAGGAGACAGCACATGGGAAACAAAATGACTGCAAGAAATACAAAATGGCTTCCAGCTCATGCCAACAAATCTGTCTAATATTCAACACATGGGCTGTGTTCTCTGTCTTATAGAAATGGCTGTGATAAATGGTTTTAGTAAAATGAGCACTTTTAAAGTTTTTCACCAGGATTTTAAAATCTACCATGTCTGTGTCTGCTTGCACTATCTGTATCTGTGCTCCTACCATCTCACCGTCTCTACTGACAAAAAACAGACCATATATATATATATATATAAGCAAGACATAACATTCCTTTTTCATTTCAACAGCACACCCTGGATCTTTATTCCACAGCATAGAGCCTATTTGGGCTCTAAGAGGCCTGACAGACATGCTGCCTAAGATTCTATAGCAGTACATATCCTAAAGCCTAACTGACTTCAAGAATACATGTATTCCCATATTTTTAAACACATCAACTAATCAAATTATTCACCCAGTTTCATTTAAAATCAAGCTTCACTCACAGTGTTATCTTAGACACATGACCAGGATGTTACATGTAATCTACCATGTCTGTCTCTGCTTGCCCTATCTGTGTCTGTGCTCATACCATCTCACCGTCCCTACTGACAAAAAACAGACCATATATATATATAAGCAAGACATAACATTCATTTTTCATTTCAACAGCACACCCTGGATTTTTATTGCACAGCATAAAGCCTATTTGGAAACTAAGAGGCCTGACAGACATGTTGCCTAAGATTCTCTAGCAGTACATATCCTAAAACCAAACTGACTTCAAGAATACATGTATTCCCATATTTTTAAACACATCAACTAAAGAAATTATTCACCCAGATTCATTTAAAATCAAGCTTCACTCACAGTGTTATCTTAGACACATGACACTATTGATTGCAAATCAGTAAAATAATTACTATCTACTCTTAAAACATTTTCTATGGCATTTTTTACAGTAGACTAAAAATGGTTGCAAAACTACAAGGTGACAATCTTACAATTCTAAGAGTTGTAAGGAAGAAAAAGAGGGAAAAAGTAAAGAGAACGAATAAATGAAAAGGAATAACTGAGATGAAGTGAGGAAGTCAGGAAAAAGAGTTTAAGGAAAGAAAGTGAGGAAAGAGAATAAGGAAAAAGTACTGAGAGTGAATGAAAAGCAGTAACAGTGAGGGATTAGACATCAGGATGAGGGAAGAGGAGTAAGGAAAAAAAACATATTAAGAGAAAGTAAAAAGTAGTAAGTGAGACAAAATCATTTATAGAAACAGAGAGGAAAGAAAAGGAAGAGTAGGGGGAAAGAAAAGAAAACAGTGAGAGAAAAATAAGGATAGTGACAGACTGTGAGGGAGTGAAACAGTTATAGTGACTAAGGCAAAATAAAAGGAGAAATACAGTAACAAAGAGTTAGAGGTTCACCTTTGAAAATGCTTTTGAAGATTTAGAACAGTGGCAGTCCCAAACCAGAATTTTCATATGCAGAATCACTGAATAATGCTTCAGTCACTGCAGCCTCAGAATAATGGCACAGATTCCCTCTCATTTCAGACCCACATTCACGTACATAACCAATCAATTTTCTTCCCACACGAATTCAAAATCAAACTAACATTTCAATTAGTTCTACCTTTCAATATTTTCAAAGTCACATACAGTTCAACCATCCCCCTCTGCCCTCTCTGCCTGTTACACCCTGAACTCATTATTGTGCACTGTGGTGGAAATGACCTGGGCACTTTGACTGGGGTAGGTCTGGAAATGCTTTGAAAGGACACCTTTGGGCAATTGATGTCACTTTTTCCACAAACTGCCTTGGTATATTCAAATATATGCCAAAGACAAAAATGGAATTGGTCCAACCAATATTGTCCACAGATTGAGAAAGCAAGGAAACATGTGAATAAGTCTGTTTGTGCTTTCCTCAGAGATTATGGAATGGGTTCTATATACCTCAACAACTTGCGTTACAACATGCAAGGCATTTATAGAAGGGACGTTGTAAATTTCACAGATGACGGGATTAGAGTCTTTCTTTTGAATTTACGACTCTGCATCGGTACTTACTTGTAGGTATCAAAAACACTTTATAAACACAACAGCTCTTTTTGGAGCCAAACAACATCTAAACTCTCAAACATGTTATTTAACTATATTTTTTTGTGTTTGTTTGTTGACGTGCGTGCACGGTGCACACACCTCGCTGTAGTTTTTCTGAAATATTTTTTTTTTTTGCCCGGACGGCTACAAGATCACCCGAAAGGACCGCACCAACCAAACAGGAGGAGCCATCGCGATCGTCCATAAGAACACCATCCGCATCACGACCAGTTCAGACGATGACCTCGCTACCGCCGAACACCTTCACTTCCAGATCCACACCGACCCCAAGACCACACTCAGAGGCACCCTCATCTACAGGCCACCTGGACCCCGTACACAATTCAGCGAAGACATCACTGACTTCATCAGCCCACACGCCCTCCCCTCCGAGGACTACATTCTATTGGGAGACCTCAACTTCCACCTGGAAAAGAAAAAAGACAGCAACACCACCACCCTTCTGGCCAACCTGGCCAACCTCGGACTCGAACAACTTGTTGATACCCCCACCCACTATGCCGGGCTCACGCTCGACCCAATCTTCACCTCCAGCAAGCACATCTCCTTCAACCACACCACAGCTCTCCACTGGACAGACCACAGCTGCATTCACTTCAGCTACAAAAAAACCTGGACCCACAACCTCCCACAACCAATTCCCAGAGGAAACTGGAACAAAATTACCACCGACCAGCTCTTCACATCGCTTCACCAAAACCCTCCTGCCAAGTCATCAGACCCAAACCAAGCAGCCACAAACCTCAAACAATGGATCACCCACAGCGCCAACGAACTAGCACCCTTGAAAAACCATCAAATCATGCAAGGTAGCAAAAAATCCCCCTGGTTCAACGATGACCTTAAGAAATCCAAGAAGATCTGTCGCACCCTCGAGAAAGCCTGGCGAAAAAACCCAACCACTGACAACCTGACCACCTTCAAGAACGCTACCCGCAAACACCACCAACTGATCCGATCTACCAAGAAATCAGCATTCAAGGATCGACTTGACAACAACGTCCACAGAAGCAAGGAACTATTCAACATCGTCAAAGAATTTACCAATCCCACTGCCGGCACCAATGATATCACTCCCTCCCAAGACCTATGCAACTCCCTAGCCTCATTCTTCCACAGCAAACATAACAGCTTTGAAAACCAGTCCGAAGACCAGTCCACTCCACCCACCTCCGAACCAAAACCCCCCTCTAACAACCTTTGCGCCTGGAACCCAATCACCACTGAAGACACCATCCGCCTGATGAACTCCATCCACTCAGGATCGCCAACCGACCCATGTCCCCACCACATTCTCAACAAAGCTGACTCCATCATCGCTCCCCATCTCATCACGTCATCAACTGCTCCCTCAACTCCGCTACCTTCCCGGAAAGCTGGAAACATGCCGAACTCAGCGCCCTTCTGAAGAAACCCACAGCAGACCCCACCGAACTTAAGAACTACCGCCCCATCTTGCTCCTCCCATTCCCGTCAACAGTCAGCTCGCCGCATTCCTTGAATCCAACAACTCCCTCGACCCCTCACAGTACGGCTTCCAAGCCAAACACAGCACCGAGACCACCCTCATCGCAGCAACAGACGAAATTTGTACACTACTGGACAACGGAGAAACAGTTGCCCTCATCCTACTTGACCTCTTCGCAGCCTTCAACACAGTCTGTCATAGCACCCTCATACAACGCCTCAGCAACATCGGAATACAAGGAAAAGCATTGGACTGGATTATCTCGTTCCTCGCCGGAAGAACCCAGAGATCCGCCTCCCCCCTTTTAGATCAGAGGCCACCGAAGTCATCTGCGGTGTACCACAAGGATCATCACTCAGTCCCACCCTCTTCAACGTATACATGAGTCCCCTCGCATCCATCGCGCGCCAGCACAACCTCAACATCATTTCCCACGCAGACGACACCCAGCTGATCCTCTCCCTCACCAAAGACCCAAACACCGCCAAAACCAACTTACACGAAGGAATGAAAGATGTAGCCGAGTGGATGAAGAACAGCTGTTTAAAACTGAACTCAGACAAAACGGAAGTCCTCATCTTAGGCTCATCCCCCTCCGCTTGGGACAACTCATGGTGGCCAACGGCCCTGGGAACCGCACCCATACCTATGGACCACGCGCGCAACCTAGGCTTCATCCTAGACTCCTCCCTCTCGATGACCAGACAAGTCAAAGCCGTCTCTTCATCATGCTTCAACATCCTACACATGCTCAAAAAAATCTTCCGTTGGATCCCCGCCGAAACAGGAAAAACGGTCACCCACGCACTGGTCACAAGCCGACTGGATTACGGAAACACCCTCTACGCCGGAACCACAGCCAAACTACAGAAAAAACTCCAACGTATCCAAAACACCTCAGCCAGACTCATACTAGACCTCCCCCGCCAAGCTCACATTTCCGGCCACCTGAAAGACCTCCACTGGCTCCCCGTCAACAAGAGAATAACGTTCCGTCTCCTCACCCACGCACACAAATCCCTCTACGACCTAGGACCCGAATGCCTCAACACGCGCCTGTCCTTTTACACCCCCACCCGCCAACTGCGATCGTCCAATCAAGCCATCGCCACTATTACGCACATCCATAGATCCACCATGGGGGGAAGATCCTTCTCCTACTTAGCGGCCAAGACCTGGAACTCTCTCCCCACCCACCTCCGCCTTACACAAAACCACCTCTCCTTCAGAAAGCAACTAAAAACTTGGACAACTCACCCAGGGGGTCTCAACCGCTTTGAGACCCCCTGGGTGAGTAGTGCGCTATACAAATATTAAACTTGAACTTGAAACTTGAAACTTAGGGAGTCTCTACCTTGACCCCTTTCCATGATCTCCACTATAGTTTTTCACACTCTTGTAAATCAAGGTGTGCCACCGGGTGTGCGCACCTCGCAACTTTTTAGAAAAAAAAATGGTTTTTTTGGCCTTTGGGGTCCTTAATGGACCCCCTGAGAAAACCTAGGGGGTGAGGGAATCTCTACCTTGCCCCCTTTCCACGATCTCCACTATAGTTTCTCACACTCTTGTACATCGAGGTGCGCGACCGGGTGTGCGCACCTTGCGATTTTGTAAAAAAAAAAAAAATGTTTCTTTTGGACTTGGAGGTCCCTAATGGACCCCCTGAGAAAACCTATGGGGGCAGGGAGTCTCCACCCTGCCCCCTTTCCACATTCTCCCCCTTTGTTCTCTACAATATGTTGACTCGCACTGACAAAATGGTGGTCAACACTTCCTGATTTCCTCCAAATCGAATGTTGACAGACGTCAAACAGCAAATCAAAATTCCGCTCGCGCACAGGGGTGCGAGCACAGCTGCGTGCACCCGTGCGTGCTTAATTGATTTCAACTTTAATTTTCTCGGTAACTACTGGAGGGATTTACACCATTTAAAGAAAAGTATAATCTGCGAACCAGACTCTACCTTTTTGCCAAATTTCTTATAATTCCATTCAGCCGTTCGGGCTGTAGCCGTGTCTAATCGTCCTATGGAAAATACCATGGGGAGAACATGTTTTGGGACCCCCCCTTTTATCTCAGGCCCCACTTGACGAATCCCCCCCCAAACTTTCAGGGAAGGAGCGGAGCGGAGCAGGCCATCTTCTTTGAGAAATTCGCAAAGATTCATCCACCGGCGCCAAAGTTACTCCAAATAGAATTTTGCGGATTACCTATGGAAACTAGGTCCTAACTATAACTACCTACTGGCGACTGCCAGTAGGTAGTATGGAGTAGTAATGTGGAGAAGTGTGGCTCAATGATTAGAGCGGCAGACCCTGATGCAGAGGTCTAGCCCGGGACCAGGGTTCAATTCCCCGCCTCGGCGGGTCTTGGGCTCAAAACTCCACGGACCTGATAATTCTCGCCTCGGTGCCTATTCCAATCATGGAGTCCCACTCTGCAACTCTGGGCAATAGCTTGATTAATCTCCACAACGGCCCCCACAACGCTAAGGATGCCTGGCCTCCACCTTGGGGGTGCCCAGGAGTGGACGCCACACAGTGAAAGCCAGGATGGGTTCCACAGTGGTATTCGTACAAGCGCCTTGAGATCCTTGCGGGTGAGTAGTGCGCTATACAAGTATCAATTTACAATATATATATATATATATATATACATATATATATATATATAACCAAAGAATTCGTGCAACCTTTAGCAGCGTGAAAACCGGCCACATCAACATGTTTCAAAATCTTTATTTCCAGGCAAGACAGCATTATTCAAGCAGGGCTGCATGACGCGTTTCAAGGTTAGTCACCTCTTAATCATATGCACAGTTGTAGGGGTGGGATCGTTAAATATTTCAAAGGTAACTCCAACATTGAAGAAGGACTCATGTCCATTCACTTAAAGAGGCAGTCTTTTCCTGTGTTTTCCCAATATTTTCTGTTGTTAAGGTGTAAGTACTCATTTCGTTTTTTCATATATATCTACTGTTTAGTACAGATAGTGTCTTTCAATATCTTTTGGTTCACCTTAACTTCTGGTTTACTTCAAAATAACTCCATATTTGGACTACAAGGTCCACAGTGCCTCTTGCTGATAAATCAACTTCAATTTAATCTTCAATGTAGATTTTGGCAAATTATCCCAATGTCAATATCTACCAAATGCTACAAGCTTTTATTCGGTAAAGTACCTTTTCAAACTGCATCCGATGTCCCAGGTGACATTGCAAGATTTCACGACCACCCCGGTCTTTTCACTCTTCCTTGCTTGCCATAGTGGAGTAAATTTCATCTGCATGTCATGCTTTAAGAAAAATTATTTCGGCAAACTCTGGCTGTTTCATAATTTCACAACCATGGTGAGGCGGGCCACTCAACGCGGCCCTTCCATTCAGCCTTTTCCGTTACAAATGCTTCAGCCGGCGGGTGCTCCTTACGTTTGTTTCTCACAAATATATCAAGGTTTTCTGACAAAGGAGCTCCACAGCCTTGCGAGTCGGGCCGGTGAAAGTTGTGTCAGGCACCTCAATTAATCACCAAAGAATTCGCGCAACCTTTAGCAGCGTGAAAACCGGCCACACCAACATGTTTCAAAATCTTTATTTCCAGGCATATATATATATATATATATATATATATATATATATATATATACAAATATATATATTTATTACCTACTGGCGGTCGCCAGTAGGTAGTTATAGTTAGGACCTATTTTTCCATAGTAAATCTGCAACATTCTATTTGGAATAACTTTTGGTGCCGGTTGACGAATCTTTGCGAAATTTTCAAACTTGGTGGGGTGCTCTGGTCCGCTCCTATCCTGAAAGTCTTGGGGTGATTCATGAAGAGGGGGCTGAGAAAAAAGGGGGTCCCAAAACATGTTTTCCCCATGCAATTTTCAATAGGTACCGTTCATCGCGGCTACAGCCCGAACGGCGGAACGGAATAACACCAAATTTTTATAGTTAGTTGTACTGACTGTAACTCTCGCGCCCGCAATCCACTGCTGATAATGTCACATATTACATCATTCATGACATGGTCAATGACATCACTGATGACATCTCAAATGACATCACTGATGACATCACTAATGACATCATCCACGTGACAATCACGTACACCTTTTCATACACTAGTAAAATCTTTCATCACTCTGTAAAATGCAGAGTATCATATTTGAATCCATTGTCACAGCAATACAAGTATCTAAAAACCCACTCAGTGATTCATAGACGTATAGTGGCTCATTAGGATTTATTTTTGGCCTTTTTTCTTTTGGGGTGGCATAGACCGGTTCATCTATGTTTCTGGGATATGAGACCAGGCTTGGTCTGTCAAACTTTTGCTAGCCCAGATCTAAACCTGCTACAGTTTAGCTCCATCCTATTGAGGACACTCATATTTAGAGGAAAGCTTTTTACATTAAGTGATGGATCTTGGGAACCTGGGACTTTTATGGGCTCTGTGACTTATTCCACCCCTAGGATTTTTTGTGGCTCTGTGAAGCTTGACTGTTATAGGGGCTATATTATGTATTCGAGGGAGAGATAGAGTATTACTGTCCACCCTTCCGTTCATTACCCCTTCCTTGCCTTCACAGAGCGGGGCCTCCTTTTTCCTGAGCTGGGTTCCAGGAGAGGTGAGGTACACTCCCTGTACTATTCAGGTGAGTAACATTAGTAAAATAAATTGGCTTACTTAGTAGAATCCAGTGCCAGGTCTTTCCTGTTTTGATAGGACTTACTACAATTTATTTCTTGTTTCTTGTTAACAGATGTAAGAGACACCGTTTGGTACAGAGAAACACGATTTTGGACTATTTATGTATATCCTTTACAGATTGTCGTTAAGTTCACTTTATGTATGCAGTAGCTAATGCTTAGAACTCTGGCCCTGAAGAAAGCCATGGGAACTTGTCCCTACCGGCTGAAACATGTTGGCCTTGTAAATGCAGTTATATGTTTAGACTGCTTCCTCTGCATTGTTCTTGTTTGTTTGAGGGAGAGGACAAATTACATTAGAGTTTTTCGCCTATTGATCCTTTTACCCCTTGATTTTAACTCACACATCTTTTGATTTTTGCACTGCACTCGATCCCATCTTTATCATTTGTTCATGGGTACCTTAGCGATTGATGGTGCGACCCAATTGAGTAAGGGCGATGGATGGGTCTCATTGATCAAGAGACATACCACCCCATTTTTGGATGACCAAATGAGAACACTTGATCTACATACCTATTTGATGGGAATCCAACACATCTCTGTACAGGTCTTACCAACAATCTCAGTAGGTCCTTTGACAGGTTTGTCCTGGCACACATTCTGATATAGAGACTTATGTAGCTCTATTAGCGCCTAACTCACTTATGTAGGAGTTTTGCAGCAGCTCGGAGTACTTGAAGCTCCGTTATAGACCCCCGGTTCTTTTTGTTGTTATGGTCAGTGACATTACTGATGAAATCACTGAAGACATCTCAAATTACATCTCTGATGACATCATCCATGTGACAATCAGATACACCTCATTATACACTAGTATAACCTTTCATCACTCACTGTGAAATACAGAGTACCATATTTGAATCCATTGACACAGCAATACAAGTATCTGAAAACCCACTCAGTGATTGCTAGATCTACACACACATCTAATCAATTACCTATAGATTCACTCATATATGTTGTCAATGATCAATAGAACACTATCAAATATACTTATACACCTATATCGACAATACACACCAGCACACATCCTATTCATGTATGCAATCATCCTACTCACTTATGCAAACAATGGATCATACTTACATTTACTCATGTACACACTTATACAAATACTACTTCATTTATTCATATAGATAGTAATTCATACTTAGTGTGTTATAAAATCACTATTACAAGTATACAGTTATCCATACAGTCACTCATACAATCACTGACACTTATGTATACTTATTTATATACAACTGTCACATACACTGCCTTTTATTTGTCTACTTTGTTGAACATATACCAATGAGAGATATATTTACTCATTACCACACACATAAAGATATTCACTCACCCAAACAACTGTTATAAAATGTAGTCTTAACGTCATATACCTACTAAATCAACTATTCACACATCTTTGGGCAGTCACACCCCCCCCACCGAACCACACACACATTCAGTCTCCCACACAAATACTCAGTTAACGAATCAATAACTACTTCTTGTGGAGTGGCGTCCTTAAGCATGAAGGCAACTTGGTTTGATTTTCTCACACGGAAGCCTCGCCATGAAGGATTGCACCGCCATTTTAAGGAATATGGGTCTGCAAGGTTGGAACTGTGCTAAACCTGTCTGCATCGAAATAATAACACTGTTTAAAATATTGTAACTGCCAGCAAAACGGACCCCACTGGTGGGGGAGAATTTCGGCACAGCATAAAGACTTCCAGTCCCATGATGCATATGAAATTACTCACCCATAAATATGTATATATGTATGTGTATATGTGTGCGTGTAGAGAGAGGTAGAGAGGTAGAGGTAGAGAGGTAGAGCTAGAGAGGTAGAGGTATAGAGGTAGAGACTTGTAGAGAGGTAGGGAGCTAGAGAGTAGAGAGTGAGTAATAGAGAGTAGTAAAGAGTGAGTAGTAGAGAGTAGCAGAGAGTGAGTAGTAGAGAGTGAGTAGTAGAGAGTGAGTAGCAGAGAGAGAGAATAGTAGAGAGTAGTAGAGAGTGAGTAGTAGAGTGAGTAGTAGAGAGTAGTAGAGAGTGAGTAGTAGAGAGTGAGTAGTAGAGAGTAGTAGAGAGTGAGTAGTAGAATGAGTAGTAGAGAGTGAGTAGTAGAGAGTAGTAGAGAGAGTAGTAGAGAGTGAGTAGTAGAGAGTAGTAGAGAGTGAGTAGTAGAGTGAATAGTAGAGAGTGAGTAGTAGAGAGTAGTAGAGAGAGAGTAGTAGAGATTGAGTAGTAGAGAGTGAGAAGTAGAGAGTGAGTAGTAGAGAGTAGTAGAGAGTGAGTAGTAAAGAGTGAGTAGTAGAGAGAGAGTAGTAGAGAGTGAGTAGTAGAGAGTAGTGGAGTAGTAGAGAGTGAGTAGTAGAGAGTAGTGGAGAATATTCCAAAGTTTGGCACAGCACCACTTGCACAACAAGTCCAATCAAATCATATCACTTAGAGTACTTATTGAAGTGCTGAATATTGGTGTATATTCAAATGCTTTTATTTTCCTTGAGTTTATGTACCACAGCCAGCCGACGTGTTTCGTTCTGTACAACAGAACTTCTTCAGGGCGTTCTTATTTCCTTCAAGTTATGTCGGTATCCTGTTGTCATATAACTAGATATTTCTTCCAAATGTTAGACGAGACGTAAGTACATTCTTATTCAAAGTGACTAGGTATCAATTTTACCCACACAATTCGGGCAGACTTTAGTAATTTATAGCATCCTCAAAGTCAGTCTTTCAAAAATTCCAAAGTATAGGACATGATAATCCAAATCCAAATGTTTATCAAGAAAAGTCATTTGCAATCGTTCGGAATATCGGCGTTTGGGCAGATATGACCCACGGACACCGTTTATGACTTTTCTTGAGAAACATTTGGATTTGGATTATCATGTCCTATACTTAAGAATTTTTGAAAGACGGACTTTGAGGATGCTATAAATTACTCAAGTCCATTGATGCTGCTGGGAACGCCCCCAGCAACACCCATTGCACACCCCTTCAACGCAGGATACTGCGTTAAAGGGACTGATAATTTTTAAGGCAGGATTACGCCACAAAAAGTGGCTTAGTCCTGCTTGATAAATATCACTCCGTCTTCTGCGCCACCGGAACGTCACAAAAAGTGCATCATTCATGACATGGTCAGTGACATGATGGCATCACTGATGACATCTAAAATGACATCACTGATGACATCACTGAAGACATCATCCATGTGACAATCAAATACACCTCATCACACACTAGTATAATCTTTCATCGCTCACTGTAAAATAGAAAGTGCCATATTTGAAACCATTGAAACACCAACATAATTTTCTAAACACCCACTCAGTTATTCACAGAACTATACACACATCTAATTACTTACCTATAGATTCAGTGTTATATGCAGTGAATAATCAACAGAACACAATCAAATATACTTATACGCCTATTTCAACATTACACACCAGCACACATTGTATTCACTTATAAAGACATCCTTCTGACTTATGCAAACAATTGATTATATTTACATTTACTCACCTACACACTTATACAAACACCACTTCATCTATTTATATAGATAGTAACTAACACTTTGTGCGTTATTAAATCACTATTACAAGTATACAGTTATCCATATAGTGACTCATACCATCACTAAGTCTTAGGCACACTTAATTAGATATAAGTGTCACATACACTGCCTTTTTTCAAGTTTAATGGTGATGTACCATTGAGAGAAATATTTCATCACTACCACACCCATAAACATATACACTCACTGAAACAACTGTTATAACATGTAGTCTTAATCTCATATACCTACTGATTGAACTATTCACACATTTTTTGGCAATCACACACCCCCAGCAAACCATATAGACATTCATTTACCCATATAAATACTCAGTTAGGAAACAAATAACAAATATAGTCTTTAACATAGCAATTAAGACAAAGCAATAAAGACTTTTACACAGTTTAGTAACTACACATTATATATAGTGAGACTCTTCAAATTAGTCAAGGAAACAATCAATGACACTGTTACTAAATCCACCATCCACACGTTTATATTTATATATCCACTCATTCTTCAATGCAAAGTAGTGTATTTATAATACGTATTTAAATATCAAAGCAAACCACATTCACTTGATGATGTCATCAGTGATGTCATCAGTGACGTCACTGACCATGTCATGAATGATGTAATATGTGACATCATCAGCAGTGGATTGCGGGCACACAAGTTATAGTGAGTACAACTAACTATAACGGGGGAAGTTCAATGGTTTTGTATGAGTAAAATGTCCAGCTAACTATAATATATATATATTTATATATACGTGCGCGGACGTGCGCGGACCTTCGCGTGCGCGAGCTGCATGCTGATTGGTTGCCAATGTCTGTCAACACACCAAAACAGAAATTGTTGGCAGCCATCTTGTGCCTCGGTAGACTGAGGCACAAGAAAGCAGAAAAACAAACGTGTAGAACACAAAAAGGGGGCAGGGTAGAAACATCCTGACCCCTAGTAAAGGTGGTCCCACAAAGAACCCCAAGCCCCAATTTTCTTTTTTTTTTTTAAACCCGGTATGTTTTTTAAAAAATTACCCCCCAGGGTGACCAAATTGTGGGGGCATAGTGAAAAAGAAGTGTGGGGGTGCCCAATCCCCCCCACACTGCCCTGGGGACCGCCGCCCTCTGGGGCAAAGCAACACAGCCCCATGGCGCATACTGGAGGCTCCTGGTGGGCTAGTTGGCCCCCAGGTACCCCCAGGATGCAAGGGCAAATAGTTCCCCCTCTTTAAACATGCACGGGGGCGGCATTGCAGAGAGGTATAAAAAAGGGTGTGGCCTCATTACACCTCTCTGCAATGCAGCCCCTGGCGCATACTGGAGGCTCCTGGTGGGCTAGTTGGCCCCCAGGGACCCCCAGTATGCAAGGGGATTAGTTCCCCCTCTGTAAACGCGCCAGGGGGCTGCGTTGCAGAGAGGTGTAACAAAGGGCATAGCTCATTTCACCTCTGTGCAATGCAGCACCCTGGTGCATACTGGAGGTTCCAGGTGGGCTAGTTGTCCCCCAGGGCCCCAGTATGCAAGGGAAATTAGTTCCCCCTCTTCAAACATGCACGGGGGCTGTGTTGCAGAGAGGTGTAAAAAAGGGTGTGGCCTCATTACACCTCTCTGCAATGCAGCCCCCTGGCACATACTGCAGGTTCAAGGTGGGCTAGTTGGCCCCCAGGGACCCCCAGTATGCAAGGGGAATTAGTTCCCCCTCTGCAAACACGCCCGGGGGCTGCATTGTGTAAAAAGGGGCGTGGCTTCATTACACCTCTATGCATTGCAGTCCCCTGGCGCATACTGGAGATTCCTGGTGGGATTTCAGGTCTTATATAGTTAGGAATTAGCATTATAAATGTAGGAGAGTAGGGTCTGCTATCCTATGGTCACCCCAAATTTTTGCTTTTTGCTTCACTGTTTATGACTTACTGTGGCTGTGGGCCTGCTAATCAGACCCACAGCCTGCTGTTCTCTCTCTAAATTACTGCCAATGCACTTTAGGTGCATTACGAATTGGAACTGGTTCACCTTATTGGCCCCTGTAACAGTGTACCCTAGGTACCCAGGGCATAGGTGTTTCCAAGGCCTACCAGGGGCTGCAGCATGTATTGTGCCACCCCTGGCCTAGCCTCCACATTTGACACAACTGGCTGATCACTCAGCTGGGGTAAGTTGGTGTAATCACCTCTTGCTTAGATATAGTATCCCTATATCTAACCCTAAACTGGACACATATGTTCCTATCAGCCACTCCTATGGAAGGCCTCATCAATCCTGGAGGCAGAGTGCTTGGAAATATGTGAGATGGTGCTCTAGCATGAGCTGAGCCTGTCTGCAGCTGTCGGGAACCACTCCCTAAGCTGTTCCGGGATATTGCCATACCATAAACTCTTAAGTGCATTATAATCCTCGCGGTTAAATGCTATCTTTGGTTTGGCTTTATCAAAATATGTTGAGTAAGGTGTCATACGAATTGGAATACTATCCCCTCGACAGTTCTGTTGACGGGGATAGCATTCCACCCTTCTAGAGGGACACGACATGTGTGTAGCCTTAACCCCGGTTAAAGTTAACCAGAGCCTCAGCATCACAAAATGGATGCTGCCACCACAGACACGAGTCTGGCCTCCTGCTGCTGACCGAAACTTGGCAGATGGTGGCCTGGACAAAGGGTTTCCTGCCTTGGGAGGTGCGAGCACCACCCCAGACAGGGTTTTGTGTATTGGGGAGGACAGGGCTGAATAGAATCAGACATGCCCGGGGCACACAAGGTGTCCCCGTGCATAAGCCAGTCCAAACCGGTCCTGGGAATTTCCAGACCCAGGCCTGGTGAGGAGCTGGACAAAGGAAAGGGGGTGTAACCGCCCCCCCCTTCCTGGTTCCTCCCAGAGGAGGGACCTAGTAGGTGATCCACCCCTCAGATTGGGAATAAGAGTGGGAGCAGTGCCATTGCACAGCAGATCATCCTGAAATCAACTTTAAACAAGAAGAAGACTGGACTTCGACATTCTGCTGCACAGAAGACTGAAGAGAATCTCCCTTGTGGCCTAGGAGTGGCCACCCTGTGAACACAGGCACCAACCAGCAACTCGACATCTGCTTTGCCGCCGCCTCCCGCCGGAGCCCGAGCCCAGAGCTTGACAAGACCCAGACTCCCAGACCTCTCAGAGCCCGATCCACAGTCCCTGCAAAGAAGGGACCCGTGGAGGCACCGAGTGACGTGGGACCGGACCTCTTGGAAGACACTTGAAAAGCTGACTGCGCAGCATCTGAGGCATCCTCGACATTGTGCTTTGGGGACTGAGAACCCCCACCACCCAGCAGCCCTTGCACCGAAGAAGAGCCCTCCAGCATCTCCACGATCTGCGTGGGGCCCTTTTGCATTGTGCCACTCGACACGCCATCCCGGCCACTAGCCACGTGGCCAGTGGCCATCTTGGCACCAAAACCGATGAACTACACAGCGGGTCTGGTTGCTCCAGACTCACCCAAGCTCCTGTGAAAAGGAGCACTCGCTCTGACCTTGCTGGTCCGAGTGTTAAGCATCTTTCGATTCCTGCGTGGCTTGCGTTAGCCAAGGCCTGTTTGCTCCGATCAGGTCGCCGACACCGCCAACAGCGAGAAGCCTGCGTGGGACAGCTCGTGACCGACTCCTGGACGTCCTCCACCCCCGGTGTCCACGTGGCTGCAGAGAGAAGCTACACGACAACGCCTGTTTGCACCCGACATCGCCTAGGTTCCAATCTGGTTCCACGGTAGTCACTGGCTAGTGACTTTGAACATTGTCCCCTCTGCTTTCAGGTCTTCACAACTACAGATCCACCCTTGGATCCACCGGAACTCTTCACATCGAGCCGCCTGCAGCATCTTCAGCTCCAAGCACCATCGACCAGCGTGACGAAACCCGACACTACTTCGACCCTGTGCACCCGCTTCCTGTGGGTGAGGTAACTCAGCTCCGCTGGTGTTCCTACACTGGTACACATCTCAAGGGCTTGTGTCTTAAGTTTCAGCGTTCTAGGTCATTCGGAAGGTTCCAAACTATCTAACTTTGTATTTTTTACGCACCATAGACTTTACATTGGAAAGTGCGTGCACTTTAGACACTGCACCCGAGTCCCGCGGGCCTTTCCCGACTTAATCATTGCTAGTCTCGAATAGCTCCAGCGATTCCCAAGGCCCTAGGCCTGTTTCCTTTCTGATTGGTATCTCTTATACCACTTTCTTAGTATATGGTTTAGGTGGCCCCTAGGGCTCATCCATATTGTGCAACATTTGTGTATTTTAAACCGTCTTGTGATTTAACGTTTGTGCTTCTGTGCTCATAAAGAGTCCAGGGGATTTTATAGTTAATAAATCAATATATATTTTCAATATATATCTGTGTGGTGTCCCTTTCATTTGGTATTCAAGGGGGTTGTGTATGGTAATACAGCTGGCTTCACATGCCTTTCAGAGTTTAGCCTAAGACTGCTTTGTCCACGTTACCACTAGGATAACTGGTCTACAAGTTTGAATTACAACCAATCATCATTAGGGTTGCTTGGCATGGTACAAAGTGATCACTAGAATTAGCGAGCATTATATACCAGGCCAACTTCTCACAATAAAAACCTTTGAAATTCACTGAAAAAACCATAGGTTTCATGCCTTATATAGTTAGAAATTAGCATTTAAAAAACCTTGCAAATTCACTGAAAAAACCATAGGTTTCAGGCCTTATATAGTTAGAAATTAGCATTTAAAAAACCTTTGAAATTCACTGAAAAAACCATATGTTTCAGGCCTTATATAGTTAGGAATTAGCATTTAAAAAACCTTTAACATTCACTCAAAAAACTATAAGTTTTAGGGGTGTTATAGTTAGCTGGACATTTCACTTATACAAAACCATTGAAATTGCTCCTATATAGTTAGTTGTACTAACTATATTTCGCTCACCCGCAATCCACTGCTGATGATGTCACATATTACATCATTCATGACATGGTCAGTGACATCACTGATGACATCTCAAATGACATCACTGATGACATCACTAATGACATCATCCACGTGACAATAACGTACACCTTTTCATACACTAGTAAAATCTTTCATCACTCTTTGTAAAATTCAGAGTATGATATTTGAATCCATTGTCACAGCAATACAAGTATCTAAAAACCCACTCAGTGATTCATAGATGTATACACACATCTAATCACTTTCCTGTAGATTCACTCATACATGCTGTCAATGAACAATAGAACACTATCAAAAATACTTATACACCTATATCGACATTACACACCAGCACACATCCTATTCACATATGAAGTCATCCTACTCACTTATGCAAACAATGGATCATACTTACATATTTACTTAGCTACACACTTATACAAACACCACTTCATCTATTCATTTAGATAGTAAGTCATACTTAGTGAATTATAAAATCATTATTACAAGTATACAGTTATCCATACAGTCACTCACACAATCATTGAGTCTTATGTATACTTATTTATATACAACAACTGAAACATACACTTCCTTTTATTTTTCTAGTTTGTTGGACATGTACCATTAAGAAATATATTTGCTCATCACCACACCCATAAATATATTCACTCACCCAAACAACTGTTAGAACGTGTAGTTTTAACTTCATATATCTAGTGAATCAAGTATTCACACATCTTTGGGCAGTCACACACCCCCCACCGAACCACACACACATTCACTCTCTCATACACATACTCAGTTAACTAATCAATAACTAATATAGACTTTCACATAGCTAGTTACCAACTGGAGAACCAGTTTACACAACAACTGACAAAGTGATACAGATATTCACACAGTTTAGTCACTATCCACTATATTTAGTGAGACAGTATAAATCGGTCAAGTAATCAGTCAATTACACTGCTACTAAATCCTCCATCCAAATATTTTATTTTATATATACACTCATTCTTCAATGCAAATTGCTATATATATATAATGCATATTTAAATAACGAAGCAAACCACATTCACTGGATGATGTCATCAGTGATGTCATTTGGGATGTCATCAGTGATGTCACTGACCATGTCATGAATGATGTAATATGTGACATCATGAGCAGTGGATTGCGGGTGCACGAAATATAGTTAGTACTAACTGTTTACTCTTTGTCGTATCATAAGCTGTGTCTAATTTGGTTTTCGGCATTGATAACATTGTCAATACAATCACTTCTGTTAGTGGGTGGCATGTAACTCTTCATAATGAGAGAATTAATTAACGTGCCATCACCAATGCACTCACCTGTATATATGAGTTGGACACTTGGTTTTAACATGCACAATTTTGCACATTTGCACAATGTTGCACTCTATAAAATAGCATATTTTGCACGTTCCCTGTAAAGTGAGACTTTTATAGCAAATTTTGACTGTATATACTTAATCAAAATATGGAGAGGGTCAACATGTGCAGTATTTAACAAGGAAAAAGGGAGCTAGGAGAATTGATTGGAAATAACACTTCAGTCAATGGGTAAATGTAATGTATGATGTATTTTGTAGATATTGTGTAAATATATCAATTTACCTTTCCCCCTTTTTGTATATAGACCTATGAAAATTGTAATTTGGGTTTTAGACAATATCTCCGATTATGTAGTATTTTCTTTATGTCTATGTTTTGCTTAAGTTTCACCATTGGGGACACACACAGTATATAAATTGCACTTATTGGTTCTTATGGTCATGTGATCAAGGCTGCCGTGTTGCAGCCGAAACGCGTCATGCTGGGGACAGAAGAACAATAAACCACCTTTAATCTGAATAGAGCGCAGTTTTGTGGTCTGTACCTACGTCTGTGGAGTCGGAGTCTATTGCCGATCAGTAGGAGTGTGGAACGGATAACTATTTGGCGGTTAACGGCCGTTGCCGCCTTTACAGACCCTCCTTTCACTTTCTGGGCTGCTGTGTTATGCGGCCGAACGCGGAAGCGAAGCACCAATTAACCCGGAAGGAGTAAGAAAGCATGCAGCCCCCCGCGCTGGTGAGATACGGAGCGGAGTGTCGGATAACCTGGAGGTTTCTACATCGGAGCTTTGGAGGAGTCGGAGGACATCGACGAAGCACCGTTTTGATCCCTGACGGGTAAGCCGACTAAGTCCGTGAGTGCCGATTTACAGGCATACCATTTTGCGGGAGAAAGGATTAAAGCGCTATCATTGTTGAAAGACTGCTGGGAATCGTATTTCCGTTTCCCGCTAAAGAGTATTGGGTTTACTGTTCAAGCATAATGTCCACGCCAGCTGAGACCTTAAGGAACCAGGAGGCATTGGCAGAGGAGATGTTTGTTAATTTACCGGCGCTGAAAACTAAAAATAACACCACTAAGACAAATGAAAAAGTAACGGATCTAAAAAGGTAAATGAAACGCTTGGAGAAACTATTAAGAACAGAGACCACCAAATGGTGGGAGCACCGGTCACTGCAGAAATACAAGGATGTGGGGCGAGTGCCGAGGGGATTGCGGGTACTCATAGCGCAATCTTTTGAAAACCCCATCCCCTACTGTTGAAAGAATGGGCCACCATGAATTTAGACGCCTCAATGAACATGGTTTGTCTGCTTATAAAATATGCTGAAATTGACCGCATTGAGATTCTTAAGGAAATAGAGGAATTAAATAAAGAGTTAGAAACCGAAGAAGACAAAGATTTCATCAAAAAGCAAAGAGAGGAGATTGATGCCAGACTGGTAAAACACTAGGAAACAATTAGTTTGCGTAAACAATACAAGTTTGCGCGAGATAAAAATGACTACGAAACGGGTAGGATTTTCACGTTCGCGCGCAAATTCGACAACGCAAAAAGACAAGCTCTGGCAGCCAAAAATGTGGATGTAACAGGGGGAAATGAACACAGATCGGAAGCATCAGAACCAGAAATGAGCTCAACAACGAGTAGTTATGACTCGGATGAAGGAGCAGCAGGAGGCGCCAGTCGAGGAACAGTACCCACTAAATACACGCCATCTGAGGAACTGGGTTTTCTCGTGGAGGACAGACACAAAACACTGCGACCGCTTACTCGCCAACAGCGGAAACTAAACGAAGAAAAGCAAATAAAAAGCGCAGTGCAAGGAGAAAACTCAAAAGGCAGAGGCTATGCAAAGAGAGGCAGAGGGAAAGGGAAGAAATGGTAACGGCAGCAGCTAACCTAATCCCAGTAAATCAGGTGGGCGCCCGAGACTTGGGATCAACGGCGACCTCAAACATAACAGAAGCACAAGCTGTACAGGACAATACAGTCATTAATTTATCCGATACCACCTTATCCAAAGCGGAAATGCAACTCCTCTCATTAGGGTTGTCTTACTGCCCAAAGAACTCTTTCAATTATGTGCAGACACGCATTGATGTGTTCAAATTCATTCGCAAACTTAAATTAAGGAAGCATTTTAAATTGAATAACGCTCAGGTTCGGGCAACGAACATTTCTAATCAAACCCAACCATCGAAAGTGTTTCAAATTGCTGACACGAAGGCTCTTAAAGTGGCGAATGAACTGGCGCGGGATGAAGAATTTGAACCTGACACTACTCAGGAAAATCTATCCAGGGTAGGGATTTCCATGAATCATCCTTGTGTGACAACCTTCAAGCCTCCGTCCACTTTCTATCCAATTATGCCAAAAGACAACATTGATGCATTTTGTGATATAGTTGTGGAAGATTTGAAAGGACTACAAATTAGTACCACGCGCAGAAAGAAAAGAGTTAAATATATGGAAAGACAATACCATAAATTGATGAAAAAATTAAGGAGTGATTCTAACCTTATAATTAACAAGTCTGATAAGGGAGGCAACACAGTCATCTGGCCTCGTGACCTTTACATGGCTGAAGCAGAAAAACATTTAAGCGATACCACCTGCTACAAAAAGGGTAGCTTTAATGATATCAGGAGCCTGAAAGAAAAGACCCACAAGGAATTAAATCAGTGGAGGCATCTTGGTTTATTGAGCAAACAGGAACATGCCTTTTTGAAGAATGATTTTCCAATCACACCTTTCTTTTACTTAATTCCTAAAATTCATAAACAATCATTTCCAGTCCCTGGGCGTCCTATCATCTCTGCCCAGGGAAGTCTACTTGAATCTATTTCAAGATATGTGGACCAATTCCTGCACGAATTTGTGGAAAATTTACCATCCTTCATCAAAGACACTGGCCATTTCCTATCCAAGATCAATAGCATCAAGTGGGAGAATGACTTTATACTTATTGCTTTAGACATTAATTCACTTTATACCAGCATCTCACACGAGGATGGGTTGAATGCAGTAAGATATTATTTGAGCAAACAGAGTATTTCTTACAGTCAACACAGCAATATGTTATTGAGTATGCTTGAATTATGTCTTAACAACAATTACTTCCTTTATAACAGGGAGGTTTACCAGCAGCTTAGAGGAGTGGCAATGGGGGCATGCTTCTCTCCTACCTACGCATGTTTACATGTGGGATGGTGGGAGGAGCATGTCCTCAAAAGAACACTCGCTGACTTTTTCCCTAATTGTTTGATAAATTTTTGGCGATTCATTGACGACATATGTGTGATTTGGAGAGGGTCGTTGGAGTCAGCTAATGACTTTGTCAATAGGATTAATGTCAATGATCTCAATTTACGTTTCACCTCACAGATCAGCACTCACCTTATCCAATTTCTAGATGTGGAAATTTACATTGAAGATGGTGGGTTACATACCCGTTTGCACAGGAAAACTACAGCGGGCAACGCAATATTGCACGCAAGTAGCTCCCATCCTACCCATCTGATTAGAAGCATTCCCTATGGGGAGTTTTTAAGGATGAGGAGGATCTGCAGCACCCCAATAGATCTGGAAAAATGTCAGAATGAGGCTCTGGAAAGATTTCGTGCTCGAGGGTATGATGCCACTCTGTTATTAGAGGCAAGAGACAGGGCCAACCAACTGGACAGGGATAATTATCTCGCCTCAATCAATGTTGATGTTACATCCAGTCCAGTTGAGATGGAGGATGAGACAGAGAGCAATAACATCAGTTTAATAACAACTTTTAATGAAGAACACAAAAAAGTGAGAGGAATTTTGAAAAAACATTGGCCCCTTTTAAAGACAGACATCAGTTTAGCTCCACTCATACCAGTTGAACCAGGGGTGGTTTTTAGAAGAGCTCCATCCATGAGGGACGTGTTGGTCAAATCCAGTCCTGAGGTAGTAATAAAACCTCATCGGATCTCAAATAAATGCGGCTTTTTTAAGTGTATCTCTTGCAGAGCATGCAAGTTTGGTGTAAATACCAGCGAGTACTGCTCTGCTTTTGATCCTAACCCCATTAAGATCGGGGAGCATTTCACCTGACGCACAGATTTTGCGGTGTATGTGCTCCAATGTACCTGTGGACTCAGGTACGTTGGCAGCACAAAACTACAGGCTTTTAACCGCTTTCTGCAACACCTACGAGCTGTGGTCAATTCAGATGTTAATTACCCGGTCGCCCGGCATTTTGAATTGGTCCATAATAAAAATCTCAACGAACTGAAGTATTTCATCATTGATGCGGTGCCCAAAAATATTAGAGGGGGGAACAGGGAGAAAGCCTTAAGACAGCTTGAAAGTAAATACATCTTACTTCTAGATACCAGGATCCCTAATGGATTAAACACAGGGGAAGACCTTTATTGCTTCCTATAGCAGGGTGTAGTAATGGGACTACTGGACTCTTACCTGCCGTATCACCATCTTTCAGGAACCTGATTGGGCAGGGGCAGAAAAGATTATAGCAATTTATGACCCAGTGGGCCAGGCTACTTAGTGTAGTTTACATACAAGGATCCCTGAAATCATCTTAATGGGTATCTTTTCTGAAAGCATTGGGCGCCCCTGTTTGACCCCGTATTTCTCCAGGCTGTCAATGGATTATGGAATGGGCACTATGCCATAATGTTTACTCTTTGTCGTATCATAAGCTGTGTCTAATTTGGTTTTCGGCATTGATAACATTGTCAATACAATCACTTCTGTTAGTGGGTGGCATGTAACTCTTCATAATGAGAGAATTAATTAATGTGCCATCACCAATGCACTCACCTGTATATATGAGTTGGACACTTGGTTTTAACATGCACAATTTTGCTCATTTGCACAATGTTGCACTCTATAAAATAGCATATTTTGCACGTTCCCTGTAAAGTGAGACTTTTATAGCAAATTTTGACTGTATATACTTAATCAAAATATGGAGAGGGTCAACATGTGTAGTATTTAACAAGGAAAAAGGGAGATAGGAGAATTGATTGGAAATAACACTTCAGTCAATGGGTAAATGTAATGTATGATGTATTTTGTAGATATTGTGTAAATATATCAATTTACCTTTCCCCCTTTTTGTATATAGACCTATGAAAATTGTAATTTGGGTTTTAGACAATATCTCCGATTATGTAGTATTTTCTTTATGTCTATGTTTTGCTTAAGTTTCACCATTGGGGACACACACAGTATATAAATTGCACTTATTGGTTCTTATGGTCATGTGATCAAGGCTGCCGTGTTGCAGCCGAAACGCGTCATGCTGGGGACAGAAGAACAATAAACCACCTTTAATCTGAATAGAGCGCAGTTTTGTGGTCTGTACCTACGTCTGTGGAGTCGGAGTCTATTGCCGATCAGTAGGAGTGTGGAACGGATATATAAATATATATATATTCACTGAAAAAAACCATAGTTTTAGGGATGCTATAGTTAGCTGGACATTTCACTCATACAAAACCATTGAAATTGCTCCTATATAGTTAGTTATATATATCGAGGGAGGGTGTCGTGGGCTGAGCCTTGCACTCACTGTGTTATGTTAGCATGGGTTCATTAGAAGGTTAAACGCCATTTTTGCTTTCCTGCTCTGCTTTGCACACGACACACACTTGTGATATTGTTTAGAGAAGGCTGAGTATTTTGTTTCACATGAGAATAATTTGTTATGCTACATTTCTAGACTGCCTCGCTAGTTTAGTGTGTGTAGTGAGAGCATGGAACATCAAGGTTATCTTGGATACTGTGTCTGTTATTCGGAATGATCCTCGCACGTTCGACCTATAACACATTTGCAGCTGTGGCCACGTCTGATACTGGCGCGTTTAATAATGTATTGTGGAGGCATAATTAGACACAGTTGGAGAACATTGGTATCTTGACAGTTTGTGCAGAACTCAATGTGATCCACTACTGCTGAGTACCAGGGGTATGGGGCTATCCATGTAATCCTATGAGACCTTCTGTAGTTATAAACTAACCTGGTAGGTAGGGAGGGTGAAATGTAGGTATATTTTAAACCTGTTTCCCGTTAGCAATATAAGATGCTTTCTCCTTTTTCTATTTTATGGAATAGTAACAATGCTGACAAGCTTTTTCCTGATAATATGATTGTCTTTATTATCTAAGGTACTGTGCATTACGGTGTTAGAAATAAACATTTCAAACGTGCACATGTCTTTATTTACTCCTTGTTTGGACTGGTGTAAGACTATAACGAAAGAGTGCTCTTTTTATCCACCTTACTTGAGGTAATCTAATTTGCATGTTCTGGGTTGAATAGTCATTGGTGTTTTTGCTATAGGACCAATGAGTCACTGATTGCTAGTCTGGTAGAGGGTTTGGGTACTAAGGTGAGTTTTCGTACACCGTAATTCATTGAGGTCCTAAGTCTTTATGCACAGTTCTGTGTAGGAGCAGAATTCCTGCAACAGTAGTTACAACAAAAAGGTTCGATAAAGTGCCTTGAGTTTGAATCAGAATATGAAATTGAAGAATAATTGATAACCCCAGCCAAGAAAGGGAGCAAGTGTGCAAATTTACAATGCCTTCGGCTGGGGTACTTTTTACAATAAAAATGTTCGATAAAAGCCTGCACTTTAAATAGGAATATGAAATAGAAGAATAGTTGATAATCACAGCTAAGGCATGCAGCAAGTAGTTGTGTGTATGTGTGGATGATGTGTTGATTGAGTGAAAGAAGAAAAAGGTGAAAAATAGTAAAGGCTGGAGACACGCAAACTACCCACTGCCTTGTCAGTGAAGAGAACCTTTGGATTTCCAGCTCATTACACATATAGGGTGTTGGATTCCTCAGTGGGAGCAAGATAAACTAATACCACATCTAAGGAAGCAAGCTAGTGCATAAAGTACACATAGTGTGCAGTAGTAAGGACGCAAGAAAGGACAGAAGTGTGCAAATTACCCATTGCTATTGATGGGTAGTGGTTACGAAGAAGGCTGAATAAAGGGCCTGCACTTTGAATTTGAATGAAAGAAGAATCATTGATAAGCCCAGCCAAGAAAGGCAGTAAGTAGATGTGTGTATTTGTGGATGATGTGTTGATTGAGCGGAACATGAATAAGGTGAAAAATGAGAGAGGCTGCAGAGATGCAAACTTTCCATTTCTTTGTAAGGGAAGTGGGTATTTAGTTTTCCAGTGCATATATATATATATATCAAAAACACACAGGTTGCCCTTTTGAATGAAGCCGCACAGCCAAAGGATGAAGTGTAGCACTTTATTGTAGATGAAGGCTGCAGCCTGCATACCAGCACGATGTCCTCAAAAAATAAACGCCCAACGCGTTTCGTGCTTCCTCAGCACTTGATCACGGGCAGATTTCTCATATGCAGTCCCAGAGTTAATTGCCGGCACCTGTATTATAATGTTGCTCGCCTCAGTGGGCGTGGCTGAAGGCTGTTGCCTGCTGGTATTTGTAGTGCGAGCAGGTATTCCTCAAGTGAGTGACTCACGGGGTGCACCAATAAAAGACAGTAAAAGCCCCAGTTCGCACTACAAATACCAGCAGGCAACAGCCTGCAGCCACGCCCACTGAGGCAATTAACTCTGGGACTGCATATGAGAAATCTGCCCGTGATCAAGTGCTGAGGAAGCACGAAACGCGTTGGGCGTTTATTTTTTGAGGACATCGTGCTGGTATGCAGGCTGCAGCCTTCATCTACAATAAAGTGCTACACTTCATCCTTTGGCTGTGCGGCTTCATTCAAAAGGGCAACCTGTGTGTTTTGATATATATATATATATATATATATATTACCTACTGGCGGTCGCCAGTAGGTAGTTATAGTTAGGACCTAGTTTCCATAGGAAATCCTCAACATTCTATTTGGAATAACTTTGGCCCTGGTTGAAGAATCTTAGCGAATTTCTCAAAGAAGATGGCTCGGTCCGCTGCGCTCCTTCCCTAAAAGTTTGGGGGGGATTGGTCAAGTGGGGGCTGAGATAAAAGGGGGGTCCCAAAACGTGTTTTCTCCATGTTATTTTCCATAGGACCTTTAGACTCGGCTACAGGTCGAACGGGTGAATGGATTTATAAGAAATTTGGCAAAACTGTACAGTCCGGCTCGCAGATTACGCTTTTTTTGGAATGGTGTAAATCCGTTCAGTAGTTGCTGAGGAAATTAAAGTTAAACTCAATTATATATCTATACGCGCGCACATGTGCGCGCACCCAAACGGCTGCGCGCGCGAGCGGAATTTTGTTGCGTGACGTCTGTTAACGTTCGATTCGAAGGAAATCAGGAAGTGTTGACCGCCATTTTGTCATTGCGAGTAAATATATTGTTGATTTCAAAGCGTTGGAATATGGAAAGGGGAGAAGGTAGAGATTGTTTTGCTGCGTAGGTTTTCTCAGGGTGTGCAGTAAGGCCCTTAAAGGCGAAAATATATATATATATATTTTTTTTAAAGTTGCGTGGTGCGCACACTCGGTCGCGCACACCTTTTTACAAGAGTGTGAAAATGGAGATAAATCAGAAGTTTGAGTGCTTAGATATAAGGTGGCTCTGAAAAGAGCCATTGTGTTAATTGAGTGTTTTCTGCATTTATAAGTAAGTACCGATGCAGAGCCTGATGTTGCAGAGGAAGATTCTGTTTCCCTCATTCGTGAAATGAACACCGTCTCTCCTATAGACGTCTTGCATGTGGTATCGCAAGTTGTTGTGGTAAATAGAACCCATGCTATAATCTCTGAGGAACGCAGAAACAGATTTATTTACATGTCTCCTTGCTTTCTCAAATTGTGCACAATGGTGATTGGACCAATTCCATTTCTGTCTTTGGCATATATTGGAATATACCAAGGCAGATCGAGGAAAAAGTGTCATCAATGGTCGAAAGGTGTCTTTTAGAAGCATTTCCAGACCTACCCCAGTGATTGTGCCTAGATTGTTTCCACCACAGTGCACAATTATAAGGTCTGGTTCTGGGAGATGCATAAAAGTTTTCACCAATGGAATCAATTGGTGACATTTCAATCCTCTTTTGGAAATCAATGTTATGTGTACATTTGGTAAGCTGAGGTTGCAAATTCGTCTGCTTACTGCATATTTTTCACTCCAGTGAATATAACTGTGTCCTATTAGCCAGACCTTCATTTTCAAGGGATTTGTAGTCGTCCTCCGATCGGTTCTGGTAGTGGAATGGTAGTTAGAAGTTGAAATTCTAAATAAAGAAAAAGGAAGAGGCTGGGTGTGGTTTAAAAAATAAAAATGATTGGTTGATTGTAAGAAGTGGAGATTGAACAGTACGTTGCATGTTAATGTTTATGTTAAACGAAAAGTACTATTGGGTGTGAAAAAAAAAGACATGTAACAGAGCTGTGGATTGGCAGGTGTTTCTGGAGGGAAAAAAGTGTTGTTACTTTGCTGTAGAACGTTGAGATATGAACTTTTGACCTGTGCCTTCAGCCAGGTGCAGAATGAGGTGTTACCATGGAAACAGCCAGAGATGGCAGTGGGTGATGGGTGACTTTTATGTGACATTGAAAATATTGTGAGGGAGAACCAACTGAAATGTAATTGCTTACGTTACGCACTCCGCATTGCTTCCGGGAAGCTGCGCTTCGCGCCTCGCGCACCGGAGCACTTCCGGGTGCGCTAACGCGGCGCGTCATATGACGGATTACGCAAGAACGCGATACGTCATTGGGGCTCCACCGGAACTGATCGAATTGGTAGTCTACAGTGTTTCTGGATGTTTCAGACTGAAGCTGGCGTCAGCATGAGAGCACCCCGTGGGTACGTCGTGGCCATTCCGCGAGCAATCATGGCAGTCGCTCCCCACCGGAAGTCTGCAGGAGTCGGGGGCCTCGGTGACTCTTGTAGAATCTTCAAGGCTGACGGGACACTTTTGGGAATGGGGCTCATGCCCTAGCAGTCAAGTGTCCGAGTTCCAGGGTTGCCCAGAGCCATCCCTGCAGGCCAGGCCCAAGTCTGTGGAGCCGACCGCCATTTCCTGAGCTCCGTGTCTGCTGCCTGTCGCTGTATCGGAAGAGTGGGTGCAATTCAGCCGGATGGCGGGTGAGACGGTGTAAATGTGATGGTTGGACCAGGGCACCGCAGGACGTGTCTTCAGGTCAAACGGATTGTGGGACAAGGTCCAGAATGGAAGAGGCATCAAAAGGCAAGAAGTTCCGCCTGACCCCGGGAGCTGGCCGCCTATGTCGGGGGCGATCTTAGGCCATACCAGGGGAACAAGACTTGGGGAGGGGGCAGGAGCCAAGCGCCCCCTCCGAGTCCACGTTTCTTGGACCCTGAAGTATGGCACTCAACATTCAGAACTTATGACATTTGTGCAAGGCAGGGACATGGAAGCCTCTCAGGGACCAAGTATATCCAGAGTCCTTCCTACAGAAGGTGGTGGGGGTGGCGGCATTAGCAAGGCATCCCCCCACACAACTTGTCGGACCCTGAAGTATGGTTCTCAACATCCAGAACTTATGACATTTGTGCAAGGCAGGGACATCGAAGCCTCTCAGGGACCAAGGATATCCAGAGTCCTTCCTACAGAAGGTGGTGGGGGTGGCGGCATTAGCAAGGCATCCCCCCACACAACTTGTCGGACATGACCTCTGGATGTACTGGGTGTTCAATTTCAGAATTGAAACTAATAAGAAGCAATTAGAAGTGTTGTTTTCATGTTGCAGTAGGTTCCATGTAAATAGTTATTTAATAAAACGTTTTATCCTGTTACTTTGCTGGTGTGTTGTATATATTTATAATATTTGCATAGTGTTTGTCGTTATTTTGGGCGGGGTGGGTGGCGGAGCCAAGCTGTCTTGCAGCCATCATGGCGTCGAGCTCGGTTCCTCTCTCTAGTTTCATGTTTTTTCTAACGATTTATATGTTATAGTTTGCTAGCACGATACAGCGGATAGTCCGCATTTTATATATATGTCCTTTTTATTAGGGGGGGTCCTCCGGTGGAGTCGGACGATCTACCTCTAATAAACGGTCCGGGTTGAACCAACTACCAACAAAGGGGGCAGAGATAGGCATGACGGGTTACAAAGGGGACAAAAGTGTGCACTACCTATCCTTCACTATCTGCAAAAACTAAATAGAGTATTGCGACTTTATGCCTATTTGTGAACAGAGAATGACCCAAAGAGAACCAATTTCGAACAATCATAGGCTATTGGCAGTGGGCAGAGAGGCCATGACACAGAAAATGGCTGTTACTTACGTGCATGATGGGGCCTAAAAGGGACTAGATGGCGTGGCCACTGTTTCGCGACTTTCACTTTACTTTTAACAATGGCTGTGGTGAACATAAATGAATGCCGCTTATGTATACCTAATTTTAGTCATTTTCCACAAAAAAGCTTTTGATATTTGCTATTAAAAAACCAAAGAAAAACACTGAAAAAACCATAGGTTATAGACCATATATAGTTAAATATCTGAAGTCCATCTCTGCACTCCATGGAGATACAGGTCGTCGATCAGAAGATGTGCTGGCCACCTCTAATGGTAATAGCGTGGCCAGGGCTCTTGTCGTTGCCTCTGCAAATTGCAGAGGGTGCACTTGTTTGACATGCCGCACCATGGGATGTATGGAAAAGAAATATTTTTTTGCTGGATTTCTTCTTGAGAGAACCAAGTCACATATCGTGCAGGTTACTTTTGGTGCATTCACTTTCTTTTGATCTTCAGGATAAGTGAAAAATTGCCAGATGAAAGATTTATTTTTTCTTATTAAAGGTAGTCGATCATTTTGGTCAGATTCGGAAGATGAATGAGATACGGTAGCCATTTCACCAAAGTCTTCCGAAAGATGTAGGACGTTGTTGTCTCTTGAGAGTAGAAAAGATAGTGAGGGAAGTGGGTGGAGTGCTGCGTGTAAATTCCAGAATTGAAACTATTAAGAACCAATTGAAAGTGTTGTTTTCATGTTGCAGTAGGCTGCCATGTAAATAGTTATTTAATAAAACGTTTTACCCTGTTACTTTGCTGGTGTGTTGTGTATCTTTATAATATTTGTCGTTATTTTGGGTGGGGTGGGCGGCGGAGCCGAGCTGTCTTGCAGCCATCATGGCGTCGAGCTCGGTTTCTCTCACTAGTTTCATATTTCTCATGAGGGGTTGTTCCTAATTTTTCTATTTTAGCGAGGTCAAAAAAAGATCTCATCAGTGGCCTACTGATTTTGCTCGATTCCTTTTGTTTTTTCTAACGATTTATATGTTATAGTTTGCTAGCACGATACAGCGGCTAGTCCGCATTTTACATATATGTCCTTTTTATTAGGGGTGTCTTCCGGTGGAGTCGGACGATCTACCTCTAATAAACGGTCCGGGTTGAACCAACTACCATCATGATTTTGTATATCTTCTGAGCTGGATTTAAGCGCACAATTGTTAAAGTATGAAACGTTTTATATTTCTAAAAAAAATACCAAGGTGTGTACATCCGGTAACGCACGAAAGTTTAAAAAGACATTCGGCTCCATTTACTGAAAAGTTTCATAAGAATAAAAAAGAAGTCTAGGTACAGTCTCTTTGACGTACTATAAGTTCTTTGAGGGGTGTATGAAGAAATTCAATAAGTTCAAATCGCAAGGTTTTTACGAAATATATAGGCCTGTGCGCGCACTCGATCGCGCACGAAAGCCTGGAAATGCAATATCCATTTTATTGACAACTGTTGCCGAGAGTGCGCACACCGGGTCGCGCACGAAAGTTTAGTAAGGCTATTTTTATTTACAGACAAATTTTAATGTGTTTAAAAAAAGGCAAGGTACAGACTTTCGAATTCTGTATTGCTTTACAAGGAGTCTCTATGCAACTTGAACAGTGAAGAAAACGGCTTGTTTTCGAAAAAAATATTGACAGAACTTTATTGCTAAAAGTATAGGTTGCATACATGACATTTTTCTGAATTAGCATTTTAAAAACCAATGAAATTCACAGAAAAAACCATAGGTTTTACACACGTTATAGTAAGGAAGTAGCATTTAAAAAACCTATACAATTCACTAAAAAAAACATAGGTTTGACACATGTTATAGTTAGCTGGAAATTTTACTGACATAAAACCAATGAAATTCCACGTTATAGTTAGTTGGACTCACTATAACTTGTGCGTACAATGCACTGCTGATGACGTCACATATTACATCACTCATGACATGGTCAGTGACATCACTGATGACACCATCCTTGTGACATAGTGACAGACCTCCTTTCACTGTAATGTAACCCTTGAAACACATATTCAAAAATAGAAACTGAAATTTAAAAAAAAATGCAGATACCCATATCAGTTACAACAAGTAATTCAGTAATTCCACCATCTATATACACTTCCACTCATACATATACTCACTCATCATATGAAATGATACACCTATACATCCTGTTACACACCGACAATCATCGAAAAGTTACTCACAGACATACTCACACGTGCAAATAAACTATTGAACATCCATTTATTTGAATATAGAGTTATACACACACTTCCACCTTACTTCTATTGAAAATTACACATATTTATTCTCTTAAACAATCACTTATAGAAACACATACTTATTCAAACAGGAACTCTTTCAATCTCTTACTCTCACATATACTCACTTATATACATCAATATTCACATATACTAGATTAAAACATATGTCGTTACTGATAAAGACACTAGTAAGACAGTCATTCACTCACTAACAAACACATATACACACTCATCCACCCATACAGTCCTGCACATATGCTGTCTTCAAAACACATACAAACAGAGAGTCAGTCACTCATGCATCTATGTGCTAAGTAATACCCCCACCAAACCATATAGACACTCATACTGATACTAAGAGAAACATCTAATAACCCATATACATACGCATGTAGCTACTTACCAACACATGTAGCCACTTATACACAAAGTGAAACACTAATATATATATTTAAATATTTAAACATTACTCACTAATATTTATTTTTCAGAAAGACACATATTCACTGGATGGTGTCATCAGTGATGTCATGAGTGATGTCACTGACCATGTCATGAGTGATGTAATATGTGACGTCATCAGCAGTGCATTGCACGCGCAAGTTATAGTGAGTCCAACTAACTATAACGTGGAATTTCATTGGTTTTATGTCAGTAAAATTTCCAGCTAACTATAACATGTGTCAAACCTATGGTTTTTTCAGTGAATTTCATAGGTTTTTTAAATGCTACTTCCTAACTATAACGTGTGTAAAACCTATGGTTTTTTCTGTGAATATATATATATTCAAGCCAAACACTCTCCTAGTATATGAAAGAAATCCGGGCCACTTTGAGTGTTGCAAAGCGTTTTTTTATTCAAAGAAACGGCTATATATATCCCAACACAAACTCCAGCATACGAGAAATCAACTCACTGGTGCCGTGGCCTCAATTTCAAAAGGTGTTTTATTTCAGCAACGGGTAAACCCGACGCGTTTCGCAGTTAACCTCACTGCTTGTTCATGGGTGAAGTGGCTCAGAGTTTGCTAAAAAACTACGTTGGGATATATATATATATATTCACTGAAAAAAACTTAGGTTTTAGGCACCTTATAGTTAGGAATTAGTATTTAAAACCTTGCAAATTCACTGAAAAAAACATAGGTTTTAGTCACGTTATAGTTAGGAATTAGCATTTAAAAAACCTTAGCAATTCACTGAAAAACCCATAGGTTTCACACATGTTATAGTTAGCTGGACGTTTCACTCATACAAAACCATTGAAATTCCCCCGTTATAGTTAGTTCAGCTAACTATAACTCACGCGCCTGCAATGCACTGCTGACGACGTCACATATTACTCATGACATGGTCAGTGACATCACTCATGACATCAATCATGACATCTCAAATGACATCACTGATGACATCACTGATTACATCATCCTTGTGAAAGAGTGGCAGACCTCCGCTCACCCTAATATAACCTTTGATAAACAGATTGAAAAATAAAAACTAACATTTTCAAAACAATGGCGATACCTATATCAGTTAGAAGAATCTATTCAGTAATTCCAAAATCTACATACATATCCACTCATTCACCAACAGTTCTATATCGTCATTCATACATGTAGTCACTTATCATATGTACTCATACACCTATACATATTGTTACACACTAATAGTCATCCATAGGGTTGCTCACACACATACTCAGACATGCAAAAAAACTATCAAACATCCATTTTACTTCCATATACAGCTATACATACACCACTACACTTACTTCTACATAAACCTACATATACTTACTCTCTTAAACAATCACTTATAGAAATACATACTTTTTTAAATAGCAACTCTTCAAATCTTTCATTCTCATATAAACTCACTTATATACATCAATGCTCACATATACTAGTTTAAAACATATGTACTTACTCATAAAGACACTATTCACCCATACATTCCTGCACACATGCTGTCTACAAAACACATACAAACAGTGAGTCACTTATTCATGCATCTATACACTAAGTAATATCCCACAGCGAACCATACAGACAGTCATACTGATAATCAAAAAAACAACTAATAACCCATATACACACTCATGTAGCTACTCACCAACCCACGCAGCCAGTTATACACAAAGTGAGACAGTGATAGAGATATTTAAATACTAAAACATTATTCGCTGATATATGTATTCACTAAGATTCACTTAATAAGTCAGTTATACAATCAATTTTACAAAAAAAACATCCATTTAGACACTTATTTAAACATTTATTCTTCCATCAACCTTTAGATATAAATATATAACAAATATGTTTTTTCCAGAAAGACACACATTCCCTGGATGATGTCATCAGTGATGTCATTTGAGATGTCATGAGTGATGTCACTGACCATGTCATGAATGATGTAATATGTGACATCATCAGCAGTGGATTGCGGGTGCGCGATATATAGTTATTGCAACTAACTATATATGCGAATTTCTATGGTTTTGTGCGAGTAAATTAAGGTTTTGAAAATGCTAATCCCTAATTATATATGGTCTATAACCAATGTTTTTTTCTGTGAATATATATATATATCGCTTTATACTTCCATCAGACATGAGGATGGTCTCCATGCTGTAGAATTTTATCTTAGGCATAGGAACATAGACATGTATCAACACAACAAAATGCTTTTAGAAATGATACAATGGTGTCTTTTTAATAACATGTTCTTATTTAATGGTAAAATCTCTAAACAAAAACAGGGCGTGGCAATGGGGGCATGCTTCTCCCCCAGCTATGCATGTTTACATGTAGGCTGGTGGGAGGAGCATGTCCTTGAAAAACAGCACAAGGCACTTTTTGAACAGCATGTTATGAATATGTGGAGGTATATAGACGCTGTTTTTACAATTTGGAGAGGTAATGAGGAGGAGGCAAGAGCATTTGTAGAAGCCTTAAATGTGAATGAATTAAATCTGCAATTCACATCCCATATCGATCCAGTAGCAACCACTTTTCTGGATTTTAAGGTGGAAATTTGCAACAATATTATTGAAACTAGTCTATATAGAAAGCCTACTGCAGGCAATACACTTTTACATGCCTCTAGATTTCACCCCACCCCACTATTGCCAGTCTGCCCTATGGAGAATTTTTGAGAATCCGTAGGGCATGTAGCACTGAAGCAGCATTAACAGAAGCACAAACAGCTGCTAAGTGTAGACTAGTGAACGTGGCTATAATCCCTACAAGCTTGATTTGGCTATTAAAAGGGCCAACAAAAAAGATCGGTCTGAGTTGATCAAAATAGTGGATACAACAGATGCTGTGATTGACTCCATCACAAGGACCAATACTGAACCTGTGAATTCTTGCAGATTCATAACAACTTATAGCAGACAGTCACATTCTGTCAAAAAAATCATTAATACACAATGGCCAATAGTTCTTACTGATGCTGTTCTACAGGAAGTATTACCAAGCAAACCCAATTTTACTTATCGCAAGGCACACTCTATGCGGAGTGACCTTGTCAGAAATAGCCCAGTCCCTTCAATTTGAACATACTTACACTTTAATTACGGCTGTGGCCCAGCCGTGGAGAGTTGCCCACCGCTTAGAAGCGGGTCCTTGCAGGCTCTAAGAGGTTGCCTGCAGTCATGGGAAGAAGGAGTGCAGCGCCTATGCAGGATGGCGCTGTCTCGTGGCACGTTGTCATTGCTGGAAAACAGGGCAGGCAGCACCCTGTGTAGTGCTTTCCCACTTGGAATTTTAAGTATGTTCAGATTGAAGGGACTGGAAGCTGCCCCACTGGACTGGGGGAAGAAGGTTGGCGCACTGCAAAGCCCAGAAAGCTTTGTGAATGGACACGCCCACTGGGGCAGGTGTTTGAAATCTTAATGAAAGTGCGCAATAAAAACTGCTCCCAAACCCTTTCTGAATGATTGCCTCTGAGGAAAGGATGAGATTCCTGAAACGCGTCAGGGAGATATTAACTTCAAAGACTGCATTTGTGAGCTGTCTGCTAGCAATGAAATGGATCCAAATATGAGTGACTTCATGTGGCTTCGCTTCTTTTGGGGCCAACCTGCTTTTGTTGGATATGTATATATATACATATATAAATTACCTACTGGCGATAGCCAGTAGGTATATATAGTTAGGATTTTTTTCCTATGGGATTTTTGAAAATTCTATGTCGAATAACTTTGGCGTTTAAGGACAGAATTGGCTGAAATTTTCAGGAAAATGGAACATTTTGTTTCTGAGCAGCCCCTGAAAATTTGGGGGGGTTTCGTCAAGGGGGGGCCGAGAAAAAAGGGGGGTCCCAAAACGTGTTTTTCCCATGCAATTTTCCATAGGGCGGTTGGCCTCACTTTTAGCCTGAACGGCTGAATGGATTTACACCAAACTTGGCAAAATTGTAGGGACTGGTAGCCCGATGTGCCTTTGCTATGTCTCAAGATATAGGCTCCAGTGGTTTTTACAAAAATTAACTTTAAAAAATATATATTGGGCTACATTGGGCTATATATATGTTGGAGCTCAAATGTAGCCCAATGTAGCCCAATGTAGCCCAAAGATGGCCACCAGAGACAAAAAAAACAAATGTAGCCCAAATATCAGCCAGATGTAGCCCAACTATAGCCCAATGACAGAATTTCCCAGAGTGTTCTAAAGAACAACTAGAGTGCTAACAGTCCTACTTATTACAAAGGTATGGCACACCTGAAGCCATCTTGATTGGAATAAAGTGGTAACTCTTAAAACATTTAATTTAAAAAGGAACAAAATGAGGGGGTTCATTTTGCCATAGAAAGTATGATTAGCGAATATATGACGAAATCCTGCATGTACTATTAGGCCGCAAATTAAAATAACGAAAACTTTTAGAACGAATATGCCTTTAGCATACACTAAACAACTAAACTACCCTAAACCCTAAAACACTACCCCCAGCATGACCCTACACTACACAAACAGTACAACACTACCCTAAACCCTAAAACACTACCCCCAGCATGACCCTACACTACACAAACACTACAACACTACCCTAAACCCTAAAACACTACCCCCAGCATGACCCTACACTACGCAAACACTACAACACTACCCAAAACCCTAAAACACTACACCCCAGCATGACCCTACACTACGCAAACACTACAACACTACCCTAAACCCTAAAACCCTACCCCCAGCATGACCCTACACTACACAAACACTACAACACAACCCTAAACCCTAAAACACTACCCCCAGCATGACCCTACACTACGCAAACACTACAACACAACCCTAAACCCTAAAACACTACCCCCAGCATGACCCTACACTACGCAAACACTACAACACTACCGTAAACCCTAAAACACTACCCCCAGCATGACCCTACGCTACGCAAACACTACAACACTACCCTAAACCCTAAAACACTACCCCCAGCATGACCCTACACTACGCAAACACTACAACACTACCCTAAACCCTAAAACACTACCCCCAGCATGACCCTACACTACGCAAACACTACAACACTACCCAAAACCCTAAAACACTACCCCCAGCATGACCCTACACTACGCAAACACTACAACACTACCCAAAACCCTAAAACACTACCCCCAGCATGACCCTACACTACGCAAACACTACAACACTACCCAAAACCCTAAAACACTACCCCCCAGCATGACCCTACACTACGCCAACACTACAACACTACCCAAAACCCTAAAACACTACCCCCGGCATGACCCTACACTACGCAAACACTACAGCACTACCCAAAACCCTAAAACACTACCCCCAGCATGACCCTACACTACGCAAACACTACAACACTACCCAAAACCCTAAAACACTACACCCCAGCATGACCCTACACTACGCAAACACTACAACACTACCCAAAACCCTAAAACACTACCCCCAGCATGACCCTACACTACGCAAACACTACAACACTACCCTAAACCCTAAAATACTACACCCCAGCATGACCCTACACTACGCAAACACTACAACACTACCCAAAACCCTAAAACACTACCCCCAGCATGACCCTACACTACGCAAACACTACAACACTATCCTAAACCCTAAAACACTACGCCCAGCATGACCCTACACTACGCAAACACTACAACACTACCCTAAACCCTAAAACACTAGCCCCAGCATGACCCTACACTACGCAAACACTACAACACAACCCTAAACCCTAAAACACTACCCTCAGCATGACCCTACACTACGCAAACACTACAACACTACCCTAAACCCTAAAACACTACCCCCAGCATGACCCTACACTACGCAAACTCTACAACACAACACTAAACCCTAAAACACTACCCCCAGCATGACCCTACACTAAACAACCACCACAACTCTACACTACACTAACACAACACTACACTACACAACACTACACTACACTACACAATCACTAACCCACGAAAAAATTAACACAAACCCACTTACCTCTCTCGTCATCGTGGTTTTCACAACGCAAATGCATTTACCATACATGCCTTTAAAACGTAATTCTTTGTAAAGGCATGCGCGATAAATGCACATGCGTTTTGAAACAATGCGGGATAATGGTATGCGAGGTCAATGACCTTGCGGGATAATGGTATGCGGACTGAAAGTCTGCGGGATAAAAAATGCGGGAAAATGGCTGCAAACCATGATTAGCAGCAGACTTCCCTGGTGAGCACTAGCTTTACTACAGTGATCTAATGAGCAACTAGAGTGCTAACATTCAGAATTTATGGCAAATGTGTGACACATCTGAATGCCTTCTTGGTAGAACCAAAGTAAACAAGCATTGAAAATGCAATAGATCTCGCCCTCGTTTAAGTTAAAGCCATTCTGTTTGTAATGAGGTGGCTTTTTAGCTTTGCTTTTATTAGTGTTTTTAAAACTTTCATGTAAATAACATGCATATGTATGCATATATGTATATGTATGCATGCATTTATATTTATATAGATATGCAGATTATATATGTTTATATATGTATATTACCTACTGGCGATAGCCAGTGGGTATATATAGTTAGGATTTTTTCTCTATGGGATTTCTGAAAATTCTATGTCTAATAACTTTGGCGTTTGTGGACAGAATTGGCTGAAATTTTCAGGAAAATGGCACATTTTGTTTCTGAGCAGCCCCTGAAAATTTGGGGGGGGGGGGTTCGTCAAGGGGGGCCGAGAAAAAAGGGGGGTCCCAAAACGCGTTTTTCCCATTCATTTTTCCATAGGGCGGTTGGACTCACTTTTAGCTCGAACGGCTGAATAGATTTACATGAAACTTGGCAAAATTGTAGATATGGTTTGCCCGACGTGCCTTTGCTATGTCTCAATATATGTGCTCCAGTGGATTTTGAGAAATGAACGTTTAAAAAAATATATATATCTGTGACAGCGGTCCGGTTAGCGCCCCGGTTCGCGTACTTGACGCGTAACGGAACTTCGCGAAGCGAAGCTGATTGGCTCTCCGGTGTCTGTCAACATTCTAAACAGTCCGGAGCGGCCGCCATCTTGTCTCTCGGTACGATCGAGAGACAAGATGTGGTGAAAAACGAAGGGGGACATGAAGGAAAGGGGGCAAGGTAGACCACTCCTGACCCCCTAGGATTGATGAGGGGGATATTAAAGTGCCCCGCGGGGCAAAAAAAAATATTTTTTTTGCGATTTTACGCCGTAGAGGCGCGTCCCGGTACGCGAACCGGGCGGCTCACCGGGCAGCTCACCGGGCAGCTCACCGGGCAGCTCACCGGGCAGCTCACCGGGCAGCTAACCGGGCAGCTAACCGGCAGCGTAGCTGTCAACATTGTAAACAGTCCGGAGCGGCCGCCATCTTGTCTCTCGGTAGGTTCGAGAGACAAGATGTGGTGAAAAAAGAAGGGGGAGATGAAGGAAAGGGGGCAAGGTAAACCCCTCCTGACCCCCTAGGATTGATGAGGGGGATATTAAAGTCCCCCGCGATTTTTCGCGGTAGAGGCGCTTCCCGGTACGCGAACCGGGCAGCTAAACGGGAGTCCGCCATCTTGTGTTTTTGGAGCGTCCGGTTCGCGTACCGGGTAGCGTCCCGGTAAGCGTAACAAGGGGAAAACCAAGAGAAACAGTAAAAAAAAATTAAGGGAATAGATTTCCAGCAAACTTGGCAAAATTGTAGGGACTGTTTGTTTGATGTGCCTTTGCAAGGCCTCAAGATATGTGCACGTGTGAATTTTGTCTAATTAAGGTTAAAAAAAATATATATATCTGTAAGCGTGCTCCGGCACGCTTACGTTACGGGTTTTGTTTGCGCTGCAGAGCCGATACGTCACGGTTATGCGACGCGCCATGAGGCGTCTCACGAGGCTACGTGATACGTCACGTAATAAAGAATATATTTTACAGCTATAGATATTAGCTTTTAAAAAACCAATGAAATTCACTGAAAAAACCATAGGTTATAGACCATATATAGTTAGGAATTTGCATTTACAAAACCTTGAAAATTCACTGAAAAAACCATAGGTAAGAGACCATATATAGTTAGCTGGACATTTTATTGACATAAAACCAATGAAATTCCATATATAGTTAGTTGCACTAACTATATATCGCGCACCCGCAATCCACTGCTGATGATGTCACATATTACATCATTCATGACATGGTCAGTGACATCACTGATGACATCACTGATGACATCTCAAATGACATCACTGATGACATCACTGATGACATCTCAAATGACATCACTGATGACATCATGACACACCAATACCAGTTACTACATACGCACTCACTGATTCCTACGTCTACACACACATTCACTCATTCACCCATACAATCACTCATACATACAGTCACTCATTATTACAATACTATCATATGCACTCATACACCTATGCAGACACTCACACACTGCCACTCATCCATGGAGTTACTCACACACCTAGTCAGTCCTGTAAAGAATCAATCACACTTCCATTTCCTCATCTATACAGTTAAACACAGAACACCATACTTCAGTGACATCACTGATGACATCACTGATGACATCACTGATGACATCTCAAATGACATCACTGATGACATCTCAAATGACATCACTGATGACATCATGACACACCAATACCAGTTACTACATACGCACTCACTGATTCCTACGTCTACACACACATTCACTCATTCACCCATACAATCACTCATACATACAGTCACTCATTATTACAACACTATCATATGCACTCATACACCTAGTCAGTCCTGTGAAGAATCAATCACACTTCGATTTCCTCATCTATACAGTTAAACACAGAACACCATACTTTTCACACATATACTAACACATACTTACTCTCTTATACAATCACTGATACAAGTACACATTGATATGCACAGAGTCACACACCTCCCAGCCAGCCACACACACACTCAGTCTTCCATACATCCATTCATTCTTCAATATGTAAAACATATTTAAACTTTACAAAAACACACAGACACTAGATGATGTCATTTGAGATGTCATCAGTGATGTCATCAGTGATGTCATCAGTGATGTCATCAGTGATGTCATTTGAGATGTCATCAGTGATGTCATCAGTGATGTCACTGACCATGTCATGAATGATGTAATATGTGACATCATCAGCAGTGGATTGCGGGTGCGCGATATATAGTTAGTGCAACTAACTATATATGGAATTTCATTGGTTTTATGTCAATAAAATGTCCAGCTAACTATATATGGTCTCTTACCTATGGTTTTTTCAGTGAATTTTCAAGGTTTTGTAAATGCAAATTCCTAACTATATATGGTCTATAACCTATGGTTTTTTCAGTGAATATATATATATATATATATATATATATATATATATATATATATATATATATATATATATATATATATATATATATATATATATATATATATATATATATATATATATTACCTACTGGCGGTCGCCAGTAGGTAGTTATAGTTAGGATTTTTTTCAATGTTAAATCTCAAAATTCTATTTGGAATAACTTTGGCACCGGTTGACGAATCTGCCTGAAAATTTCCTGAAAATGGCCTCGTCGAGCTCCGGTCCTTCCTTGAAAGTTTGGGGGGGATACGTCAAGCGGGGGCCGAGATAAAAGGGGGGTCCCAAAACGCATTTTCCCCATGTTAATTTCCATAGGGCGGTCGATTTCACTTTTAGCCCGAACGGCTGAATGGATTTCCATCAAACTTGGCAAAATTGTAGGGACTGGTAGCCCGATGTGCCTTTGCTATGTCTCAAGATATGTGCTCCAGTGGATTTTGAGTAATTTAGGTTCAAAAAAATATATATATCTATAGGCGCTCTCCGGTGCGCGCACCGGAGAGCGCTCCAGGCGCGCCACGCGACTTGCGCGCAGAAAGCTGATTGGCTCTCAGTTGTCTGTAAACATTCGAAACAGTCCGGAGTGGCTGCCATCTTGTGTCTCGGTAGGATCGAGACACGAGAGGTGGGCAAAACAAAGAGGGAAATGACCATAAGGGGGCAGGGTAGACCCCCCCTTGACCCCCTAGGTTTGATGTGGGGGCTATAAAAGGGCCCCGCGGGGCATTTAAAATATTTTTTTTTTTCGTTTTGCGCGGGGGAAGCGCCCGGTACGCGCACCAGGTAGCGCACCGGGGAGCGTAAAATGAGGGAAAAAGATGACAGATTATAAAAAAAAGAAGCCTTTATTTAGAAATTGGAGGTAGTTCTAAAAAGAACTTTTTTTTTTCTTCTCTTTGTTGTTTTATATTTTTTTTGTGTTTTTTGAACTTTTTGAACTTTTTTTGGCTTTTCAAAACAGTTTTATATTTTTTTTGTATTTTTTTAGGGGGAGAAACAAAAAAAGGGAATTGAAACTGGCTCAACTGGAGCAAAAAAATAAAAAACCCAAAAAATGACTTCTTTTTGGGGCACTTGTGATTATCACCTGCAAGGACGATGAGCTTAACGCTTTTTTCACCATAGGCGATAAGCTTGCCACATGCAGAACAAGTGATTTTAAAATCAGCAAATCTTGGCTGAATGCAAGGCATCATCTCGGATGTTTCTGGTCCTGATGAAGTGGGTTGGTTTGTTTGGGAGGTGGTCCTTGACGACTTGGGGAGGTTACTGGCCAGTTCCCTGAACTCAGCACGAGAGTAGTTGTTTGGGTGCTTTCTGGTCATATGACGAATCATGGTATAGTTACCAAATGAATATTTTTTGTTTGGGTTGCCCCGTGAAAGTTCATCATTGCAGATTAGGCAAGTTAACTTGGGCGCAATAACTTTTTTCTTGCCCTCTGGGATTGAAAAAAACTCCCATATAATGTGTGGCTTGGGTTTGTATGGAGTATTTTCTTCAGGCAGCCATCTTTTCCTCCCCTCCTCCTCTTCCTCTTCCTCCTCCTCCTGTTCTTGACCACCAATTTAATCTTGAGGTGGTCCTCTTGGTGGTTGTGGTGGTGGTGGTGGGGCAGATGCACCAGCTGCTGCTGCTACTGAAGCCATTATTAATATCAAAAAGGTACAGAGATGTACAAACAGGTCTTCCTCAGTCAAAGGACAAAGTCAGAATAAGGAAAAAAGGTGGGGTCTTTCATCATTTAGAAAAAAAACTGTCCTGAACCAATGAGAAGTGTTATTTTCAGGTCACAAGACCAGGGGCTTCATCATTATGAAACTAAAACTGTTATGAACCAATGAAAAGTGTTATTTTCAGGTCACATGACCCAACGCGCTTACGCTACGCACCCCCGGGCGCGCCCGGGGGCGCTCTGGGTCGCGTAGCGTAAGCGCGTCGGATGTTTACGTTGCGCGATCGTATTCGCTCGAGTACTTCCGGGTGCGCTTACGCCGTGCGTATCACGCGGACGCGGCTACGCGATACGTCATGATCATGTTTTCGTTCTCGATATTGGTGCTTACGGGACGCTCCTCGGAGCGCGCCCGGGGGTGCTTTATAAAAGTACGCTTTTCGGGGCGCTCCCCGGGAAGCGCACCGGGAGCGCTCAAAAGCAAAAAATAAAAAAAATAAAAAAGGGAAAAATTGTAGGGACTGGTAGCCCTATTCTTAAGTGGTTTTTACGAAAATTAACTTTGATAAAATATATATTGTGCTACATTGGGCTATATATATATGCCAAAATGCCAAAATGTAACCCAAATGTAGTCCAATGTAGCCCAATGTAGCCCAAAGATGGCCACCAGAGACCAAAAAATGTAAATGTAGCCCAAATTTCAACTAGATGTAGCCCAACTGTAGCCCAATGACAGAATGTACCAGAGTGTTCTAAAGAACAACTAGAGTGCTAACAGTCTTATTTATAAAGTGAGACTTATAGTTAGGAATTAGCATTAAAAAAACCTATGAAATTCACTGAAAAAACCATAGGTTTCACACCAGTTATAGTTAGGAATTAGCATTTAAAAAACCTATGAAATTCACTGAAAAAACCATAGGTTTCACACCGGTTATAGTTAGGAATTAGCATTTAAAAAACCTATTAAATTCACTGAAAAAAACATAGGTTTCACACCAGTTATAGTTAGCTGGAAATTTTACTGATATAAAACCATTGAAATTCCCACGTTATAGTTAGTTGGACTCACTATAACTTGCGCGTGCAATGCACTGCTGATGACATCACATATTACATCACTCATGACATGGTCAGTGACATCACTCATGACATCACTGATGACATCTCAAATGACATTAAATTAAATCAAATTAAATGCTAATTCCTAACTATAACCGGTGTGAAACCTATGGTTTTTTCAGTGAATTTCATAGGTTTTTTAAATGCTAATTCCTAACTATAACTGGTGTGAAACCTATGGTTTTTTCAGTGAATATATATATATATATATATATATATATATCGAATCCAACCTGTTGCCGGCGGCAGCCGTCAGCCAGCACACACAAGTACACAGACTACTCCAATAATCTCCGCAAGCCAGGCTTCGATTGCAAAAGATATTTATTTACCGATCAAATGGTAAAAGGTGGCGCCAGTCATCAGACGCGTTTCGGACTTGCGTCCTTGCTCACATATATATATATATGTATATTACCTACTGGCGATAGCCAGTAGGTATATATAGTTAGGATTTTTTCTCTATGGAACTTTTGAAAATTCTATGCCTAATAACTTTGGCGTTTGTGGACGGAATTGGCTGAAATTTTCAGGAAAATGGCACATTTTGTTTCTGAGCAGCTCCTGGAAATTTGGGGGGGGTTCGTCAAGGGGGAGCCGAGAAAAAAGGGGGGTCCCAAAACGTGTTTTTCCCATGTTAATTTCCATAGGGCGGTTGGACTCACTTTTAGCCCAAACGGCTGAATGGATTTCCACGAAACTTGGCAAAATTGTAGGGACTGTTAGCCCGATGTGCCTTTGCTAGGTCTCAATATATGTGCTTCAGTGAATTTTGAGAAATTAACATTTAAAACAAGATATATATCTGTAACAGCGCTCCGGGCAGTGCTCCGGTTCGCGTACTTTTCGCGTATCGGAACTTTGCGAAGCGAAGCTGATTGGCTCTCCGGTGTCTGTCAACATTCTAAACAGTCCGGTGCGGCCGCCATCTTGTCTCTCGGTAGGATCGAGAGACAAGAGGAGGCCAAAACAAAGGGGGAAATGAAGGAAAGGGGGCAAGGTAGACCCCTTCTGACCCCCTAGGATTGATGAGGGGATATTATAGAGCCACGCTGGGCCCAAAAAAAAAACAAAAAAAAATTCCGATTTTTTCGCCGTAGAGACGCGTCTTGGTACGCGAACCGGGCAGCTAACCGGGCAGCTAACCGGGAAGCTAACCGGCAGTGTAACGGGAGTCTGACGAGTAGCTGATTGGCTGTCAACATTGTAAACAGTCCGGAGCGGCCGCCATCTTGTCTCTCGGTAGGATCGAGAGACAAGAGGAGGCCAAAACAAAGGGGGAAATGAAGGAAAGAGGGCAAGGTAGACCCCTTCTGACCCCCTAGGATTGATGAGGGGATATTATAGAGCCACGCTGGGCCCAAAAAAAAAAAAAAAAATCCGATTTTTTCGCCGTAGAGACGCGTCTGGAAAGGGGCGACCACTCGGTCCCCCCGAACGTATGGTGGAGTACTCCAATCCCCCCGGGAGGCCATCTTGGGCGGGGGGGCGAGTCCCGGCTGGTATGCCCGAAGAGGCGTAGCCGGGGCGCGCCTTTTCCCGCCCTGTAGGGGGTTGTCCTAGACGCTGACGCCGCCGGCCACGCCCCTGGGGGGCAGGCGGAGGCGGGTTTACGCCCGCCCGAAGACGGATAAAAGGAGCAACAAGCCAAGAAAGCATCCTCTTGTTCTTATGCTTTGAAGCTGCACCTCCCCGCTGCACGTGAGCTCGAGACGGAACGAAGAGCCAATTTTGAGCGTTGTAATCTTTCTCTTTGTCTTGCAGATATCTTCGCTTGAGAATGCCGGGCAAGAAGGTCGGAAAGCGGGTCGGTACCGATCAGATGCTACGCATGCTCATAAAGGAGGTAGCCGATTTGAAGAAGCAGATGGCGGCTAAAGACGGGGAGGGAGGACCGAAGCGAGTCATCGGACCAGCTTAGCGGGAGAGGCAAGAGGTCAAAAAGGGGGGCACTTGGGGGGGAAACCCCGGTTCCCGATACTCCACGTGAGGAGCCAACCTCGGTCCCGAAGGAGGGGCATCCGATCCCCGTGGTGGTCACCCCCGTGAACGGGGAAGATATGCCTCCCGAGTTGGCGGCGCAATTGGCAGCATGGTTGGGGAAAGATAGTAAGGGCGCCATGGCTGACGACGCCCGGGCAGTAATGAGACAGCTGCGGGAATCCAGAGAGGCTGCGAAGGCACCATCTTCTGTTCCCCCACAGGTTCCGGCGGCTGAAAGTGCAGCAGGCCCAAGTTCGGCGGCAAGTGCGGGATCTACTTCAGGTAAGCGGCCATTGCCGATTGCGGGGGAGGGGTCTGTACCTTCTCGAAGGGAAAAGATTGCCCAGCATGTTCCACTGGAAATTAAGGAAATGATTTGGGCGGATAAGTATGTAAACATGTTTTCATTGCTTACCGACCATTACGAGATAGAGCTGGTGAAGAGCCAAAAGGAGCTCATGCATCCGAGTGTTTGGCGCGCGAAAATGGCCGCCTTTAAGGTTGACGAAAACATAGGTACTTGGGGCAGAGCGTGGGGCATTTTTACCTCCATCATGGGTGAGCGCAGGCCCGAGTTGTTGACCGAGTTGCCTATTTATCAGTCACGTATCATGGAGTATTCCCTGACGTATGGGGGCAATCAGTGGTTCTGTTATGACAATCTTTTTAGAAAGGCTAAGGAGCACAACCCAGTTCTAACATGGGATTGTTTCGACTCTGTCTCATGGCAGAAAATGGAGAGTTCAGGAATGCTAAAAGTGCCATTGTCAGGGAGTAATGGGGGGGAATCTTCCCACCATTCCTCTGGGACACCCTTTCGGACAGGTTCAGGTAACGAACATCACTCGAAGTCGAGTGGCAACACAGGTAAAAAGGGGATTTGTTGGAATTTCAACAGGTACGCGAACCGGGCAGCTAACCGGGCAGCTAACCGGGAAGCTAACCGGCAGTGTAACGGGAGTCTGAGGAGAAGCTGATTGGCTGTTATCATTGTAAACAGTCTGGAGCGGCCGCCATCTTGTCTCTCTGTGGGATCGAGAGACAAGAGGTGGAAAAAAAAAAGGTGTAAATGAATGAAAGGGGTAAGGCAAACCCCTCCTGAACCCCTAGGATTGATGAGGGGGCTATTAAAGTTCCCTGGGGGGTGAAAAAAAAAATTGCGATTTTTCGCGGTAAAGGTGCTTCCTGGTACGTTAACCGGGCAGCTAACCGGCAGCGTAAAGGGAGTCCGACATATTGTGTTTTTTGAACGTTTGTGATATGTGCACGTGTGGATTTTGTCTAATTAAGGTTAAAAAAATATATATATATCTTTAAGCGTGTTCTGGCGCGCTTACGTTTTGGGTTTGGTTTGCGCTGCAGAGACGATACGTCACGGTTATGCGATGCATCATTAGGCGTCTCACGGGCTACGTGATACGTCACTTAATAAAGAATATATTTTACAGCTATAGATATTAGCTTTTAAAAAACCAATGAAATTCACAGAAAAAACCATAGGTTATAGACCATATATAGTTAGGAATTTGCATTTACAAAACCTTGAAAATTCACTGAAAAAACCATAGGTTATAGACCATATATAGTTAGGGATTAGCATTTAAAAAGCCTTATTTTATTTGCACAAAACCATTGAAATTCCATATATAGTTAGTTGCACTAACTATATATCGCGGACCCGCAATCCACTGCTAATGATGTCACATATTACATCATTCATGACATGGTCAGTGACATCACTGATGACATCACTGATGACATCTCAAATGACATCACTGATGACATCACTGATGACATCTCAAATGACATCACTGATGACATCACTGACATCTCATTTGACATTACTGATTACATCACTGATGATATCATTTATGTGATAATACATCTTCAGACTCTAATATAACCTTAGATACACTCAGTGTAAGCAGGCACTCACAGACTGTCACACATCCATGGAGTTACCCACACACCTAGTCAGTCATGCAAAGAATCAATCACACCTCCATTTCCTCAACTATACAGTTATACACACCTTACTTATTCAAACATATACTAACACATATTTACTCTCTTATACAATCCTTGATACAAGTTCACAATGATTCATACAGCCACTCTCACATTCACTGGCTCTTATGTTCAGTTATTTATATATGTCAACTCTCACATGGAGTGTGTTTTACATATGTACTTACTTTGACATGTAGAACTGAGATATCCATTCACTCACCAATATACTCATGCACACAGTCAACTGTCCATACAGCTGTTTCTACATGCACTTTTGAACCCATACACCTAGGGAATCAACTGCTCACACATCTATGCACAGAGTTATACACCTCCCAGCCACCCACACACATACTCAGTCTCCCATACAAATACTTGGGCAACCATTCAATAACCCATATAGTTACTGATATAGCTACTTATTTAAACATGCAGCAGTTTACAGAAGAACATAAATAATGATTGCCAAATTAAGACACTTTAATCACTAACCCATGCACTCAGTGAGACACATTTAATCATTCTCTCATACAGTCAGTCATGCACCTACTAAATCCTTCATCCAGACACTTATACATCCACTCATTCTTCAATATGTAAGACATATTTTAACTTTACAGAAACATACAGTCACTGGGTGTTGTCATCAGTGATGTCATCAGTGATGTCATCAGTGATGTCATTTGAGATGTCATCAGTGATGTCATCAGTGATGTCACTGACCATGTCATGAATGATGTAATATGTGACATCATTAGCAGTGGATTGCGGGTCCGCGATATATAGTTAGTGCAACTAACTATATATGGAATTTCAATGGTTTTGTGCAAATAAAATAAGGTTTTTTAAATGCTAATCCCTAACTATATATGGTCTATAACCTATGGTTTTTTCAGTGAATATATATATATATATATATATATATATATATATATATATATATATATATATATATATATATATATATATATATATATATATATATATATATATATACATATCCTGCGAAATCGTCCTCCAGGAAAAAAACGAGGCAGAACCCAGAGGGGAACAGGTGAGACAGACTTTATTGTTCAGAGCAACAGCAAGGGTGGCGGCAAATGCATTTCGGCGGGGTGTGCCTTCTTCAGTGCCCTACACCTGATGCAATCCTGTTGTGTTGAGAATTCCTGCTGCCTAGAAGTAAATGGCGTAGGTCCGCCTCTCCCTGAAACAATGCAGCACACCTGTGGGAGTTCGTGGTTGAATCCTGAACTACCACTCCCAGGATGCCCCATGTTGAAAGCGTCCCAGGCTGGTGGAATAGGGAGAGTGTGGAGTTGGAATCCCGCTGCGGCCCCTATGGCAGGATCCATGATGGCGATGGCGATCTCCCGAACAAACAAGGCCGCCCTCGAGTCCCCTCACTTTGCCACCACCTCCGTTTCAGCGTGTCCATATGAGCAGTGGCTAGATTTGCGCAGTGCAAAAATATATATATATATATATCTGTAAATATATATATATTCGATGAAAAAAACACAGGTTTCAGGGACGTTATAGTTAGTTGGACATTTCACTCATACAAAACCAGAGAAATTCCACCGTTATAGTTAGTTCAGCAATGCGCTGCTGATTATGTCACATATTACATCACTTATGACATGGTCAGTGACATCACTGATGACTTCACTGATGACATCTCAAATGACATCACTGATGACATCATCCAGTGAGTCAACCAACCTATTTTCTCACAAAAATCATGAGCAGTTTACCTTTGTATTTGCTATTTTTAATGGATTTGAATCATACGGATTTATATATTCCCGTATTCACTACGTATTTTGACCACATGAAATAATTTGAGTTTGTATTTTTGCTAATCTGCTTCTAAACCTTCATGGTTTGCACATCTACTACCCTATGCTATCATTGTATGGCCTAATTGCTTCACTGATGTATTGTTGATTTATTGAGCCATGCCTAAGTCTGGTTCTAATGGTTCATCAACTGGAGAACCGCGTGTACTTGAGTTTCCACAATGATCTGCTCCACTGCAAATCCCATCGACCCTGTAATGGTAACCTTATAGTGCTTTGCCCATAAATCTGTGGTGTCACAACCCAATTAGGTTTATTAGCATGGGCAAGTGCAGGCCTCACTCTTTAGGAAACACAATTATCATTATCGGGAAAATCATCACTTCTTGAGGCCTGAGTCGGTTTGAGGATTGGGAGTAAGACTGAAGACAAGCAGTAGGAAAAATCCCCTGGTACGCTGATACAGACCTTTAAAGTGCTGACTCTGAGACCAACTCGGAAAGTTTGCCTTCATTCCATTGATCCAGCCAATTAGAAGCCTTGTACCATGGGAAATGTGTTCTTTACTGTTCCAAGCACCTTCGGGTGTATAATATTCTTTGTTAATCTAAAATACAAAGAAACATTGATACTATGTTTCCATATGAGCAGTTCAGACACACATTTGGAGACATAATGTTTGACGAGGATTATATATGGAATGCAATGCCACTGCTGTTGATGATGGTTCTTACCTGCATCAAACCAAAGCTGCTGCTCTTCTCACACCAATTAAAGGTAGGACCAGAACACGATCTATGAGAAATTATTCCAGCAATCACGGCCGGATCCATGCACAAACTGCTGCCAACTTCCAAAATCATTGTTTTGTACGTGGACAAGTATTCAAGGTCAGTTTCTGCCATCTGGTGGGATGCTTTGACCCCTGCAGTAAAAATGGTAAAGTAGTGAACATTATTGTTGGCATTTTTGTAGGATCATCAACATTCTTCCCAGTCAAATATCCCGAGACGCATGCATGGGAATCAAAACAGAAATGGTCATTACCATTCTGTAGATGCTGCAACACCATCTGCTAACATCATAACAAAAGAGTACAACTTTAGGACTGCCTGCACTTAAACAACGTTTTTCGAAGCATTCACAAGGGGGAAGGGGTCCCTTGGAGACCACCTCCCATTTGAAAATGGGTTGCCACCTACTTGAAGTAGGCAGTAAAATGCAAATGTTTTGTGACCGCATTTCGGTAACAAAGCCTTCACACATACCACTGGTGACCTCTGACCCTGTTCGCAGGGCCGGTCGCTCCATGCTCCGCGCGGCTCCCTGTGAGTGCGCCTAGTCATCCCCGCTGCCACCGCGAGTTCGCCGCTGCCCCTACTGCTAAGGTTTTTGTGTTTTTTTCTGTTTTCTGTGTCTGCACTTGTATTTTGTGCCTCTGTATTTGCGACTGTTTTTTCTTAATTTTTGCTGCTCCTGGGACCGTCCTTCCCGCTCTGTACACCCCCCGCTCCCTGCCGCAGCTCCCCGGTGGCCCCGCCCCTTTTTCTCTTCTGTACCCTTCTCACCTTCCCATTCGCCACCCCGCTCCCGCCTCCCAGCTGCTCCTTCCTCCCACTGGCCATTCAGAGAGAAGTCCGCGAGGTGGTGAGCTGTGACCTCTGACCCTGTTCGCAGGGCCGGTCGCTTCACGCACCACGCAGCTCCCTGTGAGTGCACCTGGTCATCCCCGCTGCCACCGCGAGTTCGCCGCTGCCCCTACTGCTAAGGTTTTTGTATTTTTTTCTGTTTTCTGTGTCTGCACTTGTATTTTGTGCCTCTGTATTTGCGACTGTTTTTTCTTAATTTTTGCTGCTCCTGGGACCATCCTTCCCGCTCTGTACACCCCCTGCTCCCCGCTCCCTGCTGCTGCTCCCCGATGGCCCGCCCCTTTTTCTCTTCTGTACCCTTCTCCCCATCCCATTCGCCACCCCGCTCCCACCTCCCAGCTGCTCCTCCCCCCTCCCCCTTGCCATTTATGGTGGAGACCACGCGTACGCGTAGCGGCCACGTGCAGTGGACGGGCCAACTACTTGCTGAAGGTGTGCCAAAGGCAAGCACGTCTACGCCCGTCTGCGCCTGGACCGCGCCAGAACCCCTGGCCCTCGAGGATGCCAGCCCCCACAACGGATTTATGACACCACCACCCTCCACGCACTGAACGCCGGCCAGAACCCCGCCTGCTACCGAGCCACCCCGAAACTCACCCACGGACCCTTCAGCTGCCAAGCCTGCAAATTCACCTGCCTCCAAACCTGCACCACATCCGCCAATCCAAGCACCAGCAACAATCACCTCAAGTGCATCCTGCTCAAAACCTGCTCAGTCCACAGGTACGCCTTCGAACTATGGAACCTCCTCGACACAACATCACCAGACGTCGCCTTCCCCACAGAAACCTTGATGAATGCCTCCTCAGCCCTTCGACATCGCCATAGCCATCCCGGATGGCTACAAGATCACCCTGAGGGACCGCGCCAACCAAACCGGACAAGGCGTCGCCATCATCCACAGAAACACTATCCGAATCACAACCAACTCTGATGACACCCTCACCCCCGCGGAGCCCCTTCACTTCCAGATACACACCGACCCCAAGACCACCCTCAGAGGCACCCTCATCTACAGACCCCTGGGACCGCGCACCCAATTCAGCAAAGCCATTGCAGACTTCATCAGCCCACACGCCCTAACATCCTCAGACTACATCCTCCTTGGGGACCTCAATTTCCACCTGGAGAACAACAATGACAGCAACACCGCCGCCCTGCTGGACAACCTCACCAACCTCGGACTCAAGCAACTGGTGAACACCCCCACCCACTTTGCCGGCCACATGCTTGACCCAATCTTCTCCTCCAGCAAGCATGCAAGCACATCTCCTTCAGCCACTCCACCGGACTACACTGGACAGATCACAGCTGTGTCCACTTCACCTTCAGGAGAACCACGACCCACCACCACCCGCAACAGGTTCCCCGCAGAAGCTGGAGTAAGATCACCGCCGACCAGCTCACCACCTCCCTCAGCCAGAACCCTCCCACCAACACGACAGACCCCAACGAAGCAGCCCGCAACCTCACACAGTGGCTCACCAACTGCGCCAATGACCTCGCACCACTAAAGAAGCCTCCCAGCAGACCAGGCAGCAAGAAAGCCTTGTGGTTCACCAATGACCTCAAAAACTCCAAGAAAACCTGCTGCATCCTCGAGAAAGCCTGGTGCCACGACCAGACAACAGAAAACATAACAGCCCTCAAGAACGCCACCCGCAAACACCACCAGCTGATCTGCACCACTAAAAGCACAACAATCAAAGAACGACTGGACAAAAACACCCACACCAGCAAGGAACTCTTCAGCAACGTTAAAGAGCTCTCCAACCCCAGCGCCTGCAACAACGACATCACACCCTTGCAAGACCTCTGCGACTCACTCGCCTTGTTCTTTCACCGCAAGATCGCCAACATACACAACAGCTTCGGCCCACAGACCACACACCAACCACCACCCTCTGCACCTGGACCTCGGTCAGCAATGAAGACACAACCCACACGATGAACACCATCCACTCCGGCTCCCCAACCGACCCCTGTCCACACCATATCTTTAACAAAGCTGACTCCATCATCGCACCCCAACTCCGAGACATCATTAACAGCTCCTTCGCATCCGCCACCTTCCCGGAGAGCTGGAAACATGCCGAGCTCAGCGACCTCCTGAAGAAACCCACCGCGGACCCCACAGACCTCTAGAAATTACGCCCCATCTCGCTCCTCCCTTTTACTGCCAAAGTCATCGAGAAGACCATCAACAAACAACTTTCCGCCTTCCTCAATACAAACGGATCCCTCGACCCCTCCCAGTCCGGTTTCCGAGCAATCCACAGCACCGAGACCGCCCTCATCGCAGCTACCAACGACATCAGGTCCCTGCTCAACAACAGGGAAACAGATGCCCTCATCCTCCTGGACCTCTCAGCAGCCTTCGACACCGTATGCCACCGCACCATGATACAGCGCCTCAACAACACTGGAATCCAAGGAATAGCCTTGGAGTGGATCATCTCGTTTCTCGCCGGAAGAACTCAAAGAGTCCGCCTTCCCCTGTTCTGATCCGTGGCCACCGAAGTCATCTGCAGCGTTCCGCAAGGATCCTCGCTCAGCCCCACCCTCTTTAATGTCTACATGAGCCCCCTCGCAGCCATCGCACGACAAACACAACCTAAACATCATCTTCTACGCTGATGACACCCAGCTGATCCTCTCCCTCACCAACGACAACGCCAGAGCCAGCCCCCAGGAAGGAATGAAAGACGTCACGGAATGGATGAAGCTCAGCCGTCTGAAACTGAACTCAGACAAAATGGAAGTCCTCATCCTGGGACCATCCCCCTCTGCCTGGGACAACTCCTGGTAGCCTGGGCACCGCCCCCAAGCCAACGGACCATGCACGCAACCTAGGCTTCATCCTGGATTCCTCCCTCACGATGACCAAGCAAGTCAACCCCGTCTCGTCAACCTGTTTCAACACCCTGCGCATGCTCCGAAAGATCTTCCGATGGATCCCCACCGGAACAAGGAAGACGGTCACCCAGGCCCTCGTCACCAGCCGACTGGACTATGGGAACACCCTCTACACTGGAACCACAGCTAAACTCCAGAAAAGACTTCAGCGCATATAGAACGCCTTGGCACGACTCATTCTGGACATCAACCATCACAGCCACATCTCTGCCCATCTGAGAGACCTGCACTGGCTCCCCATCAGCAAGAGAATCACGTTCAGACTCCTCACCCACGCACACAAGGCTCTCCACCACCTGGGCCCCAATACCTCAACAGCTGCCTCACACTCTACACACCCAACCGCCAGCCTCCGATCCGCCAGCCTCGCCCTCGCCACCATCCTACGAATCCGCAAAGCCACTGCCGGAGGAAGATCCTTCTCCTACCTGGCGGCCAAGACATGGAACTCCCTGCCACCCACCTACGGCTGACCCAGGACCATCTCTCCTTCAGGAAACAACTCAAGACCTGGCTGTTCGAGCAGTAGCGACCCCCCCTCCTCCCAGCCCCTTGAGACCCTAACGGGTGAGTAGCACGCTATACAAATTTGCTTGATTGATTGATTGATTGACTATTAGGTAGAGACGCCCTTAACATGCCCCATATTAATAAAAAATTGCAAACAAAAAGTGGCCTTTGTATATGGAAAATGCTTTTTCCAGGTGCAAAATGCCCGATTCTATGAAATGAGTTATTTGCAACCTAAAAAAAACAATGTACATTTGGCACTTAGAATCGTAGCTCACATAAAACATAACATAGATCATTCACAATTTTGTGAGGTTGACTTGAAAATGTAGCAAATCTGACTTTTCTTCTTGGTTACCCCCTATTTTTTGCTTTTTTCTGGATGTTATTTTTCCTTGTTATTGAACTCTGTGCACTGTACATCTGTTGAAGGGGAACTGCTGGTGCTCCTCGATTAGACATGGCTAAATTGGCTTATCCCTATTGACATATTTATCTTGCAGACAAGTCCCTAGTATATGGTGTAAAAATGTGCTCAGGGCCTGGAAGCTAAATGGCACCTATGGACTGCAGCAACTATTGTGCTATCCATACGCTTGACCTTTAATAAATGGCTTCAGGCCTACCATGTGTAGACTGACTACAGCAGCCTCAAACCTGCTGTCAAACCCGTCAAAAGAACACTATTCGACTAGTGGAAATCCCTGTTTTTAAATATTAATAAGTCACCCCTAAGCACACTCTGTTTTCCACACAATAGTGTCCCTGATATTTAAAGTTGGCATGTTTCTCCATGGACTATCCTCAAAAAGTTATTTTCCTTCACCGGGCTATAGCTGTATCCGAGAAAATGGTAAAGTATGATTATAAACTTCAATCTATAACTTTTAACATGAAACAGCTATAATATTCATGAAGTGCCCTTGGCTGCTGAGGGTTGTTGGGAACAAGAACCCTTATTGTTGTCATAAGTAAGTCACTAACAGCTAGTTTAATCAGACCTCATCATGGGCCCACCCCCTTTCTCAACTACTATGAAAATGCACCTCCGATCACACTACTGGTTGGGGGAGGAAGTCTCCTTGGCTACTGAAGGTCATTGGGGGCCAAAAATCCCAAATATTTGCAGCATTAGTCCCACACAGCGGGATTGCTCAGACCTCATTGGAGTCCCTGCCCCTTTTTGAACTGCTCTGTAAATATGTCTCCTGGCACACTACTTTATTAGGAAAAAGTCTAGGGGTGAGAGTCTAGATAACCTGCACTCTGCTGGTGGTTGGCAGAGTATTTGCTTAACTCTGCATCCCAACCACCAGAGTTTACCGCCCACCCTATCAGAGACTCACACACACACCCACTCACACATCCACTCTGATACTCATATACCCACTTGCAATTGGATTGTCCCACTTTTACTCTCTCACACTCAATTACAAACCTACTCAGATACTCATACATTCAGTGAGACACTCGTGCACTCACTCACACACTAAGTGTCAAAGTTTAGTGATTACAGTTTATAAATAAAATTGAAAAACACCTTACAAATTCACTTGAAAAATAAAAGGTCACAAGGATGTTATAGTTAGGGTATCGTTTTTGAAAAACCTTAGAAATGCACTAAACTTGTCACACACCCACTTACCTACCATAAAAACGCTCATACATTTAATCACATACCCACTCCCCCACTCACATACCCATTCACATACCAATACAAGTACTTACACAACCACTCACTTATCCATAGAACCACGTATATACCAACTTACTCTCTTATAGAGCCTGATCAAACAACCAGTCACTCACCCATGCAGCCACTCACACAGCCACACACTCACCCATGACCCGCCCAGTTATTCACTTACACAGCCACTCACACACCAACTCACTGACCCATATAGCCTCTCAACTGTGCTACTCACTCACCCATACAGCCACACACACATTCACTCACACAACCACAGTCACTTACACACCCATCCACACATCCATACAACCACTTATACAGCAACTCACTCACCCATAGAGCAATGCCACAGGTACTCACTCTTCTATGCAGCCACTCACGCACCAACTCACTTTATTTCCAGATTTATATAGCGCACACTTGACCCCGAAGGTATCAGAGCACTTTACCACCAGTTGCGTTACAGATGAATACATATATTTTTATTAGGCACTGGGAAATTAAATGATTTGCCCAGAATCACAGCATGTTGAGCAACCTTGTAGAGATTCAAACGCAGTTCCTGAGCCTCAAGGTCGATCACTCTAGCCATAAAGTCACATCCTCTCCCCTTACACATCCAGTGACTCACCTATATATCCATTCAGATACCCTCTCACTCACCCATACAGTCACTGACACACCCACTCACCTATCCATACAGCTACTCACACAGCCACTCTCCCCCACCCATATAGCCAATGACATACCCACTCATTCAGCAAAACAGACAATCACAAATCCACAGTCACCCACACAGCTACTCAAACACCAACTTATACACCAATACAGCAACTTACACAACCACTCACACACCTGTAAAGTCACCCAGATACCCACTCACACACGAATACATACAGTCACACAGTGACTCACATAAACTATATTAAAAAAGGAATCACTCATTAGTAGTACACAAAGTATACTAATGTAACTTTTATGGTACCTTAGTATATACGTTTCACACTCAAAAATGTTTAGAAAACACTCACAATCACTGGATGCTGTCAGCAGTGATATCATAAGTGATATCGATGATCATGCTATGAATGACGTAAAATGTGAGGTCATAACCAGTGCGCTGTAGGGACACAATTTATAGTTTGCTCATGGAACTATAACTGCTGAATTTTACTGGTTTTGTATGAGTGAATTCGGAGCTCAACTAGAATGTTTCTGTAACCTTTTTATTAGTTTAAGAACGTTTTTATTAGCATTTTGGATTAAATACAATACATATGTCATAAGTAAATGGAAAAATAAAAATATTAAGAAGAATTACAAAACATATGCAATGAGCAATAAATTAGTAATAAAAAGGATATAGAAAGGGGAAAAAGGAAAAAGGAAAATACAAGTATAATAGAAAACAGAAGAGGGGAGAGAAAGGAAAGAAAGGAAAGGCAAAAGAGGGGAAGGAAAAATAAAGATAGGATTAAGTGGGTTGGAAGAAAGATAAGAGTTAAAAGGGAGCCAAAAAAGATCTGATTTAATTTTCAGGGGCACAGAAGAGGATGAAGCGATAGCAATCCTATCTTCATCGCAAACAAAATTCAACCAAGTGTAAACTGAGATTTTAGAATTATCTTTCCAACATAATAAAATAACTTACTTTTGACTCTCTCATAAAGAAAATCAACTCTCTTCTTCAAATTTGGTCCCCATTATTTCTTTCTTGGTGGGGTAGGTTAGATACGATTAAAATGATGATTACCCCCACGTTCTTTATATTGTTTCTATGCTTCCTTTTAAAATTCCCATTTCATATTTCTCCCGTATAAATGCTATTTGCTCTAAATTTTTATGGAATGACAAACAACCTCGAATAGCTCTGCATAAGCTGATTAACCCTAAATCTGAAGGTGGAGTTTGCTTTCCCAACTTTGAACCGTATCACTCCGCCTTCCTGATTAAACAATCCTTTTCTTTGGCCTATGACTTTAATGATACTCTTGTACCTACATGGGTTCTTTTAGAACGCTCTCTGCTGAAAGATTTTCCCTTTCAACATAATGTTTTTATGTCAAAATGTTTTTTTAACTAAAATTCCCTATCTTACAATACTCCCAAACAGTATTCCATAATGTCTTCTCTTCCAACCTATACCCTTTACAATGTTTTTTATTATCTGTTGTACGGTATAACAAATTTCTTCGATATAAAGGCAAATCATTTTACTTTAAGCACTGGAAAGAAAAGAATATTTTATTTGTTCATCAATTTTTTGATAATGCTTCTCTCATTCCGTTTCCGAAATTGCAAATTCTATTTAACTCACCTCTGTCTTATATTACTGAATATGTTATTATTACGTCTGCTATTCAGTCACACTTAACTTCCCTCTCAATGCCTGATGTTATACCCTCCCTTGTTCCTACCTCTTCACTGAATCCCTTATTCTCCCATTCACAACCTAAGGCTGCCCTTGTTTATACATTATTAATGTCCACAGGTATAGATCGTTCTAAATCAATTGTTGAGACTGCATGGGGAAATGACCTTGATATTTCTTTCTCTATCTCATCGTGGGATCGTATGTGGTCCAAATTGTTTAAAGTATCTCCTGCTGCTCGTATTACTCAATCTTTACTTTTCATATATCAAAGAGTCCTTATTACCCCTGTAAGTATTCATACGTTTTCCCATACATCTTCCTTACTATGCTGGTCATGTTCTAAAGAAACTGGGTCACTTAAACACCTACTGTATGACTGTCTCCCTGTTTTATCTTTTTGGAAGGAAATTTGGAAGATAAGTATGCAAATATTTTGTTGTTCTACTCCGTTATCTTTTCAGACTATTTTCTTAGGTTCGTTGTCGTCTGAAGTTGATATCTCTTCTTCTGCAAGATTGTTGGACTTCTTTATTTCTCCTGCATGTAACCTTTTTTTTAATGAATATATATACTGACATAATACTCATATTTAAATTACAACCCATACCCAGTTTAAACCCTAAAAATGGCCACCTTAATCCTTTAAAAATAAAACATATATATATATATATATTACCTATTGGCGGTCGCCATAGGTAGTTATAGTTAGGACCTAGTTTCCATAGGAAATCTGCAACATTCTATTGGGAATAACTTTGGCGCCGGTTGAGGAATTTGCGTGTAATTTTCCAAAATTTAGGCCAGCTCCGCATTGCTCCTTCCCTGGTAGTTTCGCGGGGATTCATCATGCGGGGGCCGAGAAAAAAGGCGGGTCCCAAAACATGTTTTCCACATGTTAATTTCCATAGGACGCTCAGACACGGCTACAGCTCGAACCGCTGAATGGAATTACACCAAACTTTGCAAAATTGTAGGGACTGGTACGCAGAAGTGCCTTTTATATATTTGGTGAAAGTTGGTCCAGTAGTTTTTACGAAAATTAACTTCAAAAAAAATTATATATCTATATGCACGCTTCGAGCGCTCAGGGTACGCGTACAGGTAAGAGCACCCGGCGCGCCACGGAAGTGTGCGAGCGGAAAGCTGAATGGATCTCGGGTGTCTGTCAATATTCCAAACAGTCCGGAGAGTCCGTCATCTTGTGTCTCTGTAGAATCGAGACACAAGGGATGAAAAAAGAAGGGGGAAAAAATTAAAAGGGGGGAGAGTAGACACCCCCTGACCCCCTAGGTTTTCTGAGGGGGGCCTGAGGGGTGCCTAAATTTTCACGGGGTAAGCGTTAGGTGCGTTCCCATGTACGCTTCCAGGTACGCATACCCTGAGCGTACCGCAGGGGAAAACAGTGAAAGAAAATAGTGTAAAATAAGAATTTGGAGTGCTTAGAGGTAGCTCTAAAAAGAGCTGTTGTGTTATGTGGGTGATTTAAGTACCTACAAGTAGGTACCGATGCAAAGTCTAAAATTCATGAGAAAGACTCTGTTCCCCTCATCTGAAAAATGTACACCGTCTCCTCTGTAGATATCTTGCATGTTGTAACTCAAGTTATTGTTGTATATGGAACCCATACCATAGTCTCTCAGGAAAGCAGAAACAGATCATTTAGGGACCCCCTGAGAAGGCCTAGGGGGTCAAGGGAACTCTACCCTGCCCCCTTTTCACGTTCTCAACTATTACATTTCACTCTCTTCTGAAACTACACAAAATGGCGGCAATAGGGTGCATCAGAGACAGTTAGAGAAAGGAGGCAGGAGATGAAGAAGAGATGTCAAATACACATTGGAGAAAATATAGTGGGAGAAGGGAAGTAACTATGAGTAAAATTACTATGTAACACAAAAATGTTGCACTCTATACTATAAGTCTCACTTTATACCACAATCACTTCGCTACTACCTCATAAATTACAAATAAAAAAGAACAATGTCTCAAACAATTTTAAATTTCTGAATATAAAATTATTCTTCTGAATTTTCATAATTTAAAAGAACTAGTAACATGTCATCATCAGGAATTTCCTCATCAATCACATCATCAGGACTCTCCTCATCAAAAGTCGGCAAAGATGGTTCCTGGAACTCTATGGTCTCCAAACATTCGAGAAATTCGCCGTCCAGAGACTGATCAAAAAATCCCTCATGTCATCTCCTCCAACAGAAACTTCTTCATTACTGGTGCTGTCAATAACCGGGACATTCAAAATCTCAATAAAAGTAGTGGAAAATTCTAAAGAAATTTCAACGGTCTCTTCATTGTGATCCATTTTATTCTGAAATTCTTGCTGTAATTTGCAGAAAAAAATAATCACTTTAATTTTTCATTTTTAGTAATACATAATATAAAACTAGCTTTATCAAGTATTCAGTTCTTTAACATTAATATGCACACATTTTTTCAAATACTTTATATAACTATATCAGTAGAGTAAGGGCACTGTAGGGGTCAAGTTGAGACAGGTACTTCTGAGTTTTTAACAGTGAAGTTATCTTTGGGCAGTGTATAGTATCAGGCAGGAACTAGAAATATAAAGCACTGCATGTGATGAAGCCTAACTCAATCCATAACTATAACAGAGGGACAGTAAATAACTAACAGAAAACATTTTTTCAATTAACTTAAAGTGTACAACATAATTCCCCTTACAAATTAACAACTCACCTTTTAGAAAGCAGTAGAGGAGTTAGTACTGTGTAAATCTCACACCAGAAATTGAACACCAAAAATTCCTCACAAATGTACCTCAGACAGTACTATCACAAAATGGCCGTGTTTCCCTTTCATTTTTCATATATATTCATGTACATAACCAATCAAACTTCATCACACACAAATTCAAAACCAAAGTAACATTTTAATTGATTCTAAATTTCAACACTTTCAAATGTGTTTTCCCCATACAATTTTCCATAGGACATTTAGACACGGCTACAGCCCGAACGGCTGAACGGAATTACACCAAACTTGGCAAAATGGTAGGGCCTGGTACATAGTAGGGCCTTTTCTATATTTGGTAAAAATTGCTCCTGTGGTTTTTATGAAAATTAACTTCCAAAAATCTATATGCGCGCTTCGAGCGCTCAGGGTCCGCATACCAGTAAGCGCACCCGGCGCGCCACGGAGGATCCTGAGCGGAAAGCTGATTGGCTCTCGGGTGTCTGTCAACATCCCAAACAGTCAGGAGAGTCCGCCATCTTGTGTCTCGGTAGAATTGAGACACAAGAGGTGAAAAAACAAAAGGGGACTACTATAAAAGGGGGCAGGGTAGAGACCCCCTGACTCCCTAGGTTTTCTCAGGGGGGCCTAGGAAGACCCTGAAGGGCAAAAACACTATTATTATTTTTTTTAATTTCGCTGAGTAAGCTCAGGGTGCGCTTAGAAGGGCGTTTACAGGTACACGTACCCTGAGCGCACCACTGGGTAAAACAGTGAAAAAAATTAGAGTAAAATAATAATTTAGAGTGCTTAGAAGTAGGGTACCTCTGAAAAGAGCTGTTGTGTTATGTGGGTGGTTTAAGTACCTACAAATAGGTACCGATGCAGAGTCTAAAATTCAAGAGGAAGTTCCCCTCATCTGAGAAATGTACATGATCTCTCCTATAGATGCCTTGCATGTTGTAATGCAAGTTATAGTGGTATATGGGACCCATACCGTAGTCTCTCAGGAAAGCAGAAACAGATTTATTCAAATGTTGCCTTGCTTTCTCAATCTGCGGACTAAATTGTTTGGACCAATTCCATTTCTGTCTTTGGCATATATTGGAATACACAAAGGCAGTTTGAGGAAAAAGTGACATCAATTGCCCAAAGGTGTCCTTTAAAAGCATTTCCAGACCTACCCCAGTCAATGTGCCTAGGTAATTTCCACCACAGTGCACAATTATGAGGGCAGGGTGTTGGAGATGCAAAAAGGATTTTACCAATGGTATCAATAGGTGACATCTCAATCCTCTCTATCCAATCTGTGAGAAGTTGGCCTGGTATATGATGCTCACTAGTTCTAGTGATCTCCTCGTACCATGCCAAGCAACTCTTATGATGATTGGTTGTAAGTTAACCTTATAGACCAGCTATCCTAGTAGCGTGGACAAAGCAGCCTTAGGCTAAACTCTGTAAAGGCATGTGAAGCAAGCTGTTTTACTATACACAATCCCCTTGAATACCAAATGAAAGGACACCTCACAGATATATTGAAAATATATATATATTTATTACTACAAGTATCCCCTATGCTCTTTATGAGCACAGAAGCAAATGCGTTAAAACAAAACACAGTTTAAATACTGTCGCATTCTAATCTAGGACCCTGATCGATACTGTGACCGTATGACCCTATACGGCTATAATCCCTTTATTCCCCTATATTGGCATAACGGATCAAATGCAATATTCAGAAACTCGTCTCTGGCCTCACACGATCAGAGCCACATTTCAGAATCTCTTCCTCTGCAACTTCCTTTGCAGCTCATTAGTGCAAATGACACAGCAGAAGCCACTATCTAAGATTCCTAGATTACACTCCGAGTTCTTCAACAAGATAAAACTCAGCAACCTGGGAAATCCCCGCTTGCTATGTTTTGATTAGTAATAGAACTCTAATGAGCACTGAAAGACGATCACTTCCTAGTGACATCTTTATTGACGTCTTATGTCCAAAAACGTACGTCAAACCAGGCACCTTTCAGGTACAAATACTACCAACGTTGCCTTAAGCAAACGCTGATGCAGCTGATCCTAACACGGCCTCTACTATTGCTACTGCTATCGCTGCTAACGAGCGAACGATGGTGTGGTGAACACAGGAGCTGAACAGCTGTCCCCTGCAGAGCCAAGCAAATGCAAGCTGCCCACGGACGCTGCCCCTCCTCCTCTTCCTCGACGCGCTGAGAAAGACGCTGTCTTTTCTCCTGCCGAGAAAATCCAGCTCCGGCGTTTCCAGCCTACTCTTGCGAGTGACTGGGATATTGAGTCCTGGAAGGAGATACAAGACATCCAACATTCTATTCCAGAGGTATGGTGTTGACTAAACCCCTAGAGAGAATTCTTGAAGCAAACCTTGGCAAAACCAACTTAACTAAAACTGCTACTTCCTTACTCCCTTCCAAGTATTAGGCTTAGGTCAGGTACACTGGGGTAGGCGTAGTTAGAAGCACCAGTTGAGGACGTTAGCCTAATGTATGTATGAATGTATATATGTTTTATTCATTTTAAACCATTGTATGGCTAAGAAACCATATCAATGCTTTTACAGTATTATTTCGCAATAATCATTTTACTGTACGCACTTTTTATTATAACTAGTCTTGCAATTGTGGCAATTCATTTCTCGTGTATGAGAAGAAAGACTGTTCAATAAATAATTCCTTTTATTGAAAACGCCTGTCTCTCTATTCTCTGCATATTGGTGAAAGTAATCTGCACAAAACTGACTGAGTAAAATAACTGTCTATTGTTTCACACGACCCTAGAGATTGACTCTTATCTGAGGAGCAAAGTTGTCATGTTGCACGGTTGTTGGAAAACTGAATCCCTTCTTGTCTGTACCAGGGAAGCTGATCACTTCCAATTCAGTCAAGAAAGTTTCCAGTGACCTCTGAGCTAGTTGGTAACAAACCCAATTAAGTTTAGCATAGTCAGTGGAGACCTGGAAGATCCGCACTTCTACGTCCATACTACTGTTTATGTTATTCCAATGCGCAGGGCCTATTGGGAAAATAGGAACTACACTACATGGTGCCCAATGTTTGGTAAGGTGATAAACTAACGCAAGACGTTAGAGTAACTCAGTCGTGCATATTTCACACAGACCCCTTTCTCCCATAAATACTCCAAAAAACGTCTGGAGTGGGTGAAAGGTTAAAATCCGCCTGACCTTAGTAGGAAGAGATTCCTATGTAAAGCTCTGGTCTATTCAACGTTGAAGGATACAGTGTTCCAAAATATTGTGCACCTAATCTTTGTCTCCTTGGAGACCTGCTCTGCAAAAATCTTTCTGACAATAAAATGTCAGTAGAAAACAACGGAACTGATGCCGCAGTAAATGCGACTCAGCAGGGTCCCGATAATACTACTGAACCGGGTGCGACAATCATCCCCGCACATTTAAGAAAATCTATAACGTCAAAACTTATAGAAAATGGACTGACCACACAAGGTGGCACAGTCATCTTCGTGATAGAGGCTCACGAATATCGGCAGACAGAGGTATTCTATTCATGGATAAAATTTCCAGCAGCAAACACCGCAACCCACAAGTTCCACTATTACAAAATTGGGGATCCCCTGGATGAATACGCTCCTTTCGAGGAGATTGAAATCCCATTAAAATACCAAGAGCACCTGCTCTGGTTTAAAGGCGCCCTAAAACATAATGATCATATTACCAGGCAAGGTCCACTAGGTAGACCAGGAGCAACGTGGCCGGTTCTACCCAGCTACACACCACATCCAGACATTGATAAAATGTCAAGTGAAGAACTCTTAGTTAAAATAAGAGAATTAACAAAGGCATATAGAGAGTTAGAAAAATTATTTATTAAAAATAATTTAAACACTCCTAAAAAGAGCTGGGATGGAAATAAACAATCCACTCCCAAGGAAAAAGTTTTCCAGTCCAGAGGAAGGTCTCCTCGACGGAGGGAAAGAACTCCGACTCTAGAACACCAGTCTCCCCAGAGGGAGCCCTCTGAGAAAAGATATAACCTTAGAAATAGGGATCATTTGAAGAAGCCTGATAGATATCAAAGTATTGATACACGTCCCTCTCGATCTTTTTCGCAGAGATCGGAAAGAAGAGGACGGTCAGACCCAGGAGAGCACACCAAGTCCAAAGACAAGGAACCTGCTCAAAGTAAAAAGTTACAATTTCCAAGAAAGAAGGTAGCCAGTATTAGAGTAATCGAACATGCAGAGAATACTGAGGACACAGTTGAAAAACGGGGAGTGGGCACAGACAATGTTAGACAGTGCAGCAGAAATCAGAATAGCCCGCAAGATCCTGATGAGTCATCTGAAGACAGTGGACACGAATGAATACATTCAGGTTGAAACTGCCGACACCAGAGTTAGCGAGCCCCATAAGATATACGAAATAACATTGCGTATAGAGGGTGATAAGACTAGGAAAATAAGGGGTCTATTTTGGGATAAACTCTCAAAAGGCTATGAAATTCTGTTAGCTGAAAAAGATTGGCCCCCAGATTTTGTCAGGGAGTGCCATCGTGGCGAAGAAATGATTATGCCTGCCTTCTCGAATCACATTCCGATTCACAAAAAATATACTTATGCAAGGAAATGGGCAGTAGCCCAGGCACCAGCATTATATAAAAATCATGTAGGATGGGATGAGGACTCTCCTCCTCACAAAATCCAGTTAAAAAGTCAACCGACTGCACAAAGGCAGTATCCCATTAAGCAAGAAGCTAAAAAACAAGTCAGGGAGATTTTAGATCAACTTAAGTACCAGGGCGTGATTGAAACTTGCACCTCTCAAATGAACAATCCTTTGCTTCCTGTCTCCAAATCAGACAATTCATATCGTCTAGTTTTGGACTACAGACACCTTAACGCATGTTGCAAAACATTTGCAGTACAGAATTCGCATAGTGCTGCACTAATGAATAACATAGTTAGGAAAAAATATAAAACAACATTAGACATATCTAATGGTTTCTTTTGTCAAAATATTGCACCAGAAAGCAGGTACTTGACCGCTTTCTCAGTAATGGGGTCTCAGAAAAATTTCTGTAGGCTCCCACAGGGATTCAAGAACAGCCCAGGACTATTCTCAGCTAGGGTAACAGAGTTACTACAAATGTATGATGATGAGGAATTATCTTATGTCGATGACCTCTATCTAACAGACGACGACTTGGATACTCACTTGAAAAGAGTGAACACCATTATACTTGGGTTCGCAACAGAGGGATACAAATTCAACTTTAAAAAGTCTCGAATAGCCCATCTGACAGTATTATTTTTAGGATACGAAATATCAAGTGAAGGAAAAAGCCTAGCGGACAACTTCTTAGAGAAGTGCGCTGTACTCCAAGCACCGAAAACGCTGAAGAACTTACAATCGATTCTAGGTTCCCTGAATTTCGGTAGAACTTACATTCTAAATTACGCGGAGAGGGTTAAACCTCTCTACGAACTAATTAAACCTGATTTGAAACCAATCAACTGGACTCAAAAACACACAGAAATTTTGAGATAACTGCAAACAGACATGTTAGCAAAAACAAAATTAGATACACATGATAACACACGCAATCTTGTAATCCGAGTCATCCCAGGAAGATGCAGATTCACGTACCTAACCTCTAATGAGGGAGGAAAGGTACCAATAGTTTACAAATCACATTTGTACACAAAGGCTGAAATAAAATTCAGGTCAACGGAGAAAATTCTAACTGCGGTTCAGACGGCTGTAGCAAAAGAAAGGGCCCTAGCACAAGGTAAACAAATAATAATCGTTACACCCATACCGGCTTTAGAAGAGGTAAACAAAGCAAGCATTCCTGATGCTAAAGCTTTGCATCCGAGATGGATCCAGTGGGTTAATTCTCTTGCTGCAACAGACGTAGTTTACGAATTTGATCCTAACTTAAAGACACAGGAATTTTTACAATATGAATATGAATGTCCTCTGCCAATTGAAATCCTGCCTCTGGAAGAGTACGGGAGTATTATATATACTGACGGATCAGCACAACCCGCAGTTGGGGGCATACAAGCTTACAGCGCTGCGTGCGCGATTGTTAAAGGCCGTTGGCACAAAGGAAAATTTAGACCAATGGTCACTAAAACACAAACTCTAGGAGATTGCTCAGCTCAACGAGCTGAATTGGTAGCATTTAAGATGGTGCTAGAAAATACCGATCGCGAATTCACCACACTAATAGTGTGCGATTCTTATTATTGCGTACAATCTTATAATGAATACTTGCAGAATTGGGTGGAAAATGGTTTCAAAGATGCAAAAGGTGGCACATTCAAGGATAAAATGCTTTGGGAACAAGTAGTTCTTTTACAGAAAGAACTACAAAAGACTCACGTGATACACACTCTGAGTCATCAACGTGATGGCGTTCACGTTGCAGGGAATTCATTGGCTGATGAAGCCGCGAAGGCAGCTGTGCAAACGGCTTCCGTAGTTGCGATTACTCGGTCACAAACAAAAATAGACAGCGACATTCTACAAGCTGTCAGTGCGTCAGTAAAAGATGATAAAAAAACACTCCCAAAAGGCTTTCCAGAAAAATACTTATATTTAACAGATACGTATAATGTTCCTTTTGCTCGAATCCCTGGAGTGGGGGATAGAGTATTTCCAAACATGGAACACAGGTTAGGACTAATAAAAGCGGCACACGAAGGGCTTGCTTCTGCACACGCTGGCGTTTCCGCAACAATATCACTATTAAAACAGAGATATTGGTGGCCTCGCATGAGAATACAAACTAAGAAGTATGTATTAGAATGCAAAATATGCCAAAGAATGAAAGTATCAACAGTAAAACGACCAGCGCAGACACCCCTTCTCATCTCAGATAAACCATTTGCATGTGTTTACCTGGACCACTGCGGTCCCCTACAAAGGGACGGCAACTATAAATATATCATGGTCGCAGTGGATTCCTGTACGAGATTCATATGGATGTGGCCCCAGCGCTCAGCTGACGCCAGAAGGGTTATAAAAGATCTGCGAGTCTTTATCGGCACATACGCAATTGCCATGTTCCATTCTGACCAGGGTCCTGCTTTCAGCTCTCGAGCTTATAAGGAGGCCATGGCCAGCATGGGAGTTGGATTGCGGTATTCTTGTCCGTCACACCCCGAAGGGAACAGTGTGGTAGAAAGAAAAAACCGGGACATAAAGCAATCTATAACAGCGAAGGTATTAGGTTCAGGTGCTGGGTGGGTCAAACATTTAATAAGTGTACAGTTAAGTCTAAACAACTTGCCAAGAAATTCTCTAAAAGGTTTCAGCCCATACGAACTATTGTTCGGAACTAGAATGCGAATTCAGGACTTAGATAGTTAGGTATCAGTGGTAGAAGATAAGAAAACAGACTTTGACATCAAAGATCGTTTGGCTGTTTTACAGGACTTGAATGAAACAAGAAAATCCTTAAGCAACATAAAGTTAAAGCAACAGCCAGCTACCACTGACGAGGCACCACCAGCCCCAGCAAGGCCTGTCTGGATTCCAAAGATTGGGGATCTAGTCAGAGAAAAAATAGCGGTGAAGAAGGAATTTGGGCCTTCTTACAGAAAAGCAGTACCTGTCTTAGCAATCAATGGAACAAGATCAGTAGTACTACCGCCCCTTGCTGGTAAAAAGGAGAACAGAGTTGTATCAATTGACCTGGTAAAACCACAAGCATGTGGCCTATAATCAACAGTAGGTCCAGTGGACTCCTGAGAAACAACTGAATACCCAAACTTGCAACAATCCAAGAGGTTCAAACTGAAAGACTAATCACATTCGATCAGCCTGCAGTGCACACAGAAGGACTATGCAATAATGCCATGGAACTCGTGCCTCTTGAGACACAGCTTGAAACAGTTCGTCAAGAAACACCAGTCTACAATGATGTGGCGTCAGAATGTGCTACCGAAAGACAAATTGAAAGAACAATTCCAACAATTGACAGAACTGCCTCTGGTTACTTCATCAACTTCGACAACTTTTCTGAGGATCAAAGCAACCCAGAAGTGATGCCAGAAATAAAGACTTTTAAAGAAAAAGCAACAGAACTCTTTCATCAACTCAAGGAAATGTACCTTATATCTCCATGGTTAGAGTTCTGGTTTGGACTAGGTGTATTTTTCCTCCTGCTTTGGCTCATCATGGTACTTTGTTTGGGAAAATTCATTGAAGGAAAATACAATACAATGGACACAGCAAGTCAGAACATCAACTTAGTCCTCAAACCACACAGATCATCCCACGTGAAGAAAAGAGAACTGTCAACAGTAAATGTCACAGCAATTCCAATTCCCGGTGGGGTAGTATGGGAGAAAACTGACTATGAAATATATGGTCCGGTCGAGATCCTGAAGTATCCTCATCAATTCAAGGTTTCCTTAAGTGACTTTGTAAAACCTAGTACATTCTCTGATGATTGGGACTTTGAAAGTACTAATAATATGATGTCTAATATAGTAATGTCAGCAAGATTTACAGAACATGATTATTTACAAGGTTCGTCTAATTATGAGTAGATGTTCTGCTACACACATTATGGTGATCATTACTTGCATAAATCTGCACAACCTATAAATGTTTTTAAGTATAACCAATGGGAACATTGTGCTACTCCACCTAAAAGCAGTTCTAAAACATTCTATGAGAAATTTCAGTACTTCTCAGGGTTTAACACCAGTGATGCAGAAACATTTTATTATAAACTGTTAGATAAAACAGGATTGAAAACAATACTGACAAATACAAAATTGATATATTCAGAAGCATTTTATGAAAAAATGATGACATTTGGTTTTGAATATTGGAATAATAAAATTGAAACAAAAACCATCTGGGGTACAAAAGATTGGCAGGTACAAGGCCTAGAAGCATTATTTCAAGCCTGCATGATCCCAGAGCAAATTATGTTTTTAAATGAAACAATTCAACAAACAACTTGTCTTGGCCTAGCTAAGATCAAAGACCTTAACAAACCGTCTATTCCAAAGCCAATACCTGATAATGCAACAACAGATATTGAAATAGACGTATCTAAAATTTTACATCTAAACAGAACACATCCTGATTGGAAAAAGTGGTTAATCTGGCCTACTGACACAAACAACTGTCAAGATAGATTCCGGAATAAAACACAGGGGTTAACAATGACCAGACAAGACCCTAGATACTCCCAGAGACAACATCCAGGGATAGTAACAACATACAGTGTAGGGAAACTGTGCCTTGAATGGCTAGAATCATCCACACTGGCTGAAATTAAGCAACACTTGTCTTTACTTAAAGAGGGTGCTGATTTGCGCGATTTCATTTTGGGACCACGCAAACAGCGTCAAAAGCGTTTCATAGCGACCAGTATCTATGCGGTATACAACGAGGCTTGGAAAGTCACACAAATTGAAACAGCTGAAAAAATACGAGAAATTGATCGTATTCATTTGGAAAAATCACTTTCTGTTGTGGACAATGGGTTAATGACTCTGTCCTCCAGAATATATTCACTGGACAGCATTGTATCATCTGCCATTGATATAATAGACAAAGACTTGCTAATGTTACAGCATGGCCAGTCACAATTGCGTTCTATTGTACAGTTAGGATGGACGCTGCAAAATCTTCGTTCAGGCTATGTGCCTTGGCGTTTAATCAACACAACGTCATTGTTTTCTATCTTTAACCTTACTGACAAACAAATCAGCTTGGCACAGAAAGGAGCAGACTATACAGTCCTGAGCATCGAAAAACTTGAGAGATTACCATTGATAATGTCAGAAAGTCCTGTCATTGAATGGAAAGGGGCGACCATTCGGTCCCCCCGAACGTATGGTGGAGTACCACGATCCCCCCGGGAAGCCATCTTGGGCGGGAGGCGAGTCTCGGCTGGTATGCCCGAAGCGGCGTAGCCGGGGCGCGCCTTTTCCCGCCCTAGAGTGGGCTGGCCTAGACACCGACGTGGCCGGCCACGCCCTCGGAGGCAGGCGGGGGCGGGTTCACGCCCACCCTGAAGACGGATAAAAGGAGCGGAAGCCAAGAAAGCATCCTCTTGTTCCTGTGCTCTGCAGCTGCACCTCCCCGCTGCACGTGAGCTCGAGACGGAACAAAGAGCCAATTTTGAGCATTGTAATCTTTCTTTTGTCTTACAGATATCCCGTCTGAGAATGCCCAAGAAAGTCGGAAAGCGGGTCGGTACCGAGGAGATGCTCCGCATGCTCATGAAGGAGATAGCCGATCTGAAGAAAAAGGTTGAGGCTAAGGACGGGGAGGGAGGACCGAAACGGCCTTTGCAGGGAACAATCCCCGGTGGAAAAAGCAAGAGGCCCAGAAGGGGAGCACTTGGGGGAGAAACCCCGGTTCCCGAAACCCCACGAGAGGAGCCAACCCCGGTGCCGAAAGAGGGGAATCCAATCCCTGTGGTGGTCACCCCTGTGAACAGGGAGGATATGCCCCCGAGTTAGCGGCACAATTGGCAGCGTGGTTGGGAAAAGATAGCGAGGGCGCCACGGCTGACGACGCCCGGGCAGTAATGAGGCAACTGCGGGAAGCTAGGGAGGCTGCGAAGGCAACATCTTCTGTTCCCCCGCAGGTTCCGGCGGCTGGAAGTACAGCAGGCCCAAGTTCGGCGACAAGCACGGGGTCTACTTCAGGTAAGCGGCCATTGCCGATTGCGGGGGAGGGGTCTGTACCTTCTCGGAAGGAGAAGATTGCCCAGCACGTCCCACAAGAAATCAAGGAATTGATTTGGGCGGATAAATATGTAAACATGTTTTCATTGCTTACCGACCATTACGAAATCGAGCATGTGAAGAGTCAAAAGGAGCTCATGCATCCGAGTGTTTGGCGCGCTAAAATGGCCGCCTTTAAGGTCGACGAGACCATTGGTACTTGGGGCAGAGCGTGGGGCATTTTTACTTCCATCATGGGTGAGCGCAGGCCCGAGTTGTTGACCGAGTTACCCATTTATCAGTCGCGTATTATGGAGTATTCTGTGGCATATGGGGGCAATCAGTGGTTCTGCTATGACAATCTGTTTAGAAAAGCTAAAGAACACAACCCATTGTTGTCTTGGGATTGTTACGACTCCGTGTCATGGCAAAAAATGGAGAGTACAGGGATGTTGAAGGTGCCATTGGTAGGGTGTAACGGGGGGGAAGCTTCCCGCCAAAACTCTGGGACACCCTTTCGGACGGGTGCAGGTAACGAGTACCACTCGAAGCCGAGTGGCAACACAGGTAAAAGAGGGATCTGTTGGAATTTTAACAGAGGGAAATGTACTAGGCCCCAGGGGTCATGCAAATTCAGACATGAGTGTGGGGGGTGCGGGCAGCCATCCCATCCTGAGTCCATGTGCAGAGCCAAAACGGGTGATAACGGTGGTAAGGGAGGCGCCAAACAGGTCTAATATAGGCCGAGGGGCGCCTTTACCGACCCCGATTGATACCATGGCAATGATTCCTTGGCTCAGCGAATACCCGGATCATGCTTCCGCTGGGGTGTTACGGAACGGGTTTTCATATGGTTTCCGCATCCCAGTGGGGGATTTTCAGGGGGTACCAAACTGTAAGAATCAAATGTCGGTCTTACAGCACACGGTGGTGGTGCAGGTAAAGATTGGGAAAGAGGTGACTCGAGGTCGTGTCGCCGGTCCATTCGATTTGCCACCGGTTGCTAACTTTGTTTGTTCTCCTCTAGGGGTGGTCCCCAAGAAGGACCCGGGTGAGTTTCGGCTGATACATAATTTGTCAGCCCCACGTGGTCTTTCCGTGAATGACGCGATAGACCCGGAAGTGTGTTCGGTGCGGTACACATCTTTCGATGAGGCCGTTGCCATGTTGAATCGCCTGGGGCCCGGGACGCTGATGGCAAAATCGGACATCGAGTCAGCGTTCCGGTTGCTCCCGGTACACCCAGACGATCAGCGTCTCCTTGGTTTTCAGTTTCAGGGTCGCTATTACATGGATAGATGTATGCCAATGGGATGCTCGATTTCCTGTGCCTATTTCGAGAAGTTCAGTTGTTTTCTGCAGTGGGTATTCACAAGGAAGACAGGTTTTCAACATGTTATGCACTATCTCGATGACTTTCTGTTTTTGGGGGCAGCCGGGGATTCTGAGTGTGGACAGGCTTTACATGAATTCTGTGTCCTAATGAATCAATTCGGGGTGCCATTGGCGCCAGGTAAGACAGTGGGTCCCTCGACCTTGATCGAGTTTCTGGGGATCGAGCTTGACTCGGTGGAAGGTTGTTTTCGATTACCCAAGGAAAAAGTGTTAAAATTCAGGTTATCCCTTGAGACATGTATTCGTGCTACGAAGGTAAACCTGCATCAATTGCAACAGGTGGTGGGTCAGTTGAATTTTGCCCTAAGAGTAATGCCGATGGCGCGCCCCTTTTCCCGCTCGATTGCACAATCCATGGTCGGCTTGAAGGAAGGACATCATCGCACGAGACTCTCGGCAGAGGTTCGCCAGGACATGCGCATTTGGATTGCATTCCTGGCGGATTTCAATGGTCGAATTGTCTGGAACAAACCAGCGGTGTCTTCCGAGGAGTTGGGGCTTTGGACAGACTCGGCGGGGAGTATGGGTTTTGGCGCCATATTGGGTACACAATGGTCGGCTCAAAAATGGCCGTCATGGTGGCATGAGTGCGGGTTGACGAGTAACATTGCTTTTCTCGAACTGTTCCCTATTCTGGTGGCTTTGAAAACATGGCCAGAAGGGTTTAGGGATCACTCTGTGGTGTTCTGGTCTGATAACATGACCGTGGTTGAGTGTATCAATAGTCAGGCAGCACGATGCAAATTGATTCTGAGACTGCTCAAGGAAATTGTGTTGTTATGCATGCAACTGAATGTACTGTTTAGGGCGCGACACGTGCCGGGGGTGATGAACCAAGCGGCTGATGCGCTTTCTCGTTTCCGTATGCAGGCCTTCTGGGGTTTTCTGCCCACAGCGGACCCGGTGGCGGCACCCTTTCCCGAAGCTCTCTGGTCTCTCGGTGCCCCGAACTACAAAACCTCGTGGGAGAGAGTTTAGCACCCAGGACGAGGAAGGCATATGAAGGGGCGTTCCGTTCCTATTGGGCCTTTTTGGGTACTGCCGGGGGGGAGCTTTGGGGTCAGGAAGAGTTTGTAGTGAGATTCCTGCTCTCGTTACATCAGGCAGGCAAGTCAGTAGCTACGGCCCAGAGGCATCGGGCCGCCATTTCCTTTATGGCAAGGGCTCATGGGATCCAGGACCCGACAGCGTCTTTCGTTGTGCAGAAAGCGCTACGTGGGTGGCAACGCCTTGAGGGTCGCAGAGTAGACGATAGGCACCCGATAGGTCTGGATAGGTTGACCCTGTTATTGTCTGTACTACCGGCAACGTGTTCATCCCAGTACGAAGCAGTGTTGTTCCGAGCCGCTTTTGCATTGGCATTCCATGGGGCTATGCGGGTAAGCGAATTAGTGGCAAGGAACAAGCATGATACGATGGGGGGACTGTGCCGGGAACACATTCAGGTCAGGGAGGAGACGATGACGGTCTCGTTTGTTAGGTCCAAATCCGATCAGGGTGCAATCGGGGACTGCGTAATCATTCAGAGGATCCCCGGGTCTTCCATGTGCCCTGTTGTGTGCGTAGAGGAATATTTAGCGCAGAGGGTGGCAGCATGGGGGGGGACCTTGTTGAGACACGCTGACGCCACCCCACTGACGAGGTTTCAGTTCCGGAGGGTGCTTGCGATGTCTATTTCGGCCGCGGGCTTGAACCCCGGCGAGTTCGGGACCCATTCCTTCCGGATAGGGGCTGCTACAGAGGCTACAGCCAGGGGTCTGAGTGTAGAACAAGTAAAACGTGTGGGGCGTTGGTCCTCGAACTGTTATAAGAGGTATGTGCGATTGCACATGTTGTGAAGCTGTAATGATGTACTCACGCTTCTTGTTTCTGTTTGATTTTCAGTTGCGCAAGCCTACGAGGCGGGGCGGACTGTGCAGTCGACCCAACACCTGGGGACCAGCGGTCAGACATCACCGGCTGTGAAAAAGGAGGTGTGGGTCGTGGGCCACTCATACGTGAGGCGTGCCGCGGACGTATTCAAAGCAGGTGATATGAGTCACGTGGCTGCGGAATACGGGTACAGGGTGTCCTTCTACGGAAAGGGCGGGCTCTGTATTGACCAGTTTCAAGTCTTTTTTGAGGGTTTGTTAGAGCGGACAAGGTCACCGCCGTCTATAATCATAGTCCATCTTGGGGGTAACGACCTGGTGGCCACTGGTAGACGACTTCTTCTTGAGGCAATGCTTTCCACAGTAAGTTGGTTGGCAAGAAGAGTTCCAGGGTGCACTATTGCATGGTCCCATATGATCCCACGGAAAGTGTGGCGGGGGGCTAATTCGGTTACTGCACTGAATCATTCAGTTAGGAAGATAAATAACAAAGTGAGTAGATTGTTTCGTTCAAATACACTGCATTCTGTTTCGCATGGTTGTATCAAGGAGGACAGTATGTATTTGGGGGACGGTGTTCATTTGTCCCGGGTGGGGAACGAGTTACTCATAGGAGACTTCATAGCCTGGTTAAGGGGTTTACAGCATGACCTTTAGGTAGGAGTGTTTTGTGGGGGGTCCGGATAGCCGGTCAACTATCCGGCCTGTGGCGGTAAGGTCATGATCGGTGAGCAGTAATTCGAAGATCCCTATGAGGGGGCGTCACCCATTACGGATGGGAGCGCGCGGGGGAGGTGGCCAATTGGCCCCTCAACGGGGAGGCGGTCCTGTCTAAGGAGAGGCCGCCGGAAGGAAAGGAAAGGTGGTCAAGGCCCCTTCCTGGATAGGAGGGGCTACGGCCCCCCCTGGGGAATTTCCCGGGGCCAGGACATCTGCGACGGCAGATGGGTAAGTTGTGTGGGGTGCGGGAGGGGGTTTACGCTACCTTTTTAGACACCTCACACGAGTCCTCGAACGACCGTTAAATGGCGTCGAGTTTATTGGGGCCCCCGTCAAGTACAAAGGGAAATTGGTAGATGCACTTGAGGTACGCCTCTGTGCGGTCGCTCCTCTCACAAGTGAGGGGGGTATTTCTGGTTTAGGGATCTGACACCGGTTACGACCTTGCCGTTGGCCCTTAACGTTAGGATGTACAATTTCAAGTCAAATGTTTTGTAGGATGTTAGTTCGGCTAGGAGAACCTTTGTATTAGAGATCTGTTAAGGTTAGCCAAACATCGTAATATGGAAATGAAATTGTACATTATATGAAACTGTTATTTTAATGTTTTCTTTTGTTTCATATTTTAATAAATACGGCCGGGAAGGGTGACTCCCTTCCCGCCTTCCAAAAGTTCAAGAACTGTTTCCGGTTTCCCAATTCTTGGGGATTGTGTTGAGAGGGGGTGGCGGGTATCTCAGCCATATGGATAATACACGGGATTATTACAATTCCGATAACAACTTTCCGATTTAAAAATTGCCTTGAATACATACCGACTGGCCAGTATGAACGTTTGGGTAAAGGGTACATTAAGTCAGCATGGAAATTACCATACACACACACATGCTATAGTGACAGCAACAAAAATGTATGTCTTAGTGGTGAAAACTGCAAACATTCACTAAGCGGTATACTTTTGTGCCAGGGTATTAATTTACACGGAGCCTGTGAAGGTAATTCTAACAACCTTTCATGCCACCAACATGTCACACTTGCAACGCAGATAGAGCCTTTCTTTATGCAACTCGCAAATTGGAGTTGCATTCTAATAACGGATCACAGCTGTTGTGGCCTCTTGCCAGAAAAAGCCTATCTCGTAAGCTTAACGTCCATGGTCAAATGCTGTATGCAAGCATTGTTTCTGAGCGGCCCTGTATAATGAGACTCCCATTTGGCCTCGTTTGAATTTCTCTTCTTTACGAATGTATACTTTAAGCAGAATGAAGTCTGTGCTTTTGCAGACAACAGTGCCCATCACGTCATCAAAAGAGACGTATGATCTCCTAGTTGCAAGGACGGCTACGGAGATACATGACCTTTTATCAACAAATTGCCCCGTGCATTTCACAGAAATGCTTAGCCAAATTCTTAACATGTCCAGTGTCATAGGCATCCCAGGCATATTTAAGACAATTTTTACGGGACTACTAACACCATTTCAAGCAATTCTGGGAATCATTCCCAATTTTGTCCATTCAGTCTTTGGCGGCATACCCCTGATTTTGGGACTTGTAGCAGGCATTTTATTTTTGACCCTCCTGCTCCGATATGTCAAGCCAAAGCTCAGACATGACTCCGGCAGGAATGGAAGAAACAATCCTAGCAATCCGCTACCGGGACAGAATAACTAGAGGCCTTGGATTGGCCAGGCTGAGAGATCTAAACATGACCTGGTTCCTTTCATTCAGACCTATATGGCAATCCTGCATCTTACCTGTGCTTCGATGTATGCTATGCGGAGATGAATGCGTGTTGGACACCTGTCTTGCACTTCCATCAGCAGTACCAATGGATATCGATACTTTGCTAAGTCCGATAACGGCTCACACATTGTGTTGTCCCCAGCGGCTACCAATCCTGATGACGGCATTTTATTTATTTATTTTAAATAAATAAATGACGGCATTCGTTGAGACTCCTGTGCTATGACTAGGTGGTGACAGTGGAGCGAAAAACAAAAGCAACATCACCCAGGTACGACCTTCTGAGAGCATTGCTGATCCAGACTTTGATGATAGCAATCATTCTCACACCTGCCAAGTTACAGCACGATCGATCTTGGTCGAACTGTCACCTGATTTTGTAGACCAATTTTTTGAGAGCCTGTCTGATATGATGTTCTCCCCTGAACAGAAACAATAACTTTTGAAAAGCATTCCGACACACAGCGTTCCGATGAACTCTGAATTCGGCCTTCAGTTTTGATCAACAAAAACTTCTGAAAAGCGTTGGAACTCTATTCCCCCGTTCAACAACAATTATTTTGAATTGAACACTTTTTAAAAATATTTAACTTTTTCTGGCACAAAATTATTTGCTTAAAGTAGACCTATTCATAAAGAACAGAAGCTTCTACTTCTATTTTTAGGTATATCTAGAGACATAATAACTTTACATACGCCTCTAGCACATTTTACAGAAATGCATTTATATGTGATGAAATTATCTCGCCCTTCTTTTCTGTATTAAGAGATATTTCATGTGTAATTTTTTCGCAAAATCGTTCATTGATTGCATATGCTATAATTCTGAATGATTTCTATGCATAAAGACGTACAGCACCAATATTTTCATGTATTTCAAAATACGCCATTTCAAATGCGAATATGTATTTTGGGGTGGGTAATGTTACACATGCATCTTATTGCTATAGTTTTTAGTAATTTGATGGACATAAATTTGTGGAGTGGGTGTCGCGTTCTAATCAAGGACCCTGATCGATACTGTGACCTTATGCCCCTATACGGCCATAATCCATTTATTCTCCTATATTGGCATAACCGATCAAATGCAATATTCAGAAACTCATCTCTGGCCTCACACGATCAGAGCCACATTTCAGAATCTCTTCCTCTGCAACTTCCTTTGCAGCTCATTAGTGCAAATGACACAGCAGAAGCCACTATCTAAGATTCCTAGATTACACTCCGAGTTCTTCAACAAGATAAAACTCAGCAACCTGGGAAATCCCCGCTTGCTATGTTTTGATTAGTAATAGAACTCTAATGAGCACTGAGAGACGATCACTTCCTAGTGACATCTTTATTGACGTCTTATGTCCAAAAACTTACGTCAAACCAGGCACCTTTCAGGTATAAATATTACCAACGTTGCCTTAAGCAAACGCTGAAGCAGCTGATCATAACACGGCTGCTACTATCGCTACTGCTATCGCTGCTAACGAGCGAACAATGGTGTGGTGAGCACAGGAGCTGAACAGCTGTCCCCTGCAGAGCCCAGCAAATGCAAGCTGCCCACGGACGCTGCCCCTCCTCCTCTTCCTCGACGCGCTGAGAAAGACGCTGTCTTTTCTCCTGCTGAGAAAATCCATCTCCGGCGTTTCCAGCCTACTCTTGCGAGTGACTGTGATATCGAGTCCTGGAAGGAGATACAAGACCTCCAACATTCTATTCCAGAGGTATGGTGTTGAGTAAACCCTTAGAGAGAATTCTTGAAGTAAACCTTGGCAAAACCAACTTAACTAAAACTGCTACTTCCTTACTCCCTTCCAAGTATTAGGCTTAGGTCAGGTACACTGGGGTAGGCGTAGTTAGAAGCACCAGTTGAGTACCTTAGCCTAATGTATGTATGAATGTATATATGTTTTATTCATTTTAAACCATTGTATGGCTAAGAAACCATATCAATGCTTTTACAGTATTATTTCGCCATACTCATTTTACTGTACGCACCTTTTTATTATAACTAGTCTTGCAATTGTGGCAATTCATTTCTCTTGTATGAGAAGAAAGACTGTTCAATAAATAATACCTTTTATTGAAAACGCCCGTCTCTCAATTCTCTGCATATTGGTGAAAGTAATCTGCACAAAACTGACTGAGTAAAATAACTGTCTATTGTTTCACACGACCCTAGAGATTGACTCTTATCTGAGGAGCAAAGTTGTCATGTTGCACGGTTGTTGGAAAACTGAATCCCTTCTTCTCAGTACCAGGGAAGCTGATCACTTCCTATTCAGTCAAGAAAGTTTCCAGTGACCTCTGAGCTAGTTGGTAACAAACCCAATTAAGTTTAGCATAGTCAGTGGAGACCTGGAAGATCCGCACTTCTACGTCCATACTACTGTTTATGTTATTCCAATGCGCAGGGCCTATTGGGAAAATAGGAACTACACTACAATACACATAAGTTGCACAATATGGAAGAGCCCTACGGGCCACCTAAACCATATACTAAAATAGTGGTATAAGAACCACCTAGCTGAAAGGAAGTAGGCTTAGGGACTGGGGAATCGCTGGAGCTGTTCGGTATTAACAGTGCAGAAGTCAGGAAAGGCCCGCGGGACTCGGGTGTACTGTGGAAAGTGCACGCATATACCAAGGTTAAGTCAATGGTGCGTAAAAGTTACAAAGTTAGTTATTAAGGGGCCTTCCGAGTAACCTAGAAGAATGAAACTTTAGACACTGACACTAGAGGTGTAGACCAGTGTGGGAACACCGGCGATGCTGAGTTACCTCACCCACAGGAAGCTGATGCACAGGTGCGAAGTAATGTCGGGTTTCGTCACGCAGGTCGATGGTGGGTGGAGCTGAATATGCTGCAGGCGGCTCGATGTGAAGAGTTCCGGTGGATCCAAGGGTGGATCTGAAGTGGTGAAGACCTGAAAGCAGAGGGGACTATGTTCAAAGTCACTAGCCAGTGACTACCGTGGAACCAGGATGGAACCAGGCGATGTCGGGTGCAAACAGGCGATGAGGTGAAGATTGTCTCTGCAGCCACGTGAACACGAAGAGGTCGAGGACATCCAGGCATCGGTCACGAGCTGTCCCACAAAGGTTCCAGCTGATGGCCGTGTCGGCTTCTTGATCGGAGCAAACAGGCTTTGGCTAATGCAAGCCACGCAGGAATCGATGCAAGCTTCTCACTTAGAGCAGCAAGGTTAGAGCGGGTGCTCCTTTTCAGGAAAGTGAGGGCTAGTCTGGAGCAACCAGACCAGCAGTGTAGTTTGTAGATTTCATCACCAAAATGGCCACCAGCGGTGTGGCTAGTGATCAGGATGGCGCGTCAAGTGGCAAGATGCAAAAGGGCCCCACGCAGATTGTGGAGATGCTGGGGGGCTGATCTTCAGTGCAAATGCTGCTCGGTGGTGGGGATTCTTAAACCCCAAAGCACAGCATTGATGGTGCCTCGGGTGCTGAGCAGTCAGCTTCTCGAGGTTCTTTGAAGAGGTCCAGTCTCAAGTCTCTCGGTGCCTACATGGGTCTCTTCTTTTCAGGGACTGTGGATGCGGCTCTGAGATGTCTGGGAATCCAGGTCTTGTTGGGCTCTGGGCTCGGGCTCAGGTGGGAGGCGGCGGCAAAGCAGACTTTGAGTTGCTGGTTGGTACCTGTATTCACAAGGTGGTCACTCCTTGGCCACAAGGGAGATTCTCTTCAGTCTTCTGTGCAGCAGAATGTCGAAGTCCAGTTTTCTTCTTAGTTTCAAGTCGATTTCAGGATGATCTGAAGTCCTAGGACACAGCTCCAACTCTGATTCCAAATCTGGGGGCCGGATCACCTACTAGGTCCCTCCTCTGGGTGGGACCAGGAAGGGGGGCGGTTACACCCCCTTTACTTTGTCCAGCTCCACGCCAGGACTGGGGCTGGAAATCCCCAGCACCAGTTTGGACTGGCTTATGCACGGGGACACTTTGTGTGCTCCGGGCATGTCTCAATCTATTCAGCCCTGTCCTACCCAATACACAAAATCCTGTCTCGGGTGGTGCTCGCACCTCCCAATGCAGGAAACCCTTTGTCCAAACCTCCCTCACTGGAAGGACTCCCAGCAGCAGGAGGTCAGACTTGTGTCTGTGTGGCAGCATCCATTTTATGATGCTGAGGCTCTGGTTAACTTTAACCGGGGTTCAGGTTATGTACATGTTGTGTCCCTCTAGAAGGGTGGAATGCTACACCCGTCAACAGAACTGTCGAGGGGGTAGTATTCCAAATCGTATGACACCTTACTTGACATGTTTTGATAAAGCCAAACCAAAGTTAGCAAATAACTGCAAGGATTATAGTGCACTTAAGAGTATATGGCATGGCAATATCCCGGAACAGCTAAGGGAGTTTTCCCCGACAGCTACAGACAGGCTCAGCTCATGCCAGAGCACCATCTCACATGAAACCACGCACTCTGCCTCCAGGATTGTAGAGGCCTGCCATAGGAGTGGCTCACAGGTTAACATGTGTCCAGTTAGGTTAGATATAGATATACTATATCTAAGCAAGAGGTGATTACACCAACTTACCCCAGATGATTAATCAGCAAGTTGTGTCAAATATGTAGGCCAGGCCAGGGGTGGCACAATGCATGCTGCAGCCCCTGGTAGGCCTTGGATGCACCTATGCCCTGGGTACCTGGAGTACACTGTTACAGGGGCCTATAAGGTGAACCAGTTCCAATTGTGTTATGCACCTAAGGTACATGGAGTCCATTTTAAGGAGAGAGCAATTAGCCTGGGGCCCTGAATAGCAGGATCCCAGGCCAACTATGTCAAAAACCAGCTACACACCAGGCAAAACGTTTGGGGGTAACCATAGTCAGATATCCACCTTCCTACACAACCCCCCCAAACGAAAGGAGATAAGGCTATCCTTGACCAGGTAAGCCTATATTGCCTAAGTGGCCATATAAGGAAGTACCAGCTCTGGCTTGGTAACCCCCTGTCTCATGGTCCACTAAGCAATCCCTCACCCTAAGGGTATCTGAGGGTCTCCACCATAGGGAATCTCTACCTGTAGTGTGTCTTTGCAAAGTCAAAGGCTGGTGTTGAGATGGAGTACTGAAGTTAGATTCCTCTGTAGGACTCAGCTTCCTCCAATCACTCTCCACCATGTAGGCCTTTCTTTCTTTGACTGAGTTGCACTGTGCTCCCAGGGTCAACCTCTGGCTACCTGAAGCTGGAGGCTAGGTCCCTCTTGTTGGCTTACTGGAGGGACAGTTCAGGTTTGGGCCCTTGGGGTCCCAGGTTTGGCTGTGCCCAACAGAATCCATCTGTAGGAGGTCCCTAACTAACTTTAAGGGGGATCCCTCAGGAGTTTTTAAAGTCGTCACCTGGATAGGACTGCTATTTTCGGTGCCCCTAATCTGCTGATGTGGGTGCTTTATTTGACAGGGGGCCCTTTTGGGGCTCACTGTCCTTCTTGTCCTCTGCAGCCCTGGGCTGACTAATGCAAGGTAGAGAGGGGCAGGTTACCTGCTCCAGACTGGGTCCCACCTGAGAAGGGTCCACTGCCATCAGAGGCTCTGTCAGGCCAGGCCTAACCACCTCTGGGGCTGTTTCTTCATCAGGGGTAAGATCAGTTCCCTGAGGAGGCTGATCCTTTCCTAGAGTCTGGTGAGAGGGAGATTTATCTTCCTCCTCAATGCTTTCAGTTTGTGTGGAGTGATCCATCTTTTCAGGCTTCACAACACATGTATCAGTTTGAGTTTGGGCTGTGGCCATCACAGCCCCACCAACCTTTTCAGGTGGAGACTCAGTTTGGGTATGGGCTGTTACCATCACAGCCCTGCTAATCTTTTCAGGAGGGAAGTTAGCTAAAGATTGGGCTGAGGTTTGCTCAGCCCTACCAACCTTTTCAGGAAGGACATCTTGGATTGGGGCTGTAGCCATCACTGCCCCACTAACCTTTCCATGGAGATTTACTATTCTAGAATGGGTTTGTTGTTCAACCTCAGCCCAGGCAGAGATTTCCAAATCATTACTAAGTAGTCAATCTACAGGCAAGTTGACACTCTCTTTGGGCCAGTGACACCTCCCCAGCTAAGATTGACTACTGCCATGGGATGTTTGGTTGCTATTCCATCAATGTTTGTCACCTGATATGTGGCATCAGGTAAAAGTTGCCTTGAGGGGACTAGACAATCAGCCACCATGGTGATGCTAGCCCCTGTGTCTCTAAAGGCCTCAACGTTCAAGCCATTGATGAGGGGCTCCTGTCTGTAGGTGCTCAAAGTGTTTGGGCAAGCAGTGAAGTTGGCAAACCCCATGCCAGTTTCATAGACAAGAGTATCTGAGGTAGGGGACCTGGTTAGGCCAGAATTCACCTGAGCTCCAAAAGTAAACCCACCCAAATTCTTGGGGGTGCTCCCACCACCTGGGGGACCACTGCTACCAGTGACAGGAGGTATTGGAGCTTTACCTGGACGTATATTTTCCTTATTACCATTCTTTGGACAACAGCTGTCTGATTTCCAATGTCCAACCTGTTTACAGGCATGGCAGTAAGGCTTTTTCTGGGTAGAGGAAGTGTCATGAGACCCACCCCCATCCTTAGAGTTTTGGTGCCCTGGGGAAGTCTTCTCTTTGGATTTATCCTCACCTTTCTCTTGAGGCTTGGTAGTCTCTTTCTTTTGGTCACCACCCTGGTTCTTAGGCCTGATCCTGGTTCTGACCCATTTGTCTGCCCTCTTACCCAATTCTTGTGTAGAGGTCAGATCAGAGTCCACCAGGTGCTGATGTAGAAGCTGATTTTGACAATTACTTAATATTTGCTCTCTCATAATTAAATTATACAATCCTGTATAGTCAGTAACCTTACTTCCCAGTAACCATCCCTCCAGAGCCTTAGTGGCACACTCAACATATTCAGACCAGTCCTGAGTCTGTGTCTTCTGGGTATCTCTGAACATTAACCTGTACTGTTCAGTAGTTAAGCCTAACCCATCAATCAGAGCACTCTTCAGGACCAGGTAGTTTCTAGAAACCCCATCACTAACTGTGAGGAGTCTGTCTCGGCCTCTAGCTTCAAAGGAGAGCCACAAGATTGCTGCCCACTGCTCCTGAGGGATCTGCTGTACCTTGCAGGCTCTCTCAAGTGCAGTCATCCATTTGTGGATATCATCCCCAGCTTTGTAGGGGGCACAATCTTACTCAGGTTTCTGTTATCAAAAGACATGTCTTTATCCCTGGGGATAATGCTGCCACCAGTGGGTACTAACCCACTCTCTCTAGGCTGTCTTGCTCTAGCAAGCTTCTCTCGGGCCAGGGCAACTTCTAATTCTTGTCTCTGGATCCTAAGCTCAGCCTCTCTCATTTTGGCCTCATGTTCCCTTCTCTGAGGGCTAGTCATCCCCCTTCTGGAGTGACCATGAGAATCCCTAGAAGCTTGGGAAGTATTGGATTCACCTGAGTGATTCCTCCTCCTCCTTTGCTCCTGGTTAAGTCCACCTGGGGGTCTGAATGGGTTGGTCCCAGTATCAGTCCCAAATAGGCTTAAGTTAGCCTGGTTAAATCTGCTGACTGCCACCTGACTATTTCTACCATCATCAGAGTCACTGCTCTCCCCTTCTGTCTCCTCTTCTTCCTCCTCCTCCTCAGGCTGAGTATCTCCAGTGACTTGGTCATCCTCATCTATCTGGACTACAGGGACAGGGGTGTCAGTATTGTCATCTTCAGTGGGAGAGACTCCTTCAGCATTCCCTGTGAGGTCTGCTTTAGAGGTCTTTAGAGCTTCAGACTGGTCTAAGAGCTCAATAAGGTGGTCTGTAGTAGGGGTTGGACCCGTCTTAAGACCTCTTGAGGCACAAAGCCGCCTCAATTCCTTAAAATTTAACATAGCAAATTTGGATGGTGCCCTTGGAGGGTCACTCTCAACAGGGACAGGTCCAGTGGACCCCTCTGCTCCAGACATTGCTCTAGTGTGGGTAAATATGTTGCAATCTACCTACACTGGTGTTTACCTACTAAACCTATCTAGTACTTGTAGTCAGGGTGTGCTACTCCCTATCCTCTACAACAACTAAGTTCAGTAGAACCTAAGTATACTAGTCTTGTTTTATATGTACCTAGCAGGTACCTGTATGATCTTTCAAATGATACTCTCAAAGATTATAAGGGTAAAACAACAGCAAGCTCAAATCCCAACCGCTGCTCACCAATGTGAGAAGTTGGCCTGGTAACTGATGCTCACTAGTTCTAGTTATCACCTTGCACCATGCCAAGCAACCCTTATGAATATTGGTTGTAAGTCAACCTTATAGACCAGCTATCCTAGTAGCGTGGACAAAGCAGTCTTAGGCCAAACTCTGTAAAGGCATGTGAAGCAAGCTGTTTTACCATACACAATCCCCTTGAATACCAAATGAAAGGACACCACACAGATATATTGAAAATATATATATATATGTATTACTACAAGTATCCCCTATACTCTTCATGAGCACAGAAGCAAATGCGTTAAAACAAAACACAGTTTAAATAAACAAAAGTTGCACAATATGGATGAGCCCTAGGGGCCACCTAAACCATATACTAAAATAGTGGTATAAGAACCACCTAGCTGAAAGGAAGTAGGCCTAGGGACTGGGGAATCGCTGGAGATGTTCAGGACTAACAGTGCAGAAGTCAGGAAAGGCCCGCGGGACTCGTGTGCAGTGCGGAAAGTGCACGCATATACCAATGTGAAGTCAATGGTGCGTAAAAGTTACAAAGTTAGTTATTAAGGAACCTTCCGAGTAACCTAGAAGAATGAAACTTTAGACACAGACACTACAGGTGTGTATCAGTGTGGGAACACCGGCGTTGCTGAGTTACCTCACCCACAGGAAGCGGGTGCACAGGTGCGAAGTAGTGTCGGTTTTCGTCACGCAGGTCGATGGTGCTTGGAGCTGAAGATGCTGCAGGCGGCTCGATGTGAAGAAGTCTGGTGGATCCAAGGGTGGATCTGAAGTGGTGAAGACCTGAAAGCAGAGGGGACAATGTTCAAAGTCACTAGCCAGTGACTACCGTGGAACCAGGATGGAACCAGGCGATGTCGGGTGCAAACAGGGGATGAGGTGAAGATTGTCTCTGCAGCCACGTGAACACGAAGAGGTAGAGGACGTCCAGGCGTCAGTCACGAGCTGTCCCACAAAGGCTCTAGCTGATGGCGGTGTCGGCTTCTTGATCGGAGCAAACAGGCTTTGGCTAATGCAAGCCACGCAGGAATCGATGCAAGCTTCTCACTTGGACCAGCAAGGTCAGAGCAGGTGCTCCTTTTCAGGAAAGTGAGGGCTAGTCAGGAGCAAACAGACCAGCAGTGTAGTTTGTAAATTTCCTCACCAAGATGGCCACCTGCCGCGTGGCTAGTGATCGGGATCGCGCGTCAAGTGGCAAGATGCAAAAGGGCCCCACGCAGATCGTGGAGATGCTGGGGGGGCTGATCTTCGGAGAAAATGCTGCTCGGTGGTGCAGCTTCTCAAACCTCAAAGCACAGCATCGAGGGTGCCTTGGGTGCTGCGCAGTCAGCTTCTCAGAGGTCTTTCAATAGGTCTGGTCTCAAGCCTCTCGGTGCCTCCACGGGTCCCTTCTTTTCAGGGACTGTGGATGGGGCACTGAGATGTCTGGGAATTCAGGTCTTGTTGGGCTCTGGGCTCAGGCTCCGGAGGGAGGCAGCGGCAAAGCAGACATCGAGTTGCTGGTTGGTACCTGTATTCACAGGGTGGTCACTCCTTGGCCACAAGGAAGATTCTCTTCAGCCTTCTGTGCAGCAGAATTTCGAAGTCCAGTTTTCTTCTTAGTTTCAAGTCGAGTTCAGGATGATCTGAAGTCTTAGGACACAGCTCCAATTCTTATTCCAAATCTGGGGGCCGGATCACCTACTAGGTCCCTCCTCTGGGTGGGACCAAGAAGGGGGGAGGTTACACCCCCTTTCCTTTGTCCAGCTCCGCACCAGGACTGGGGATGGAAAGCCCCAGCACCGGTTTGGACTGGCTTATGCACGGGGACACTTTCTGTGCCCCGGGCATGTCTCAATCTATTCAGCCCTGTCCTACCAAATACACAAAATCCGGTCTGGGGTGGTGCTCGCACCTCCCAAGGCAGGAAACCCTTTGTCCAAGCCTCCCTCGCTGGAAGGACTCCCAGCAGCAGGAGGTCAGACTTGTGTCTGTGTGGCAGCATCCATTTTGTGATGCTGAGGCTCTGGTTAACTTTAACCGGGGTTCAGGTTATGTACATGTTGTGTCCCTCTAGAAGGGTGGAATTCTATCCCAGTCAACAGAACTGTAGAGGGGGTAGTATTCCAAATCGTATGACACCTTACTCGACATGTTTTGATAAAGCCAAACCAAAGTTAGCAAATAACCGCGAGGATTATAATGCACTTAAGAGTATATGGTATGGCAATATCCCGGAACAGCTAAGGTAGTTCTTCCCGACAGCTGCAGACAGGCTCAGCTCGTGCCAGAGCACCATCTCACATGAAACCACGCACTCTGCCTCCAGGATTTTAGAGGCCTGCCATAGGAGTGGCTCACAGCTTAACATGTGTCCAGTTAGGTTAGATATAGATATACTATATCTAAGCAAGAGGTGATTACACAAACTTACGCCAGCTGATTAATCAGCCAGTTGTGTCAAATTTGGAGGCCAGGCCAGGGGTGGCACAATACATGCTACAGCCCCTCGTAGGGCTTGGATACACCTATGCCCTGGGTGCCTGGAGTACACTGTTACAGGGGCCTATAAGGTGAACCAGTTCCAATTGTGTATGTACCTAAGGTACATGGAGTCCATTTTAAGGAGAGAGCAATTAGCCTGGGGCCCTGAATAGCAGGATCCCAGGCCAACTATGTCAAAAACAGCTAAACACCAGGCAAAAAGTTTGGGGGTAACCATAGTCAGATATCCACCTTCCTACACAATCCACATAATATCCACATTTGGTAAATCAAGGTTGGGCATACCTCTGTTTGCTGCATACCTTTCACTCCATTATATATAGCTGTGTCCCACAATCCAGACTTTAGGCATCTTGAAGGGAGGATTTGTTGTACTCAGATGGGCTCTGGAAATGAAACGGCAGTTTCAATAGTAGGAGTTTAGAAAAAAATGTAGATGAGATTCAGTGCACTTGAAGAAAAAGAAATGATTGGTGGTTTCTGAAAATGCTACACAGCATATAAGGGTGCATGCTTTTGTGTTTTGAAAGAAGTCATTCTAATGGTTGAGAAAAGGTCATTGAAAGGAACATTGCACATGATTAGCTAGTATATTGAGAGCTCAAACACCCTTGCTGAGTTCATTTGCAACATAGTATGATGAACTTTTCACCTGTGTGCTCAGTTAGGTGGGAGTTACCATGGTAACAGGCTGAATGAGCACTGGGGGGATGGGTGAATATTATGTGAGTTTGAAAGTGTCGAAATGTAGAACCAATTAAAATGTTAGCTTGGTTTTGAAATAGTGTGGGAAGAATTTTGATTGGTTAAGTCCAGGGATATGTGTGAAGAATTACAGGGAATCAGGGCCATTTGTGGTTGCAGTGTCTGAGGTGCATTTCGGAGATTCTGCTTAAGAAAATCTGGTGTGTGTGACTGACACTGTTCTAAGTCTTCAAAAGCATTTTTAAAGGTGAGTAATAATTAATTTAATATAGATAGAGTGCTCTATGCACTATGGGGAAGATTAAGAAGCATATTGGGCTTCTTTATTCTTCCATTGTGTGTCATGTTTTTTTGTAATGCAGGTAGAAGATTTAATGGTGCATATTGGAAATATATTTTGGAAATGAGTCAAGTTTGTGCACGGTAATGTAGTTGTCATTTAAATGGGCTGTGCTCTGTGTCTAAAACGATTTACTATGCTAAATGTTTTTTGGTAAAATGTATGGCTTTAACATTTTTGACAAGGATCACACTGAGTGTCTGTGTGAAATAAGGAATTATATTTTCAAATGTTTCTATAATGTCACCTGTGTTCGCTCACAGTTTGCATCTCTTAGCTTATAGGGTACTGTTTCTTTTTGCATTGTGTCTCATGTTAGTATGTAATGCTGGCACAAAATGAATGGTGCATATTGGAAATGTACTTTGGAAATGAGTCAGGTTTCTGCCTTGTAATGTAGTGGTCATTTAAATGGGCTGTGCTCTGTGTATAAAACGATTTATTATGCTAAATGTTTTTGGGTAAAATATATGGCTTTAACTTTTTTGACAAAGATCACACTGAGTGTCTGTGTCAATTAAGGACTTATATTTTCACCTTTTTCTATAATGTCACCTGTGTCTCCTCACAGTTTGCATCTCTTAGCTTATTGGGTACTATTTTCTTTTTGCATTGTGTCTCATGTTTCTATGTAATGCTGGCAAAAAAAAGAATGGTGCATATTGGAAAAGTATTTGGGAAATGAGTCAGGTTTCTGAATTGTAATGTAGTGGTCATTGATATGGGCTGTGCTCTGTGTCTTAAAAGAATTACTATGCTAAATGATTTTTGGAAAAATGTATGACTTTAACATTTTTGACAAGGATCACACTGAGTGTCTGTGTGAAATAAGTAATTATATTTGCACCTTTTTCTATAATATCATCTGTGTCTCCTCACAGTTTGCATCTCTTTGCTTATAGGGTACTCTTTTTTTATATTGTTTCTCATGCTTTGATTCAATGCTGGATTAGAGATAGATGACACAGGCAGAGAGTGAGATGAGACAGGCAGACAGTGAGATGTCACACGCAAAGAGAGAGATGACACACAAAGAGAGAGATGGTGCAGGCACACAGTGAGATGACACACGCAAAGAGAGAGATGACACACACAAAGAGAGAGATGACACACTCAAAGAGAGAGATGGGGCAGGCACAGATTGAGATGACACACGCAAAGAGAGAAATGACACACACAAAGAGAGAGATGGTGCAGAGACTGAGTGAGATGACACACACACGGAGAGAGATGACACACACAAAGAGAGAGATGACACAAACAAAGAGAGAGATGACACACGCAAAGAGAGAGATGGGGAAGAAACAGAGTGAGATGACACACGCAAAGAGAGAGATGGCGAAGGCAGAGAGTGAGATGGCACACGGAAAGAGAGAGATAGCGCAGGCAGAGAGTGTGATGACACACACAAAGAGAGAGATGACACACACACAAAGAGAGAGATGACACACACAAAGAGAGAGATCGTGCAGACAGTGATTGAGATGATACAGGCAAACAGAGAGATGACACACACAAAGAGAGAGATGTGAAGTACCGTTTTTTTTAAGAACCCAGCGGTGCCAGGGAACAACACCCGAAGACTTCGAGTCCTTCCTGTTTCAGACTACAGAAACACAGAGTCTTCTAGGTGAAGTCAAAGATCGTATTTATTGGCTGCAGCCAGTAACAGGTATCCTAGAAGTACAACAGCATGTATGTTCTCAGGAGACTGCTCAAACTTACAAAGCCAGTCTTCTTCTTTTATACACAATAATACGCTTCAGGCAAACATTCCTTATTTTACAGTTGACCATTCGCATATTTTCACTACAAAGAAAAAGCAGAGTCATGATTACAAGTCCACATTTCAGTTTGTCCAACCCATAATCAATTACCCGGCAAGGCCCAGTATTTTCATCAGATATCGACGGACCCCTAATAAAATCGGGCACCTCCTCCTTGTAAAGCGAGTCATAAAGCAAGTAACAGGGACAGGTGCATGTAAGATTACGCATGGTTTGTGTGCGATGAAAGGTTTATGATATGTTGTGCCTTGATACTAATCTCGCTCGGCCACTGGGAAAGGACCTGGCCGAACAGGTTTGGCTTTGGGCAGTGGAGTCAGCTTGCCCGGGTCACAAAGGAGTCAGCGAAGGTGTACGTGTCTTTCAGGGACGACTTCGGCTTAGTCATTTGGCTATGTGAGGGAAATCACAAAATGGCTGCCGTTCACAAAATGGAACCCGAGGGTTCAGGACGGGAACTCCGTTTTCAGGGCGATTTCGTCACTCGATCGTGACGAAAATGCTTACGCACAGTGTTTAAATCATTACCGGTCTGCCGATACCAAAATCGTCATGGTACGACGATGTTTATAGCACGGGTCCAGAATTTTCAGTCCCACAGACCCTCCTTTTGCCCTTACATAGGCAAATAACCTATACTCACGCTAATCTGAATCCCGGTCTATATTCATAAAGTCACTGAGATGTTGCTGTAGCATCATCCTATTACTTAGCTCATTTCTTGATACAGGCTTCCTTACGCACGATGTAGCACAAAGGCCACATATTGCAGGAGCACACTGTACGCACAGACAGAACAGGAAAAGAATGGCTAAGATCATCCCAATGACTATCAGAATCTTCCATCCCCATGTCGATATCAGTCCCCAGAACCACCCCATTAATGACCAATCTCCTTCATCCTTGTGAATAGATTCAGAGATTTTGTGCAGTTTGGAAATGGCCTTGTATACTGTCGGAGCGTTATCTGGGATGAAAACGCAGCAACTTGATTGGCTCACTTTACATACCCCACCTCGGTCTGCAAGTATGACGTCTAACGTGACTCTGTTCTGAAGAGTCGTAAGACGATCCAATTGGAGCTCAGCAGTCAAGTTACTAAGGGCACCAGCTATTTCAATTACAGTGGATTCAACTACTCTTGTCCATTGCCTTATGTTCCTGCTGTTCACCATTGGCCCCCAAAACGGCAGAAAACCCTTTACAAAATCTCCAAACTCTTGTCCGGCAGTGTCGTCTTTACTCACGACCCCTCTAACTATCCTTGTCTTATGGTAGTCTGCTGCGGCCGTGTAGGTGGGAGGCAACAGGAACGAAACAAAACATGTGCCCGAGAAGTCAGGGGGCAACCATGTATAGGCTCTATCATGGCAGATTAAATAGGTACCCTTAGCTGGTAGGAACGAAGGAGAAGTCCGGGACGTAAAAACATATGTTTCAGTGCAGACTATTTTCCCTAACTGAGCTCTGGGATTTTCGCCATTACCCTGATGGGGTACAACCCAAATCGGGGAGGATCTCTTTGCTTGCTGGTTCTCACTCAGAGCAACTCTATATCCTGTTATGTTCCATCTAGTGTATGCTTGCGACTCATCTCTGGGAATGGTTCTGTACGAGTCGATGTCTCTGCTCATATTTGTGATTCCCACTATTAACGCTTTGTTGCTCGAGTTACTTTTTGCAGAACGTGGGGGATATGGTTCGATGGCATATATGAACATCGTCTGAAACGCCCACAAAGAACCATAGTAGCTGAATGGTAGAACCAAGTACGGAATACCCTTATCGGTAGTATGTGGCATAAGACCACACACCCAACAGTTAGTTGTGTTCACCACTAGTTGGTGTTGGTGTAAAAGCTGAATGAATGAGTTATTGGCAAATTCTGATCTCCTAGCGGACTCGTGTTCAGGCAGAGGGTAAAAAGAATGTGAGGAAACAGTAGAAGGAGGTAAGGGCTGTGTAGTGGATGCAAATGTCACTTGAAAAGTGAATAAAACATATCCTATTAAAAACATCATACCGCTAAGCAACATGGAAATACATAATATCAAAAATCGTGTCTTTGTCATTATTATACACATTTCGGCTTTAAAGTTCATCACTTTGGCAGGTCTCTCCATCTTGAAAAACTCCATCCTCTATAACTGCTGCCCGCGGCGGTAGGGTGATTCTGCTAAGGAATGCTTCTGTCAGTCCAGGGCAACTCCCTTAGACCAACCAGAACCGTCAACCTAACGTCTTTGGCTGCACCCCAAAGACTTGAGCAGCCGCGACCTTAGCAGCTGAACCCGGATGGCGGTTCGAAATACAAAAATAAGCAAGTTTCTGAGATGAGAGAGCTGTACCTTTAAGAATAGGAGAGAAAAAAATGTATTTGTCCATAGTCATAGTTCTCGGCCTCAAATTATAACGTGTTCTTCCAGGTGCTGTCTGGTCTCGGAACAAGAGTTCAGGTTCTGTAGTGTTCAATCGAATTGACGGTTGCACAGCTGATTGCAAAACATTATCGCTTTCTTGTTCAGAAGTTGTTCAGAAGTTGTTCCTTTCACACGTGCATCGCTAAAAGGCAGAAAACGAGGCACAGTCTCAGTCTTAGAGTCGGCGATCCCCTCTTGGGTCCACTGGTCGTACGGTAGAGGCAAAGGAACCCTCTTGCAGTGTACGCCGTGGACCCAGTGTTTTTTCCCTTCCACTTGTTGAGAGAAGGACTAGATGAGGGCCGGTCCACCGGGGCTGATCATTCTTTGTTCGCTGGAAATTCTTAATCAGCATATAGGTTCCAGGATCGATCGGGTGTCCTGGAGTTTCAGAGACCTGAGGCAGGGTGTCATGGACCTGTTGGTGTAAAACACGTAATTTAGCCGTCAATTCGTACAAATAATCAAGCAGTACAGGGTGTTCTATTTCGCTGAATTTGGTTGGCCTTGGCACTCCCCATATGTTGGCCGGATGGCCGAACATGATCTCATAGGGACTAAGTCCCACTCGAGAATGCGCAGTCATTCTGGTTGATAGGAGTGCCAAGGGCAGAGCGTCAGGCCATTTAAGACCAGAGCTCGCTTGGATTTTGGCCAATTTAAGTTTCAAGGTGCCATTGTAGCACTCCACTAGTCCAGCTGATTGGGAGTGATTTGCAGCGTGGAACTTTTGCCGAATGCCTAACCCTTCACATACTTTCTTCATCACTCGACCCACAAATTCACTCCCTTTATCACTCCAGACCATTCTCGGCATTCCAAATCTGGGGAAGAATTCCTTGACAACGGCTTTAGCTGTGGACAAGGCAGTGTTGTCCTTTAGTGGATATGCTTCTACCCATCTTGAAAAGGCACAAGCAACAACGAGTACGTATTTCAAATTGTTGCACCTTTCCATGTGGATGAAATCTAGCTGCAAAACCTCGAACGGATACGTTGGAGGCACAAAATGACCAGCTGGAGTTGGGGTTCCCCTGCCAGGATTGTATTTCAGACACACCATACAATTTTTGACCACATTCTCCTCACACTTCGGGATTCCAGCATTTTGCCATACTGGAGCTAATAACTTACAAATCCCTTTCACGCTGATATGAGCCATTCCATGGGCCATTGTCACCACTGCAAGCACATACGCATCGGGTAACAACCATCGCTGATGCTCTGACAATTCAACCTAACAACCATTCGCATCCAATTTACCCGTACTCTCTCTCCACACACTCAATTCTTTCTCTGTAGCTTCGGCTTGGATAGATTTCACACTTTCCATCGGGTCTTCGCACATTCCGACGTCACCAATCCATCTTGCAGGGCCTGCGACATACATTCGACTCATCACATTCCTTGCGGTTTCTTTCGCTACTTCATCCGCAAACGCATTTCCGCGACCAACATCATCCATAACCTTTTTGTGTGCACTGCATTTCACAATCGCAACTTGTAACGGCAAGGTCAGTGACTCGAGAAGCTCATTCACCAACTGTCCATGCTGGATCTTAGCACCATGCGAAGTCAGGAACCCACGCTCTTTCCACAATCGTCCAAAACTATGAGCAACACCAAAGGCATACTGACTGTCAGTGTACACATTTACTCGTTTTCCTTTCGCCAACACACATGCTCTCGTGAGTGCAATCAATTCTGCTGCTTGTGCTGAGTTGTGTGGGATACGTGCAGTTTCAACAATCGTGTGTAAAGTCGTAACAGCATATGCCGCAGTCGTATCACCACTCGGCAGCTTGAAGCATGAACCATCCACCCATAAAGTACCATCACATTCTGGAAGAGGAGTGTCTTTATGGTCTATCCTCCCTTTCGTTTCTTCCTCAGTTCTAAGACAACAATCATGTTTTTCAACATCGCCTGTCTCTACTGAAATCGGCAATAACGTAGCTGGATTGAGTGTATTGCACCTCTTTATGTGCACATGACTCGCTAGGAGTGTCAACTCATAACCTGACAATCGAGCACTAGTTAAGTGCTGCGTCTTGGTTCTGTTTAGCAAGGTGTCCACCGCATGTGGAACCATTACGATCAACACGTTATTCATCATTAACCCAGCACTGTCGAATAGAAACAGCTGCTGCGGCTGTGGCTCTGAAACAACTCGGCAACGCCCTAGCTACCGGATCCAAAGTCGACGAAAAGTACGCGCATGGACGCTGCTTGTCCCCAAAGGACTGTGTCAACACTGACAATGCACAACCTTCTTTCTCATGGACATACAATGTAAAGGGCTTACTGTAGTCGGGGGTACCCAACACAGGAGCCGAACACAACGCATCACGCAATTCGGAAAAACTTTTCTGACACTCTTCAGACCATGGAATGGGATTTGGTGTATCTTTACAGGTTAATGCCACCAAAGGTTTGGCAAAGAGAGAAAAATTCGGTATCCATTGCCTACAAAATGATGTGATGCCCAAGAAGGCACGCACTTCTCTCTGTGTCCACGGCACACTCAATCTTGCAATTGCCTGAATTCTTTCTGGGGTCAGTTTCCTTCCCTCCTTCGATAAGAGATGACCTAAGTAGGTCACTTCTTGTCGACAATAGTGCAACTTCGAAAGAGACACTTTGTGATGCAAATCAGACAAATGACGCAACCACGACAAGGTGGCTTCTTTACAAATCTCCTCAGTATCTGCAGCAACAAGCAAATCGTCGACGTACCGAATAAGTGTAGCGCCATCAGGTAAAACAATCGTATCAAGCTGTGTTTTCAGAGCCTGACTATATGTTGATGGGCTTTCACAATAGCCTTGAGGAGCGCGTTTGAAGCTGAAACTTCGGCCTCCTAAACTGAATCCAAAAATATCCCTGCTCTCCCCGGCAATCGGGATGCTGAAGAAAGCATTCTTCAATTCAATCACCGAGAACCAAGTGGCTGAAGCTGGAATCATTGTCAATAAGGCAGTAATATCAGGGACAACTGGAAACTGTGGCACAACGATCTTATTCACGTTCTAAGATAAATCACAAACCTGAAAACAGGTGGCTGGGAAGGATCAGTACGCTTCAACACAGGCAGAACGGGACTATTGCAAACGTTGCCTCTTGTCTCTTCAAATACATCTTTTTCAATCAAATCATAAATGATCGCTAACAACGCCTTTTCACCTTCACTAGAGATCTTGTATTGTGGAATGCGCGGCAATTTAACATTGGCTTTCAATGTCACAACATATGGCGGTATTTCCAAAAGACCCACATCGTTAGGACCAGTAGCCCAAAGAAAATCCGGAAGAAAAGACAATTCTGTCGGAATTTTATCCTTCGACAAATACATTGGAGAAACCACTCTCTTGCCCAGTGTAAGTTGTACTCCCAAAGGAGAACAGTACAAGGTTGCATACAATCTTTTCAACAGATCCAATCCCAACAAGTTCTCACCACAACCTGTTGTAAGAATAAGGGGTGCTTCCAATTCGACAAGGTCCAACAGAAAGAGACATAGGACTAGAGATCGGGTTTCTAACCGGGGCGCCAGAAAAACCTACTGAAACATTCATTTCGCCAGACAAAGGTGCGACAGGGCGTTTGGAGTGCATAATAGAACTCTTTGTAGCACCAGTATCCAACAGAAAAGGTTCTGACACACCTGATGTAATCACCTCGACATAAGGTCCATTCTGATCTACTGGAACTGAAACAACTCCCTCTCTTTGTCCATGGCTGTCCTAGCAATAAGTATGGGCGGAAAATCCGTCCGCTCGTGGATTTTGCGGATTTTCGGTAAATTCGCAATCCGTGAGATTCGCAAATTTCCCGCAAAATCCGCAAATTCGCACGCAGCGGATTTTTTTTTCTGGGTTATACAATTTTGCGGCGTGCGGCGTTCACTTACCGTCATTCAGCGTTTGCCGAGTTGTTTTTCTCGATATTTTGCGAGTGCTGCGCCATTTTGGATCTTGCTGCGGGATCCCGCTGGAATTTGGCGAGCGTGATTACGTCATCGCGGCTTGCCACCTTACACAGCGAGAGTTTGTCAACGCGAGTACGCCGTGTTCACGTATCGCGGAAATTCGCAATTGCGACCTTGTAGATGCGGCGAGCAGGAACAATCTTGCACTCGCGAAAATACAAAATTTGCAATTCTGCACAAGAAATCCACCAGCAAGCAGCATAAACCTTCTGGAAATGATGATTTTTCTCTGAATAACTCCTCAGGTTGACATTTGCCTGCACTTTTTTTGCGAGGAGTCCATTTTGGGGAGGGGGGGTGGAACGGAAGGAAGTGCCCCACAGTCTCCAACTTCCTGTTCCTGTCCAGCAGACTCCTCCCAGTGCTTTGTCCATCTCCTGTTCACTTTTCATTTGGATCTGGAGCTGGAAGGATTACTTTTTGTGGATGCTGCTGGATATTTGGATTTGAGGCCTTTTTGACTTTCTTTGGATCACTTTTGGATTAGAAATTTCACAAGTAAGCTTGTTTGGGGCATTACAGTTGCTGCAACTACAATTTTGGCATTTTCGATTTTTGGGCTGTTTTGGGGCCTTTTGCCCAGGGGTACTCAGTGGGGGGTGGACGGAGTCTTTCTGTGGGGTGTCTTGAATTTAAACATCATGGAGGGGCTGGAAGGCTTGGGATTGTGCTGATTTTTCAGTGATTTTCGTTTTTTTGGGCTGTACTTGTGGCCTTTTCGCCAGGGGTAGTGAATGTTGCAAGGGCCTAGTCTTTCTGTGGGGTGTCTTGAACTTAAACATCATGGAGGGCATGGATGGAATGGGATTGTGCTGATTTTTCTGTGTTTTTTGATTTTTGGGGGTGTTCATGGGGAGGGACAGGCCATGTGGCTGGGGGCCATTTTGAGTGCTGCTACAGGCCCTGGCCATGTGCTGGGAGGCAAGTGGCCATTTTGAATGCAGGCAGTGTTGTTAGGCCTGCAACCATTTTGCCTAGTTTTCAACCTTTATGTCCAGGGGTAGTGAGTGTTGCATGGGCCTAATCTTTCTGTGGGGTGTCTTGAATGTAAACATCATGGAGGGGCTGGATGGCTTGGGATTGTGCTGATTTTTCAGTGATTTTCATTTTTTTGGGCTGTACTTGTGGCCTTTTCACCAGGGGTAGTGAGTGTTGCATGGGCCTAGTCTTTCTGTGGGGTGTCTTGAACTTAAACATCATGGAGGGCATGGATGGAATGGGATTGTGCTGATTTTTCTGTGTTTTTCGATTTTTGGGGGTGTTCATGGGGAGGGACAGGCCATGTGGCTGGGGGCCATTTTGAGTGCTGCTACAGGCCCTGGCCATGTGCTGGGAGGCAAGTGGCCATTTTGAATGCAGGCAGTGTTGTTAGGCCTGCAACCATTTTGCCTAGTTTTCAACCTTTATGTCCAGGGGTAGTGAGTGTTGCATGGGCCTAATCTTTCTGTGGGGTGTCTTGAATTTAAACATCATGGAGGGGCTGGATGGCTTGGGATTGTGCTGATTTTTCAGTGATTTTAATTTTTTGGGGCTGTACTTGTGGCCTTTTCACCAGGGGTAGTGAGTGTTGCATGGGCCTAGTCTTTCTGTGGGGTGTCTTGAACTTAAACATCATGGAGGGCATGGATGGAATTAGATTGTGCTGATTTTTCTGTGTTTTTCGATTTTTGGGGGTGTTCATGGGGAGGGACAGGCCATGTGGCTGGGGGCCATTTTGAGTGCTGCTACAGGCCCTGGCCATGTGCTGGGAGGCAAGTGGCCATTTTGAATGCAGGCAGTGTTGTTAGGCCTGCAACCATGTTCCTAGTTTTCAACCTTTATGCCCAGGGGTAGTGAGTGTTGCATGGGCCTAGTCTTTCTGTGGGGTGTCTTGAATTTAAACATCATGGAGGGGCTGGATGGCTTGGGATTGTGCTGATTATTCAGTGATTTTCGTTTTTTTGGGCTGTACTTGTGGCCTTTTCACCAGGGGTAGTGAGTGTTGCATGGGCCTAGTCTTACTGTGGGGTGTCTTGAACTTAAACATCATGGAGGGCATGGATGGAATGGGATTGTGCTGATTTTTCTGTGTTTTTCGATTTTTGGGGGTGTTCATGGGGAGGGACAGGCCATGTGGCTGGGGGCCATTTTGAGTGCTGCTACAGGCCCTGGCCATGTGCTGGGAGGCAACTAGTCATTTTGAATGCAGGCAGTGTTGTTAGGCCTGCAAACATGTTGCCTAGTTTTCAACCTTTATGCCCAGGGGTAGTGAGTGTTGCATGGGCCTAGTCTTTCTGTGGGGTGTCTTGAATTTAAACATCATGGAGGGGCTGGATGGCTTGGGATTTTTTCAGTGATTTTCGTTTTTTTGGGCTGTACTTGCTGGCCTTTTCACCAGGGGTAGTGAGTGTTGCATGGGCCTAGTCTTTCTGTGGGGTGTCTTGAATTTAAACATCATGGAGGGCATGGGATTCTGCTGATTTTTTTGGGGGGTGTATAACTGAACTGATGTTCCTCTGTCTTCCATTGCTTTTAGGTGCACAAGACTCAAGAGAACCACCAGTGCCAGGAAGAAGTCCTGCAGCGGTGTGTGTGTGCAGCATAACGTCATGCGACGTCACGTCTGGCCACAGACAACTCTGCAACTCGTGCAACTTCAGCCTGCTGTTCTGACCTGCTCTGTAGAAGATGGGCCCAAAAAAAGTTCCCCGTAGCTCCTCTACCAAGAAAGTTGCCAGTAAGGAGCAGAAGAAGCAAGTTACCAAGGAGACTGGTGTGCCGCCCGCCACGTTTTTTGGGAGTAAAAAAAAAAGTATGCCTGCAGCAGCAGCGGGATCTGCTGGGGACCAAGCTGGGAGCAGCACCCCCGCTCCATTGGGCTCAGTGCCACCACGACCACCACGCCAACTTAAGTCCAAGCCCTTGAGTGCTGCAGAGGCACTTAGTCTAGTTGTTCAGTCACCATCGACCAGTGATGTTGGTTCATCGCATGAAAGTAGCAGCAATATCCCTGAATCAACACAGGTTGTTGTAACTAATCTGACGAGTGTTGAACAACCACAGCCGCAACAACAACCACATGTGCAAGTACAAGCCCAAGTACATGTGGAAGGAGAGGCAGCGCAAGGAGATGCACAAGCAGAGGTGCATGGAGGGTCACAAGTGCCCACAATAGTTGTTCCTCCAGTAGTAGGGGCACATCAGGAAATCGACAATCAAGGCGAGGTATCATTTGAGGAAGCCACTCCTCCTGATGATCATTCATTGTCTTCCACACCCCTAGCAAGGAAGAGATCAAGGGTGAGGTCTACATCTTCTTCAAGCCCACCTCCTTCTGATGATATGGATGAAAATTGGGAACCACCACGGCCATCTGAGAGTGAGGCACACCATGATCTGACAAAGGTACTTAACCCCTTGCGTGCGGGGCGTATTTTCCGCCTGTGCTGACTCCGCCTTGCGCAGGCGGAGTCATGACGGAATGGTTCCGTCATCAGCACAGCTCAACTGATGCTGATGACGGAACCGTTCTGTCATCAGCACGCAAGGGGTTAAGCGTAAAAGGAAGGTCGTCGAAAAACTCATAGTTATGGAGTGTGATGAGGCTCAACAAGAAGTGGCAGATACTGCTGCTGATGAAGGCTCTCACGATGACGAACCAGTCATCATAAAGGTCACTGCAGCCCCAGCGGGCATGCAGCAAAAAGACATTTTGACCCTAGCCCGAGAAGCTGCTGAGCGTGATGATGTTGTCGACGAGGTAAGCATGGGCGGAAATTCCGTTTCGCTCGCGGATTTTGCGGATTTTCGGTAAATTCGCAATCCGCGAGATTCGCGAATCTCCCGCAAAATCCGCAAATCCGCGAGCAGCGGATTTTGCTCGCACTGTTCGCGTGAGTTCGCGGCTTCCCAGTTCAACTTCGCGCCCCGCGAATAAGTGCAAAATTGCAGAAATACGATCTTAGCAAAACTGAAACTACTTACCAGGTTCAAAAGTTCAGGCTCATCATTAGTAGCCATATCCTGTAGTGCTTCCTGAGGGGCCCCTCCAGAGTTCAGTTGCCAGTTGCAACTATTATGTGACCCTGCTCTGAACCTCAGAATAGTTACACATATGCCACAAAGGTCCTGAATTACAGCTAAGGGAGACAAGCAGGAGCCAGGCTGGAAGTTCAAATCCATTAATCAGCCCCTAATTCATTATTGTCAGTGGGGGCAGGGCAGGTGTTGTAACTAATTTTGCAACAATGAAAGCACTTAGCAAGTGCAAAAGATCACTAATCAGGAAGCACTAAGGAAGCAGGTGCCAGCTAAAAAAATATTCTGTGACACATTAATCAGCCCCAAATTAATTCAGGTCACTTGAGGCAGGGAAGGTGTGCTTGCGTTGCCACAATAATGTACACTGACTGGACAACCAGAGGGTGCTGTGATGAAACAGAGGGTGGCATGGGTGGGCCAGAGGGTGGCATGAGTAGTCAGAGAGTGGCAGTGGTGACAGAGAGTGGCAGTGATAAAGAAGAGTGTCCCAAACAGGCTGGACACGTAGAAACAACAAGTTCGCGAAACTTGCGACCCGACAGGTAAGTTCGCAATTTGCGACATTGTACAAAACCCTCGCGAACTGGCAGAAACCCGCGCAAACACAAAAATAAAAAATCCGCAAATTCGCGAGACTTCGCGGATTTTGCGGATTGCGAGTTCGCAAATCCGCAAAATTCGCGAACGCGAGATTCGCAAAATTCGCCCATGCTTACGACGAGGAGGCAATGGAAGAAACACCACAATCATTGGAGTTAACTAGTACACCAACACCTACCGCTTCCATATTTCTTACTCGCCAGAAGGGACCTCCATCCACCTCGACCTCAATTAGTGGTGGTGAAAGTGCAAAACGTACTGAAGTTCGGCAATCCACATCCTCCACTTCATCTGGCATTAGCAGCAGGACCACCACCACCAGTATCGCCGCCTCCTCCGGCCCCCAAAGACATTTCAAGTCCCCAGTTTGGGACTTCTTTAGTGTTTGCCCAAAAAAGGAAAACTTCGCCATTTGTAGCATTTGTAAGTTGGCAGTTAGTCGTGGTAAGTTTGGTTCCAACTATGGTACCGGAGGCCAGAGAGGTCATCTTGAAAGAAAGCACGCTGTCAAATGGTTTGCGCACCTACAGGCGATCAAGGAAGCCCGAATTGCACGTAATGAAAACGTTGATGTTTCATCTGATGATGACGAGGAGGAAGAAGACGTGTCAAACACTTCTCTTACACCCAGTACCCCTGTCAGCAGCACACCCCATGTGAGCCACACTAAGAGAGTGGGAGAGAGTGAGACACCAATGCGAAAAAGTTCATCAGCGAGCGTAACTTGGTCAAAGAAATCATCATCATCATCCCGTAAATGCTTGGTCCAGGGCAACATTAAAAAGATGTTGTTTACAGAAGCGCAATATGAACGCAACCACCCACTGACGCGTCTGTATAACACTAAGCTGGCTAAAATGATAGCTCTGGACCTTCTCCCTTTTTCTTTTGTAGAAGGTGTTGGTTTTCTAGAATTAGTGGCAGCGCTCTGCCCTAAATGGAAGGTTCCTAGCCGGTTCTATTTTGCCAGAGTTGCGGTTCCAGCACTACATGAAGAGGTGATTGGGGCAGCTTTGCAGAAGAGTGCTGTTCACACTATACATCTGACAACAGACATGTGGACCAGTGGCGCAGGCGCTTATTACATGTGCATCACTGCACACTGGGTCTCTTTTTCAGGGTTTAAAGTAAAGCTAAACGCAGGTGTTGACCCGGACCAAGTTTTTAAAGCTGCTCGGAAACATGCAACTAGCCATGTTTGGTTTGGAGAAACGTCACACAGCACAAAACATTTTGGATGAGTTTACCACAAAGGTTCTTGACTGGCTGTCCCCAAAAAAACGCCAGATTGGTTATGTTTCCACGGATAATGGCTCCAATGTAGTTAAGCCCATGGACTTGGGTCACTATTTCAGAGTGCCGTGTTTGGCGCACTGTATAAACCTGGTTGTTGTGATAAAGACAGTGCAGCGTACGAGGTAGTGGAGACCTGCCGAAAAATGTGCAACCATTTCAGCCATTCTTTTAAGGCCCGGAAGCATCTGAGGAGCCTGCTATATGAACGTCGAATGCCAGTGAAAGCACTCATCCAGGAGTTGGCAACACGTTGGAACTCAACCTTCCACATGCTTGAGCGACTGTATGAGCAGTATACGGTACTCAATCACTATTTCTTAACAGTGTGTACAGCTCAGGACCTGAGGATGGGTGCAGCGCAATGGAACGTAGTTAAAAGCCTGACACGCATGCTTCGTCCTTTTGAGGTCTTCACGCGTGCAGTCAGCAAGGAGGACTGTGATTTGGGAAAAGCTATCCCATTGTTGTACATGCTGGAGCACCAACTGAAGGAGGTGTGTTCTGTGTTTCAAAAAGATGAAAAAAAGACCCTTTTGTTTTGGCGGAGAAATTATTAGAGCGCCTATAAGGTGATGAACGTCTTAAAATGATCCACTCAAACCAGCATTATATTTGTGATACTATTCTGGATCCACGCTACAAAAAGGCACTGGCAGGCCGAGAATTCTTTCCTTTTGCTGATGAAGATGTTCCAAAGTACAAACGTTGGCTAGGCTTGTCAGCCAAGAGGTTTAAAAGAGAACGGCAGAAAATTGAAGGAAAAAGCAGTACATCAGCATCAGCAGGCCATCCCCAGTCAAAACAATCCACTTCTGCACCTGTGGCTGTGGCACAAGTGACCTCTCAGCCGTTAAAGACACCGGCAACCGGATCATCTGCACCAGACACAACAGTAACATTGGAGGCTGAAGAGGATTGGCTAGCTCGGCTTGGGTTTGGTTCTCAAAAGGTCACAGCAACAGCTAAGCAAAGTGGAGGAACCTTGGAGGAGAACCTTGAGTTGATGGTGAAGGACTATCTGAATGACTCAACAGAGGTCTATGTTGATGCTGACCCATTGGCGTATTGGCATGGGAAAAAAGAATTGTAGCCACAGCTCTCCAACCTGGCTTTAAATGACTTGTCTTGCCCACTCGCAAGCGTGTCTTCTGAACGTGTTTTCAGTGCTGCTGGTGGCATTGTTACTTCCAAACGGAGCCGCCTCTCGCCCAAAAATGTGGAGAGGTTAACAATGATCAAGATGAATCAGCACCTCATACCACCAGATTACAGAGTACGAGAAAGCACGCCGGATGAAGACGAGGTGGGCAGCAACGTAGATGAGGGAATTTCTTCCCTGTCAGGTGACACTGAGCTCACCCTGCCTGAATTCGCAGAGTATGATGACGAAGCCTTATTCTTATTCGTGGACCATGACACCGAGCCCTGAAAATTAGACAATTAATCAATAACTTTCTTTTTCGTCCTTATTCACTTTTATTCCTGTGTGTCTGTCTTTCTTTGTTGTGCACAGTTAATATAATTCAAACTTTAATCACCTAATCACAAAAACAAGCCCATCAGCAGAACTGTCTTCACTTGTTTGCTTATTGATTTGAAGGTGCCGCAGTCTGCATTCCTCAGGTTCACAAGTTCAGAAGAACATGCTCCTCTATTCTCCTCCTCCAGACTCCTATTTCCATCAAAGGTGAGGGCTGGTTTACGCCCAATGAAGAAAGACTCAGCACTTGTGGGGGTGTTCTACTTCTTTGCGGGTGAGTTGACGGCTCTGGGGCCATTGCTGGGAAGCTCTAATACCGGATAAAAGTGGTTTGGACCAAATCGGAGGCGGTGTGTTTTTGCTGACTTGCTTGCCTTTGAGGTGCTCTTTGGGGGGGTTCCGGCTGTTTGTGGGTGAGTTTTGGGGTCTGGGAGCACTGCTGGGACACTCTAATCTTGATTGCATTTGCTTTTCAGGAAATCCGTGGTGGAAAACTGGAGTTATGGCCTAGCTGCACAGCGCGTTTGGACCGAAGGCCGAGAAATATTGTAAATATGAGATTTTGCTTTTGGGCCGTTTGGGGGTGTTGTGCTTTTTGGCGGGTGGGTTGGCGGGTCTTGGGGCATTCCTGGGAAGGTCTAATACCGGATAGAAGTTGTTGGGACAAAATCCACGCTGATTTCTTTTGTTGCTATTTCTGACATTTTGCTCAATGTAGCGTTTTCGGGGACCTGTTTGGGGGGCTTCCTGGTGTTTGTGGGTGGGTTTCAGGGTCTGGGAGCACTGCTGGCTATGGATACTTTAGTTTGCAAGAGGTTTGAAGCAAATCCATGGTGGCAGAGGGGAGTTAAGGCCTAGCTGCAGAGCGCGCGCGGAGTGATTTGGGAAATTGGCAAAAAAATGACTAAGTCCCCATTTTTGTACTTTTGATTTTTGGCTGTTTGGGGGTCTTCTACTCTTTTTCTCCTAGGTTGATCGCTCTGGGGCCATTGCTGGGAAGCTCTAATACCTGATAAAAGTGGTTTGGACCAAATCGGAGGCGGACATTTTTTTGTGTTTTGCTGACTTGCTTTCCTTTGAGGTGCTCTTTGGGGGTTCCGGCTGTTTGTGGGTGAGTTTCGGGGTCTGGGAGCACTGCTGGGAACACTCTAATCTTGATTGCATTTGCTTTTCAGGAAATCCGTAGTGGAAAACTGGAGTTATGGCCTAGCTGCACAGCGCGTTTGGATCGAAGGCCGAGAAATATTGTAAGTATGAGATTTTGCTTTTGGGCCATTTGGGGGTGTTGTGCTTTTTGGCAGGTGGGTTGGCGGGTCTTGGGGCATTCCTGGGAAGGTCTAATACCGGATAGAAGTTGTTGGGACAAAATCCACGCTGATTTTTTTTTGCTATTTCTGACATTTTGCTCAATGTAGCGTTTTCGGGGGCCTGTTTGGGGGGCTTCCTGGTGTTTGTGGGGGGGGTTTCGGGGTCTGGGAGCACTGCTGACTATGGATACTTTAGTTTGCAAGAGGTTTGAAGCAAATCCACGGTGGCAGAGGGGAGTAAGGGCCTAGCTGCAGAGCGCGCGCGGAGTGATTTGGGAAATTGGCAAAAAAATGACCCTATTTTTGTACTTTTGCTTTTTGGCTGTTTGGGGGTCTTCTACTCGTTTTCGCCTGGGTTGACGGCTCTGGGGCCATTGCTGAGAAGCTCTAATACTGACTTGCTTGCCTTTGAGGTGCTCTTTGGTCTAATACTGGATAGATGTGGTTGGGACAAAATCTAGAAGGAAAAGCCTTTTGGCACTTTTTGTAACTTAGGGTTTGTTAGGGTTAGCCCTAGCAGCAGGATTGCATGTGTTTCAGGGTGTTCTAGATTTTTGCAACTGAGTTCTGCGGTCTTAGAGCACTCGTGAGAATGTGTAATTTTGGTTGCAAGTCATTTGAAGAAAATCCATGGTGGGAAAGGGGGTATTTGGCATAGTTAAAGAAAGCCTCTGCCACTATTCTTAACTTAGGGTTAGGGTTAGCAGTATTTCTATTGCATGTGTTTGGGTGGGGGGGGGTTGAGTCTATGTATATGTAGGAGAAGAGGAAACAACTGTAGAAGAAGATAACGATTTGTCAGCTGGACAAATTGAAAAAGTGGATGTGTCCAGAAGTGAAGAAAATTATGAACATTATAGTGTTCATCCACTGCATTCCAAAGAAGCAATGGGGAATGCTATTGAATTGTTTCAGATGAAAAAAGCAAAAGGAAGTTCCATTAGTGTAATGAAAGAAAGCTTGGAAGCTCGTTGTTTTCCTCAGTTATATCCAACAGGTCAAGGTGCACAATATGATGACAGACCTATGCAGATTCCTGCATCTGAATACCAGACATCAAGATTATATGCAAAAGATCCGAGGTTTCGTCAATGCATTCCATATTCGTTTCATCTTCTGTTTGAGAGTGACTCATCTGGACTTTCTTATGCAGTGAACCATGTACTAAAAAGTGGAGTACATCTGCAAAATGTTTCGGCAAAGGACTTTATGGATAAAGTCCAACAGAAAGACAGTGTTTTAGAATCTCAGTTAATTAATCTCTTGGCATGTCAGCATGGTACTAATGAGTATTGGTACCGTCATCATGGGGATTTGAAATGTATGGTAAGAAACTTAGGAACTCTTACATGGTTTCTTCTCTAAGCTGTGTTGAGTATGCTTTGGGAGATTTACTTGAATTTCTTAGAGAGGCAAATGCAAACATACAAAATATAGAGTACAAGACACCTGGAGAAATATGCTCTTTGGATCCAATTAATGTATGCAGGTATTTTAATCATAGATTTGAAGCTATGATGTCTTTTATTACAAACAAAAAAAATCCTCCTCTTGGCGAGGTTCTGGATTTCTTCTGGAGAAAAGAGTATCAGGCGAGAGGTGCTCCTCATATTCATGTGTTATTATGGATCAAAGATGCTCCCAAATTTGGAACAGACTCAGATGATACTGTAATGACTTTCATTGAAGAATATGCAACATGTGATATGCCCAAAAGTACTAAAGATAAAGAATTAATAGGAAAAGTCTCACGATTTCAAAGCCATCGTTGTAGCAAATACTGGCGACGAAAGTTCAAATCAAAGGATAAATTCTATACCAAATGTCGTTTTGGATTTCCACGACCAGTAATTTCAAAAGGAAAAGTGAACAATTTTATGTCATCTTTGGGACATACTGTCACAAGAAGATCTCCAAAAAATACCTTCAATTTAAGAAGAAGTGAAGAGTCAAAATACATAAATGACTATAACCCAGTCATTTTATCCATGTGGAATGCTAATATGGATATTCAATATGTTGCAGACAATACTATTGATTTGGCTTGTATGTAATGTCTTACATCACCAAATCTGAAAAGATGGAACTAAAGGAAATGTGGCAAGAAATTTCTCATGAAAAGAGCCTCAGTAAGAAATTGTATAGCTACAGTTTGAAGATGTCTCATCAAGAAATTGGAGCATATGAATGTTCTGATCGATTATAATCTGCAAGTCTATAGGCAAAATCAAGAACAATCATTTGGGTGAGTTTAGGTCTTGCAAAAAAACGAAACTGAGTTTTGAAACCTGTTCAAGAAATTAAATATTTAGCAGAGAAAGTACCAAATAGTACAGTCATTACGAAGACAAACATGTTGGATACATACTATCCAAATAGAAGTAATCAGCTTGAAAATGTTTGTCTGTATGAAGTACTGCAAAGCTACACTTTTAAAAGGAATATTACAGAAGATATCGATAAAGGTGTATATGCTGTGATTGGATGTGAAGGATGTCTAGTGAAACAAAGAAAAGGACATTTGATTAATCACCGAAAACTGAGTTACAAAACTCTTGAGAAAAGGGAATTTTACTATTTAGCTCTTTTGCAACTCTTTAAGCCATGGTGTACAGAAGAGGAACTACTTGGAGATTTTGACAGTTATGAAGATTCATTCAATGCAACTAAAGATATTATCAAATGTCCGATTTTTGCTACTTATTTGAAAATGTTAAATGATGAAATACAGCAAGAAGCTACAATTGCAGCAGAGATTGCTAGAGACAGTTCTCGAGACAGTCAAAGTTCTGCTTCGTTGAGTCAAGATCCAGTATGACAACCAATTATCCAAAATGAAGCAGCCACTGCTATGGATGAGGTGGAAAGAGCAATGGAACAATGGAACAAGCTCAATAGGATGTAATAAACTTAGAAGAATTTGAAAAACAACTAAATCTTGAGCAAAAACAAATATATGATAAAGTGACAGAGCAGATTGAGCATGGCTTATGTCATGAGAAAAAAGAATGCTCATGAATGTCATACTAACCTGTCCGACTATACGTGAGTGGAGAAGCCGGAAGTGGTAAAAGTTTTCTAATTAAAGGAATAGCAACATATTTACAGCAAAGAACTGAGTCATCACTCTCCTGTGTTGTCACTGCTCCAACTGGGTTGGCAGCACACAATATTAAAGGGATTACTTTACATCGTTTATTGATGAACATGAAAATACATTAGAATACCACAAGCTATCTGGAGAAGCTTGTTGTGGAGTTTCCAGAGCCATTAAAAAAATGAAACTTCTCATTATTGATGAGGTAAGTATGGTATCAAATTTAATGCTTGTCTTTGTGCATTTAAGAATGCAACAGATTCTTAAAACAGAGTATGATGTGTTATTTGGAGGCAAACACGTCAACGTTTTTGGAGATCTACTGCAGTTAACTCCTGTGAAAGGCCAACCTGTGTTTTAAACTGTTACACATGAAGACACCAGAAAGTGCGTGGGAAGTATTGGAAAAGTTAATATATGGTTGCATTTCAAATATACAGAACTCATTCAAAATATGCGACGGGCAAAGGCTGCTGATTATGGAAATATTCTTCAAGATATAAGAATTGGAAAACTGAGTGAACATGGCAAAGAAACCTTACAGTCAAGATTACTTTCAAATTTGTTTCCAAATGAAAATGTTGTGGCAGAGAATATATATAGTAAAGTGGCAGAAGATAAGTCAATTATATGCTTGATGCCAACTCTACAAGAATGTTCAATCTTCAATGAAAAAATGTTAAAGTTAGAAAATCAAGAAATTTAGACACTGGAAGCTAAAGATAGAATAGAGCATGAAGGAAGTACTGATATTTTGTCAGAAAGGTTGAAGTTAAAATTGGATTCTTTAGAGAAATCAATATATAAAACTGCTAGTTTAGAAAACAATCTATATGTATATTTAAATTGCCGGATTATTTTACGAAGAAATTTACATTTGGAAAGAGGTTTGGTGAATAGAGCAATGGGTAATGTTGTTGGTTTTGTGAATTACCCAAATAGAGATGAGATTGAATTTTAGAAAATCAAATTTGATAAAATTGAAGAAGTACAACAATTGAGTTGTTGTTCAGCTCGATTTTTGCTTGTAAAAGATTTATATGTCAGACGAAAACAGTTTCCTATTTGTTTGGCATATGCGGTGACTATTCATAAATCTCAAGGTTTAAGTGTAGATTGTGCTTTGGTGAATATTGGAAGTACTGTGTTCAAATAGGGTATGGCCTATGTTGCTTTATCTTGAGTCAGTTCTTTATCTGGATTATTCTTGATTGATTTTGATGAGACAAAGATTAGTGCAGATCTAAATTGTGTGAAGGAGTATAACAGGTTAAGAAGAGAATATGCTTCAAGTTTACCTCAATATCCTTTAATTGAAAAACATGTGGTAGGTCGAAAAAGAAGATATGAGAAAAAATGTAGTGAAGTGGTAGAGAAAAGAAAAAAAGTAAATGAACCTGTGATTGGAAGCAAAAAGAAAAAGGATACTACTGAAGAGGTTGTTGGATTTCAGTTTGAAAACAGTTCTATTGTCAACTGCTATGCAAATGTAGTGGGTAATGTTTTTTTTTCTTGAAACTTTATCAAAACAGATTTTTGAAAATCGGTACCAAACATTTTGTTGTTTATTGAATTCTGTGTTTGAGAAATGTAGCAGTGATAACACTAAAATAGAAAATGTTTCTGATATTCGACATGTTTTACACATATGTGCTGGACTAAATCAATTTTCTCAGAATATTCTGCAAGATTGTCAGGAATGTATTATGTATATGCTTGCTGTTTTACAAGATGAAGGTGTAGATATTGATACTCTTTTTGGTCTTTCTTATAAATTTCAACATGACTGCGACAATTGTACGTTTTCAAGTAGTACTGACATACACACTGAAAGATTTATATATTTAACATTACCAGACTGTAAAACAGTGTCTTTCAATAATCTAGTTAGAGAAGCAAATCAAAACATGGTCTGTTCTCAATGTAACTCAGAAATGTTATCAACATTATTTATCCGAAGATATGGACAGTATATAATTTTAATACTCCAACGATGCAGACCTGATGGAACAAAATTAACAACTTCAAATAAAAATGTTGTGGCTTCTCAACTATCAATTTCTGGAAGAACTTTTGTAACTGTAGCAATTATCTTCCATGATGGTCATTTTACAACATCAGGACATTACACAGCTTATTTAAAATCTGCAAAAGGCTGGACACATTGTAATGATACTCAATTGACTTTTAAAAAACGTTTGCCTTTTGACTTACCAAATTCTTACCTAGTGTTTCTGCAACCCAAATTTTAGGAAAATTATTTGGCCTAGGAAGATGACTGCTATTAAGAAAGGATACTCTGTTGTTCAAAATTACTTTGTGAGTGTGGGTGAGCAAATTATAAAAGAAAACTTGTATTTGAGAAAATAATAGCATCAGGTAAAGGTTTTACTAATCTTAGATGGTAGAGAACACCTTCAAACTTTTGATTCTAAAGGGAGGGAAAATAAATGTTAAGAGTACAATTAAGTAATTTGCAAACTAAACACTATACATATACTATTTGGCCGTGTGGAGAAGCATCTCAGAACAAAATGACTACTTTGGGAAAATGTTGTTAGAACATGCTTGTATGGAAGTTTATTTAGAGGGTATAAAAAATAAGTGATATTGTTTTATTACTTTGTGATTGTTGGAGATGTAGCATACTTAAACAAGAAATTGCGAATTAGAGAAAAACATTTAAGATATGTTTTTATTGAATATTTACATTATGTATTCAAATGTTGTATGGTGTTTTTTTATTGAGTTTGTTTTACCCTTGCACTCACTGTTTTAAGTGAAATTCAATACATTCTGAGAACAGCAAAATTAAATAATTAAAATATTGTACAAATTATTTTGTATTTTGTATTGCGAAATATACATTATAAATGAATTGTTTCTTCTCTTCAACAGACATTATATTTATAAGGTAAGTACAACAAAGAAAAAAAACTTCTTGAAGAATCTCTTACTTATCTTTCTCTCTTTCCTCACCCATCTATCACTTCTGTCACTGTCACTGCCTTTCACTCAATCTAAGTCATATTCTACAACTTCCATTGTCTGTTTCTTACTTATGTTTCCTTTTTCATTAATCATTTCTTTGTGTTGCTGTATAGCTCAATCTCTTCTCACTCCCCCTAACTTTCGTTCTATTACATCATCCCTCAGTGACCTTCAGTCACTCCACTTCTTTAATTTCTTCACTCCATTTTGTTCAATACCCTTCCTTAATTCCCTTTCTCACTCTCTTCCACAATTTAAGTCACTGTAACTCAATTTTACTCTCACTCACTCACCACTTCTCAATTTCACTTACCACCATTTTATCAACCTCATACCCCTTCCCTCACCATCACTCCACTTCTCTTAATATTCACTCCCCTTACCCTACTTCCCTCTCTCCATACCTTACACTCCTTCCCTATCCCCTTCTCTCACTCACCCTCCCTTACTCTCTTTTCCTTAGTGCCCTTCCCTTATTTTATCACTAGTCTTAACTCACTCCCTTACCCTTAGTCCTTTTCTTTTAGTTACTGTTGTCTCACCTTTCCTCACTCATCATACTCTCCTTTCCTCACTCACCATACTCTCCTTTCCACACTCATTCCCTCAGTCCCTTCCTCTCCTTCACTCAGTCGTGCTAGCTCCCTTTCGTTTAATTCTCTCACTTCTTTCACTTCATTTCTCTCTCTCTCTCCCTTTGTCTCACTTAGTGTAATCACTTCATTTCCTGAAAGTCACTTGCTCTCCCTCTCTTTCTTTGTCACTTTCTCTCTCTCTCTTTCTCTCACCCTCACCCTTCCTCACTTTCCGTTTCTGTTTTCTTGACTTCTCCTTTTTTTCCATTATGAAATATATATTATAACTAATTTTTTTCTTTTCTTCCACAGGTAGTATATTTTAAAAAAAATATACTATAAAGTTCTTATTATTTTTAAGGTAAGTTTGACAAACAAAAAATACTTTTTCATCACTCACTTTCTTTCCTTTGTGTCTTTCCCATTCTTTAATCTCTCTCTTAGTAACCTTCCTTTACTCATGTTACTCATCTTTTCTCGTTGTGATTACTGCCCTTCATTCACTTCTACACTCCTTTTCTCACCAAAAATACTCTTCGCTCACCATAACTGACCTTGTGTAACTCTCTCTTTCCACTGCCTGTAACTCACTTCTCTTTCCCATCTTCCTCAATCACTACCTTGTGTTGCTGTATTGCTCAATCTGTTTTCACTCCCTCCTTACTGTCTTTCTATTACATCATCTCTCACTGACCTTCAATCACTCCACACAATAATGACACATTGTGTTAGAAATATAGCTCTTTTTTGAAAAGTGAGTTAGTTCTGAAAATAACTTTTTTTAGTTTTGTTGTTTTATATATTTTTTTTCATTTTTGAAAGTTATATATATATATATATATATATTTTTAAACAGGAACAGGAATCTTCAACTGCAAAACTGTTCAACAGGAACAAAATAAATCCAAACTTTAAAAAAAATAATCTTCTCTGTGAGCATTGGTGTTCATTAATTATCCGCTCGATCAGAGTGAGGCTCTGCTCCCCATACACAATAATTTCAAAACATTTGTTGCATCTCATGTGGACTTTTGTCAAGAATGGTCTTAAGTCCATCTCTGCAGTGGATGGAGATGCAAGTGGTCATCCAGATGATGTGCTGGCCACAGCTGGTGGTATTTGTATGGCCAAAGCTCTTTTTGATGCCTGTGCATATTGCACAGGGTGCACTTGTCTAACATGCATTATCATTGTATGTATTGGAAAGGAATACTTTTTTGAAGGGTTTCCTCTTGAGAGAACAGTGCCACATATAGTGCAAGTGACTTTCGGGGCATTAACGTTTTTTAGTCCTTCAGTAAAAGAAAACAATTTCCATATGAAAGATTCCTTCCCTTTTCTTTGAGGTAGCTGATAATCTGCCCCAGAATCAGAAGATGAATCCTGTCTTGCAGCCATTTCAGAAAATTCTCAGGAAAGTTGCAAAGGCTCCTTCTCCCATGGGGGAAGTGGGTGGGGTTTTTGAAGATTCTAGAACAGAAACTACTATGAACCAATGAAAAGTGTTGTTTTCGAGTCACATGAGTTGACGTGCGCGCTTAGGTGAGCGCACGTGGTGTGCGCACCCGGTCGCGAACGTCGCATAAAAATGTCATTCTGCCCGATTTTCATAAAAGTTACAAAACGTGAAAAGGAGGCAAGGTAGACACTCCCTGACCCCCTAGAACATCTCAGACGGGCCCAAAAAAACTTTAAAAAAAAAAAATATTGTGAGGTACGCGCACCCAGTCGTGCACGTCGCTTCAAAATGGCGTTTTACCCGATTAATATAAAAGATTCAAAATATGAAAAGGAGGCAAGATAGACACTCCCTGACCCCTTAGAGCTTCACAGGAGGTCCCTAAAGAACTCCGATGGGCAAAAAAACCTATTTTTTTTAAATGTGCGAGGTGCGTGCACCAGGTCGCGCACCCAGCAATTCAATAAAAAAAATAAAAAAAGTTTTTTGGGTCCGTCTGGGTTCTTTAGGGACCCCCTGAGAAGCTCTAGAGGGTAAGGGAGTGTCTACCTTGCCTCCTTTTCACGTTTTGAAACTTTTATGTAAATCGGTAAAAATGACATTTTGAAGCGACGTGCGCGACCGGGTGCGCGAACCATGTGCACGCACCCGAGCGCGCACGTCAAGTCATGTGACTCTAAAACAATACTTTTCATTAGATCATAGCAGTTTCAGGCCTAGAATCTTCAAAAAACCCACCGATTTCCCTCACTATTTGCTTTATTCTCCTGGAAGAAGGACCCTTTTTGGAGCTGGAAGCAGAAAAAACAACAGGATGGCAGAAAGACAGGAAACAACATCTTCTTCTTCTGACTCCCACATAGAATATCACCAGCAAGCCAAGAAGGGGAAATCTTCTTTTATTTGAAAGTTTTTTACTTTTCCTGAGGGACTAAAAAAGGTAAATGCCACTAAAGTAACGTGTACCCTTTGTGGTACTGTTCTTTCAAAGGGAAACACTCTCCAAAAATACTCCTTTTCAATCCATACCATGATCAGACATGTTAAAAATGTGCACCCTGTGCAATATGACCAAGCAGCCACAAGAGCTATGTCCCAGCAGATTCCACCAGCTGTGGCCAGCACATCTACAGCTCCACCTCCATCGCCAGCAACAGCAGAAATGGACCTTAAGCCATATTTGGCGCATGCGCATATGCGGTGCAACAAATGTTTTGATGTTATTGTTTTTGGTGAACAGAGCCTGAATCTAATTGAACGCAGCATTCAGAATCATAAATGCTCTGAAAGGAGATACATTGTTTTATATTTTTCATTTATTTTGTTCTTATTGAACAGTTTCCATGTTGCAGTTCTTGAATTTTCTACAAAAAAACAAAAAAAATATAAAACTTTAAAGAAATCTAAAAAAAATATAAAATAACAAAAGAAAAAAAAAGTTATTTTCAGAACTCATTCAATTCTCTAAAAAGAGTTATATTCCTAATACACTGTGTTGTTCATTTTTTGGAATGAAAGCGTAGTGCATAAACAAGTGATTGAAATGACTGAGTGAAGGGAAGGAAGGGACTGAGAGAAAGAGTGAGAAAAGGGAAGTATGGTGAGTGACAAAAGAGGAGTCGAAGAGTGAGTGAAAGAAGGGGACAAAAGGTAGGGGAGTGAGTTAAGGGGAATGAAAAACTAAGGAAAGGGCAGTAAAGAAAGGAAAAAAAAAACTATTCTCAGTGTTTTGATGTTGTATTTAAATTCATTAAAAAACAAAGATTTTCACATATAATTTATTTAGGGGTTAGCATTTAAAAAACCTTGCAAATTCACTAAAAAAACATAGGTTTCACACACGTTATAGTTAGGAATTAGCATTTAAAAAACCTTGCAAATTCACTGAAAAAACCATAGGTTTCACACACGTTATAGTTAGGAATTATCATTAAAAAAACCTAGCAAATTCATTTAAAAAACCATAGGTTTCATATCAGTTATAGCTAGCTTGACATTTTACTCATACAAAACCATTGAAATTCCCACGTTATAGTTAGTTGTACTCACTGTAACTGGCGCGCCCGCAATGCACTGCTAACAACGTCACATATTACATCACTCATGACATAGTAATGCATAAGTGCATCAGTACTGTCTGGATTATTAAATGAGTACATACGTAGTGGATGAGTGACTGAAAGAGTGTATGGATAGGGCCAGCATAATTGTATGAGGGCATTTGTTCTACATAACTGCTTCTATGTGTGTATAAGTAATGTCTTTGTATTGCTGTTCTGCATGAGTACTACCGTGGTAATTGCAGGAGTGAATCGGTAGTGTGGCGGTGGTTAGGGTACTGCATAGATTGTGCACATTTGATTGTAGCGCTGCATGTCTTAATGCCTGAGTCACTGTACAAGTACAAGGATAGTGACTGGATACTTAATGCTGGAGGTTGACAGCCTGGTGAGTTTATAAGTGTGTGGGTTTTGGTGCAGAGATTAGATAAGGACTTGGTTCTGTCAGGATGATTGGAGGAGTGGACAGAGAGTGACAGTGTAATTGCTTTATTTTTTATTTTATTTTAAAAGTTTTATATAGCGCTAGCTTGACCCGTATGTATCAGAGCGCTTTACATACACATAGTAAATAGCAGAAGGATATTATATTACATAGTCGGCCGGCAGTAAGGAATCAAACCAAAGGAAAGAAATACAAGTGAATATGCAGTGGAGCGGAGGGGAAGTGAGCAATACCAGAAAAGGCGAGAGTGACATGGTCCGGTCACCCGCTATTCTTGAATGTCCAAAGAGAGAGGAGACAACTCAGATAAAGAAGACTGCACAGCTATTACCTGTGTAATTGCAGGAGTGAATAAGTAGTGTGGAGGGGTTAGGGAACCCCATAGATTGTGCCCAGGAGTGGACGCCTCACAGGGAAAGCCAGGATGCGTTCCACAGCGGTATTCGTACAAGCGCCTTGAGACCCTTGCGGGTGAGTAGTGCGCTATACTAGTATCAATTTACATTTACATAAGGACATGGTTCTGTCTGGATGATTGGAGGAGTGGATGGACAGTGACAGTGTGATTGCTGGACTGCATGGCTATTACCTGGGTAATTGCAGGAGTGAATCAGTAGTGTGGAGGGGGATAGGGGACTGCATAGATTGTGCACATTTGACTGTGGCACTGCATGTCTTAATGCCTGAGTCATTGTGCAATTGCATGGATAGTGACTGGATACTTTGGGCCTCATTTATGAGAAGTGAGGCATCGCTGCGTGAAGCCAGCGATGCGTCACTTCTCAGTGCGCCCTCCTTGCGACATGATTAATGCATCATATTTTCTGTAAGTTACAGATACGTCAGTATTTCTAACGTATCTGTATGGCACAAAAAGTACCCATTGCTGGAGTGTGTCACAAAAGTGACGCAACTCCAGCAATGTGTCCTTTCACATGGGACAATCCCCATGTGAAAGGGCCTGCGTAAGTCTTACTCCTGATGTGAGGTAGGTATTGATGCATTTACGTCCTAGAAGTGGCGCAGTGAAATCTTATAAGACCCTTTCTTGCGTCAGAGCGCCCCCCGCATACATTATACCTGGTGCAGGTATAATGTGGCATAGGGGTTTACAAAGTGACGTATCTACCTAGATGCGTCACTTAGTAATTATGGTGCAACAGGGCACATTTTTTACGCCGCTGGTGCATCACAAAAAGTGAGACACTGGCGGTGTTAAAGTGACGCACACCCTCATAAATAAGGCCTGCAAATTGACAGCAGGTTGAGTTTATAAGTGCTTGTGTTTTGACACAGTGATTAGATAAGGACATGGTACTGGCTGAATGATTAAAGTACTGCAAGGAGACCACCTGAGGAAATGTATATGTGCTTGGGTATTGACAGAGGTATTAGATTAGTACATGCTACAGGTAGGTGACTCAAGTAGTGCTTTGGGATTGACAGAGGGATTGGTGGACTGTATGGATAGTACCTGAGGAATTTAAGAATTTAATGAGCAGTGACTAGGTGGTTAGAGGTCTGTATGGATAGTGCACAGCTGAATGTAGTAGTGGATGAGTAGTGTTTGGAATACTTCATCTTATCTTTACAATAGTAGATATCAAAGAATTATAAATAATGTTTGCAGCTGTTTTTTATAATTTAAAATTTAAAAACTTTCAAATTTTACAATTAGGGTCTGTAAAAGAGAAGAGAAAATACAGTTATAATATATAACATTATAATTTTACTAACAACATAATTTTAGCATTATATATATTATTCAGTTTGCCTTTTTTTGCTGTTCTCAGAATATATTGAATTTCACTATAGATAATGATTTCAATGTTACTTATCATATAACAGGGGGCAAAAAAAAACAATCAATAAGATTGTTAAAAATAACAAATCTGTGTCAATTTTTTTTTAACATAGTCAACTATCTCTTCACATTTCCTAAAATAAACATCCTCAATAGCTTTGCATGTAATATAAATATTGAATATATAAAACGCTTCTTTCTAAGAGAATTTTGTAACTACAATATCAAACAACAAAAAGGATAATTCAATCAGCAAATCTTCATAACTTTCCTATAGTCTAAATGATACTCTTTAAAAGATTTGCAGTGAGAATATCCCCCAAAAAGTTTTAATTCATATCAATATCATCCCTCTAGACCAAATGATATTCCTGAAATCCTTTATACTTGAAATTATCCAAAGTAATCTTATTAATACATATTAACATATTCCCAATAGGCCGAATTATGTTCTTAAAACTTTGCCATTAAAAATATGAGGTATGAATTTGGTAATTCATTAGGCAAACAATATCTAAAAATCAAATGGGCTTTGTTACAAAATGCCCATCCTTTTTTGCACTTTAAGTAGACAGTGTAGTGTCCAGATGTCGTAGAAGGTTCATCGTGGAAAATAATTGCTACTACTACAAAAAGTTATTCCTGATATTGATAGTTGACTTGCTACAACATTTTTTATTAAAGTTTCTAATTATCTTCCAACTGCTCTACATCGTTGTATCATTAAAATTATATATATTGTCCAAATCTTTGTATAAATAATGTTGATAACATTGATAACATTTCTGTTTCTGTAGAGTGAGACGATAGACGAGTCTTCTGGTGACATCATCGATACCTCAGTTAAGTATGAGTGGAGCGTCTCCCAGTCCTTAGTTTGGTTCTTAGTTTGGGTATTCCCTTGGGATCGCTTTGATTTGGAACTTGCAAGTACCAAAGCCGAGGGACTCGAGTATTCACGAGACAATCGTATTCGATAATCTTTTGAAGTTTGAAGCTAGACTAGTGAGCGAAGATGCCTGGCCTTAGCAGACGTGGAATTTTGTTTTGTCTTGGTTGTAATAGGGATTCCCGATTGGAGGATTCGTGTTCGGTTCCTCCAATTGGAACTCCGACCTATGAACTTTATGTGAAACATGACGTAGGCCCCATCACATATAATGAAGTATGGATCCGATACACCAGGAAAGATGGTGTTTTAAAATGGCCCCAATATGGTAGTTTTGACACGGAGATTTTAGACAATCTAGAGGTCAGACTCTTCAAGAAGAAAGCCCGGCCGGCAATGTTTGACTCTTTCCGCCTATGGCGAAAGGAAGCCAAACAGAAAGAAATTAAATTAGCAAAGAGAAATAGGAGGGAAAAGGGTATTTCGATAATGCAAGCTACTATGCAGTTTAAAGATAATGAAGAAGAACAGATGAGTGAGCAGTTGCACAGGCAACGTAAAATGGCGATTGATAAATGTTACCCAGTTTTGCCAACTCTCCAGAAAGATGCAGCAAAAGCACTTGAAAAAGATCCTTTAATGTCACACTTATTGAGCTCGCCACCCCCTTATGCGCAGAGTGCTACAGCTCCTCCGCAACCTTTAGTGGTGCAACCTCTGGTTGCTTTGCCCTTTGCTATCCAACAGCTGCCAGCTCCTCATCAGCTGGTTCCTACTCCTCTGGCGCAGCCTTCTCAAGGGCCACTGACTTTGCTACCTGCTCCGCCTTTAACTCCTGCAACTTTTCCACCTGTTCTTTCTACCTCCCCTACTACTGCTCCTACATTGACCTTTTCTCAGTCCGCTTTATCTCCCGTCTTGTCGACCTCTCCTTCTGTTCGACAGAGAAAGACAAACACTGTTACTAGTCTTCTTCCTCTTTTCTTTGGGTCGCATAGTACGACCCCTGAATCGGAGCGTAAACAGTTGCGTAGCCAACTGCCTGATTTGCGAGAGAAAGAAATATTGGACCGCCTGGCGGGTAAATGGGTCACTCGTCCTTTAAGATATGATGTAGAATCTGTTACGGATGTCTTCCATCAATGGGAAGCGCCGAAGCAGAGATATGTTTTCGATAAGGTGTGTACTTTCCTTCGTGAGGAATGGGAAGATGATGATGTAAGACAGGCTCCTTCCGAGTTGGTCAATATACAGTCTGAGTTTGCGAAGGGAACTATTGTGGGTTCCGATGTTGAGAAAGCAGTTGCGACGATGTTGTTGTTTAGGAGTGAGTCTTCTTCTCAGCCGTTGTTTGAGCCTGACGCTTCTGCTAGTAGAAAGGCGTGGCAATATCCCATGAGAGAAGTTCCTCTTGTGTTGAAAGAAGCAGTCCAGGCTGATGCCGCTTATAATTTTAATGCCGTACCGGCTCACTTTCAGTGTGTTTGGGTACATGTTCCTTGGAAGCGGGCTGAAGTATTGGCCCTTAAGCAGACTTTACCTGACCGCCGTAAAAACCCTGCAGGGTACTACAAGGAATTATCCCAGACTGCAGACTCATGTATTATGAATCTAGCTGATATAGACATGTTGTTTGGAAACGTGGTTCCACAGCCATTGTGGGGTTTGATTCGTCATACGGATCATGCACAGGAGTTAGGTGACACATGGATTAATATTAGCGCTGCGAATGACAGACAAGTTGGTGGTGCCAAACCTGAGCCTTTAGTAGCAGAACTACCTGGTAGAATCGTTACTTATATGAAGACTTTAATGCCTGCGATGCGTGTAAATTGGTATAAATTGTCTGCATGTAAGCAGAAGAAAGAGGAAATCATGTCTGATTTCTTCACCAGGTTTGAAGAAACGTTTATCGACCACAGTGGTCAAGATATGAGTACAGAAGGTGGTCAATGGTTGTTTGTTGACAAGTTTGTGCACAATTTGCTTCCCGAGCTGTGTAAGAAATTAAAAGATTCAGAGAGTTCTTGGGCCGTTTCCTCTTCAGCACAGATATTGGCCATGGCACAGTATTATGAAAATAGAGATAAGGACGAGAAGGATAGAGCAGACAAGAAAACTAAAGAGCTGAAAACAAAGGTTCTTTTACAGCAGGCGTATCCGCCTCTTTGTAACCAGCGTGATTATCAGCAGCCTCAGCAGTTTCAGAGAAACTCGCAAAACACCAACTCACTTAACTAAACACCCACCAACTCACTTAACTAAACACCCACTCTACAGCTACTCACTCACACATACAGCCACTCACTCATACAACTGCTCAGAAACTCACTCCCCATACAGTCACTTACACACCCACTCATACAGCCACTCACACAGCCACTCACTCACTCATACAGCCACTGACACACTTAAACAATCACCAACACAGTCACTCACACAGCCACTCACTCACCCATATAGCTACTCACACCTACATATATAGCCACACAGCAACTCCAACATCCATTCACACACCCATAGAAACACTCCAACAAGCACTCACACACGGATACACACACACACTCACATAATATGTTAGAAGTACTATCACTCATTAGGTGTATACCTAGTATATTATTTTTATGTTTGTTGTACCTTGGTAGATATGATTGACAATCATAAACGTTTAAAAAACACTCACACTCACTGAATGATGTCATCAGTGATGTCTTTTAAGATGTCATCAGTGATGTCACTGAGCATGTCATGAGTGATGCAATATGTTTGTGGGGAGTAGGTTATAGTTAGCTCAGAAACTTTAGCCTCTGAAATTCACTGGTTTTCTACAAGTGAAATCTGAGCCTAACTATAATTTCCCTGTACAATTTGTCTTTTCTCAGAGAATTTCTAAGTTTTTTAAACTGTATTTCCTAAATGTAATGTCCCTGTAACCTAAGTTTGTTTTTTTCTGTGAATTTCTTAGTTTTTTAATGCTATTTCCCAACTATAACGTCTCTGTCCCCTTTGTTTTTTAAGTGAATTTCTAAGTTTTTACGTTTTTTATTTCCTAACTGTAACCTGTAACGTTTGAAACTGAGTGATTGTATGAGTGACTCAGTGAGTGTGAAAAGGAGTGCATGAATATCTCAGTGGGTATTTGAGTTTGTGTGTGAGTGTCTCACTGGGTGTGTGAGAGTCTGAGTGGGTCTGTGAGTGGATGCATGAATGTCTGAATGGGTGCATGAGTGTCTGAGTGAGTGTATTAGTAGGCCTGTGAGTAGGTGTAAGATTTCTGAGTAGATTTGTGAGTGCCTTCATGAGTGTGTGAGTCAGTCTGTAAGTGAGTACATGAGTGTTTGAGTGGGTCTATGAATGGGTCTATTAGTCTCTGAGTGGGTGTGAAAATGTCTGTGTATGTCAGTGAGTGGTTTCGCGAGTCTCTTACTGGGTCTGTGAATGGGTGGTACGTGATGTGTTAGAGTCTCTTTGAGTGTGTGATTCAGTGTGTGAATGTCTAAGTGGGTCTGTGAGTGGATGCATAAATGAGTGGGTGCATGAGTGTAAGAGTGAGTATCTTAGTGGCCTCTGAGTAGGTGTGAGAGTGTCTGAGTGGGTTTGGGAGGGCCTTCATAAGTATGTAAGTCAGTCTGTGAGTGGGTGCATGACTGTCTGAGTAGATCTGTGAATGGGTGTATTAGTCTCTGAGTGGGTGTGCAAATGTCTGAGTATGTCTGTGAGTGGGTATGTGAGTTTGCGAGTAGGTGGTAAGTGTTGGGTGGGACTGTGAGTGGGTATGTGAGTCACTGAGTGGGTCTGTGAGTGGGTGGATGAGTGTCTCAGTGGATCTGTGAGTGAGTGTATTAGTCTGAGTGAATTGGTGACTAAGTGCATAAGTCTCTGAGTGGTACTGTGAGTGGGTGCGTGAGTGTGTGAGTAGGTCTGTTAGGAGGTGTGTAAGTGTCTCGGTAGGATTCTGCATATGTGTGTGAGTCTCTCAGTCGCACAGTGAGAGGATGCATCCTCCGAGGCCCAGCCAAAATAAGGTTGGGAAGGGGAGCCACACAGCTCCCATTCCAGGGTTGATTTTTTAGCCCCAGGTACCCCATCCCCTGGGGCTAGCCACAATACAGTGGGCCGATCTCAACACTGGGGACCTGATCTCCCGGGGCCCGGCCATGTCTTCTGGGTGCCACAGTCATGCAAAGTATGGCATGGGGACCGTGTGGGGAGCCTCAAGTCCCCTGCGGTCCCTGGTGGCTCCACGCCTCTTATGATAGCCAGCATTGCTGCTACATGGAGGGAGATGCTGGAAAGGAAGCACAGTCCAGGCAGGAGCAACCATTTCATCTCTTTCTCTGCCCACAACTCTGATGGCAAGTAATTATATGAAACCACTTTGAAAGCTCCTGCCTGTTGGTACCGGAGTTACATAGCAGGAGCCAGCCAAGGAGGGTGGTGGTCCCCAGGGGCATGAATGGCTCCCTCCTTTCTGTTCACAGGCTACTCTGTGGAGGTGGTGGTTCCTGGAGCTCTGTGTGGCCTGGGAGGGGGCAACACAGTCCCTCTCCCATTTAAAAAAAAAGAAAATTGCCCCCAGAGATGTGCTGGTCCCTGGGGCCTAGGGAAGTCTTTGCTGCCCCCCATTAGTGTTTGTTTAGCCTCAGCGAGGTGGTGATCCTGGAACTAAGGGTATTCTGCATGATCCCCCTCAAAGTTCATTTATCTCCGGGGAGATGGTGTGCCCCGGGGCTTCTAGAGCCTCAGGAGGGAGTGCCCTTGCACCCCTTTCTTTTAAAAACAAAATACCCTAGGGCCTGAGCCACCCAGGTGCTCTCTTCAAAACAAGCGCTGTAGCACAGTGATGTAATAAGTGAGGTCATAAGTAGTGGATTGCAGGGGCGCAAGTTATAGTTAGCTCAGCTAACTATGACTGCAGAATTTCCCTGGTTTTGTACGATTGAAATCTGAGGCTAACTATAATGTCTCTGTAACATTTGATTTTTTCAGTGATTTTCTATGTTTTTTTCCATTTCCTAACTATATTGTCCTGGTAACCTTTGGTTTTTTTTGCTGAATTTTTAAGGTTTTTTTCAAAGCTAATTCCTCACTATAACATCCCTAGTACCTTTCTTCTTTTCAGTGAATTCCTATGATTTTTTAACTAGTAGTCGGATGTGCACAGTGGTGGAGAAAGGGGGCTGGGTCTTTGACCAGCTAGCTGTAAAGCCACAGTGTATGTGTAGGAATGGCAGGATGTACCAGGAGGGCCCAAAGGTCCCTCAAGAGTAAAACGGACTTCCTCCCCAAACCAGTAGTGCTCTATGAGCCACGTTCGCAGAGTAGTGGAGAAAGTGGACATGGTCTTCAAAGACCACTTAGCAATCTCACTCTGTGTGACTTATTGGAGACTACAGGAGGGGTAGTTGGCCCCAAGGACATTCTTGGGGGGCCAACTACTGCTCCTATTTTTCTCCAGAAAGTTCCACACAACAGGATTCCTGAGACCTGATAGAAGGTCATGTCTCCTTTCTCTACCACTCTGCAAACATGCCTCATGGCACCCTACTAGTAAGGGGGTGAAGTACCTTTGGGTTATGAGGATCCCGGGGGCCAACAACCCTCCGGTTAACTCCAGCCAGCCCAACACCATGGGTTTGCCTAGAGGATTTTGGAGGCTGTTAGAATTGGATGGTCTCTAGTTGGCAGAGGTAAATACTTCTGACAAATAGGGACCCACCTCCTCTCATCAGGACAAGGGGATTCCACACTCAGATATCCCCTGCTCACCTACTTGGTAGCTTGGCAGAGCAGATTGGCCTATCTCAGAGGCAGTGTGTTAAGCATTTATGACCACATACAGTAATAAAGTGAATACACCACAAATGGACACAACACAGAAGGTATTATAAAAATAAGGATGTTTATATAAGGTGTAATATCGAATAAACACTCGAAGTGATGGTTAATTAAAAACATTTATTGAGTCCCACAGGAGCAATACAGAACAGTGACTGCCCAGCATAAAGGCAATTCCAAACTGTCATTAACAAACTGCACAGCACGCCAAGACGCACACACGCAGGCAGCGCGAGGCAATGCTGCGCTGGGCTGATGTGACTGTTGCGCGAGGCAAGTTCATTACATATATCTTCTTTCCTTACAGACGAATAGAGAGAGAGAGAGAGAGAGAAAGAGAAAGAGAGGTAGAGAGAGAGAGAGAAAGAGAAAGAGAGGTAGAGAGAGAGAAGAACGGGAGGAAAGAAAGATAAAAGACAAAAAGAACCTAACGCCTGTATCTGACAGGCAAATGGACTACTCTAGAGCTCCTCCTGGGAACAGCAGGAGGAATGCGTGAATCGGGAACTGAACTGTTGCCAGGTACGCCAAGTAGGGAAGCGTCTAAGCCACCATTGGTGTTGCACGGATAACTGTTAATATCTTTAACTCTTACAATCTTGTTCATGTTCCAACAATTGTGTCCATTGACGCGTACAGAGCTTCCACATACCTTATCTACCTTAACTGGATTACTAAACTTGGATTCACCTTTTTTTACGAAACCCTGTTTTTTAATTTTAACAAGATCACCCACTGCAAAATCTCTGCTGACAACCCTTTTTCTCTCAACAAAATATTCTTTTTGCTTAGCTTGAGTCTCACCAACCTTGAGTCTGACTTTAACATCCATATCTTGTGGAGTACTGTTAGATTTGAACCATTTTGACATCCAGGCAGGTCTAAATTCAGTGCATGGTTTCCTGCCTCTCAAAAGCTTGAAAGGGGAAATGCCCGTAGACGAATGAGGGGTGGTTCTGTAGAACCATAACATCGTCCTCACAGTGGGAGGTATCATCCTGTTGTGTTGTATAGCTCATTTGACACAGTCTCCTACCACCCTGTTAAGTCTTTCAACAAGACCATTGGTTTGGGGATGGTACAGGGAACTTCTGAGGTGGCTTACAGAGGATTCTTTAAGAAATTCTTCCACCTCAGCAGAAACAAATTGCACTCCATTGTCAGATACGAGGTATCTGGGAAAGCCTTCTCTCATGAAGACATCCTTCAAAAATTCAAGAATTTCTTTTGAGTCAGCTCTAGGTCCAAACCTTACTTCAGGCCATTTTGTGTAATAATCCATCATCACAATGGCACTGATGAGGCAAATTGTGAAAAGGTCCAAGTACATCAATGCCTATTTTCTCCCAAGCAGCATCCGGGAGGGGTATGGGGGTGAGAGGGGGAACAGAGGTGCGAAGGCACTTGCCACCGGAGGCACAAATTGGGCACTCCAACACCAAAGCTTCGATGTCCTTATCCATTTGTGGCCACCAAAAGTATTCTCTCACTCTGCGTTTGGTGAGCGTGGCTCCCAAATGCCCCTCATGAGCTTTATTAAGATTGGTGGCTCTGATACTCCCAGGAGGTATCAACTTGTCATATCTGAACACAAGACCATCCTCTGAGGATATTTCATTACAAACGTTTACAAAGGGCTGTAGATCAACATCAACATTCCATTCCTTTAGCCAACCTTGTTTAATGTACTTTTTTACATCTTTCAAAATTACATCTTTGTCCAATTCTGCATGCCAACTGCTTTCCAATACTGAACACACCTTTTCCAGTTCTACACTTGCTAGTATACAGTCTTCTTTGTCATCATATCAACTTCATCATCACAATGCTCTGATTTTTTGGAAACAGGCGGTAAACGAGATAGAGCATCTGCCCTTACATTTTTTCCACCTGCAATATGTATTATATCAAAATTGAATTGCAAAAGTTTAGATGCCAAGCGAGCTATGAGTGGCGTTGTATCGCTATTATTGACTTTGTCTAAGATGGTGACTAATGGTTTATGGTCCGTTTGTAAAGTGAATTTTTTTCCCCACAGATAGTTTCTGAACTTTTCAATACCCCACCAGCATGCCAAGAGCTCTTTTTCTATAACTGAGTAATGTGCCTCTGCATCTCTCAATACCCTTGACGCAAACCCAATAGTGTGTTCCTGATTGCCAACATCCTGTGTCAGGATAGCCCCTAACCCATAGCTACTGACATCAACAGTAAGTGTGCATGGCAGTGAGGGATCAAACGGTTTTAGAGCTCTAACAGTGCTCAATTGTTCTTTGAGCCAACTAAATGCTTGATCACATTCGTTGTCCCACACAAATTCATTTTTTTCTTTAAGCAACATTGAGATGGGGCGCACTTTTGTAGCGTAATCTTGAATGAACCGGGCATAAAACTCAGTCAAACCAAGCAAGGATTGGACACCCGCTTTGTCTTTTGGAGCTGATGCATCAAGAATGGCTTGCACCAAGTTGGGTTTTGGAGTGACACCCTCACTAGAAATGGTGTGACCTAAATACTCCACCTTATCTTTAGAGAAGACACATTTCTCACATTTCAAGACTACACCATGCTCTTGGAAAATGGAGAGAATTTTACCCAAAATCACATCGTGTTCGGTCTGGTCTTTGGCAAAAATAAGGACATCATCCTGAAAGATTGCTACATTCTTAATGTTTTTAAGTAAATTAACCATTACTCTTTGGAAAACTGAAGCAGCCGATGCCAGGCCAAATGGCATGCGGCAAAATTTAAACATTCCTGAGGGAGAGTTGAACGCAGTGAAGTGACGTGATTCTTTATCTAAATCAATTTGGTGATAAGCAGAGGCTAAGTCAAGCTTTGTGAATACTTTAGCCCCTGCTGCTACCCCAAGCATTTCTGTTATATTGGGTAAGGGATGGGAGTCCACCCAAAAAACCTTATTGAGACTGCGTAGATCAATACAGATTTTCAATTCGTTATTTTTAGTCCTTGCGATCACCAAAGATGAAGCCCAATAAGAGGATTCTATTGGTTCTATCACTCCCCTTTTCTGCATGGACAAGAGCTCTTTTTCCAAATCATCCCTAATACTAAAGGGAACACTTCTTATCTTATGTTTGACAGGAACAGCATCATCATAATTTTTATTTTGTGTTTGAACCCTTTTATTTTACCCAATTCACCTGAGAAGACTTCCGGGAATTTGTTAAGTAAATCTTCCACATGGTCATGATCACGTATAGCTAAGACCTGCTCCTTTGCTCCCGGACATAACAACATACTAAAAAGGCCTTGATGGAACCAACCTAGTATATCCAAACCATTTATGGCCACATATATTTTCCCATGAATGCGTCTGTTTTTAAACATCAACACATCCTCAAAGTATCCTAGAAGGTCAATTTTACCCCTTCATAAGACACAGGTTCGCGGTCAGGAGGTTGAAGAGGTCTCTTCCCCCATTTTTCTCTGAAGATGGATTCAGTTATCATGGTTATGCGCGACCCAGAGTCCACAAGAAGTCTCAAACACTTGTCACCAACCTCCACCACCACATAGGGATCAACACAATCATTGGATCACCTCTTTTGATTCCATCATCACTTACCACCAGCACCATTTCCTTCAATTCACTAAATGTGTCCTCATTGTCACTATCACTATCACTTGCCATTCGAGAGACGTTGGATGCAGGAGGGAAAGCCATCTTGGTCATGCTGGATTTGTCGGCGGCGTTCGACACCGTCCCCCACGTCGGTCTCCTTTCTAGACTCTGGGAGATCGGTTTTCGGGGGACGGTGTGGAAATGGTTTAAATCATTTCTCACTAACTGCCGTCAAGTGGTCTGGGCACCACCGTTTTCCGCTGAAATGCCTCCGCTGGAGGTTGGGGTTCCTCAAGGGTCCATCCTGAGCCCCACCCTTTTTAATATCTATATGGCCCCTCAAGCAGAGGTAGCGGAATCTTTTGGTGCCCAGATCAAGTCAAGTCAAGTCAAGTCAAGTCAAGTCAAGTCAAAACAAGCATTATTCGATTGCATTTAAAATCATAAAAGCGACAAAACAGCATATATTTAAAAGTTAATTACAATTTGATAAGATTCATGAGAGTTACAAAAACAGAACAATTGAGTAAAATTCATGGAAGTTAAAAAAGCAAGCAATCAGGGGTTCCAATCTGTCAAGGTGTCCACTGTACATACATATGAGGGTTCATGTTAGTATAAATCTTACACAGTGCAAAAAGTTAAAAAGTTAAAAATGGTTAAAAGATCAATAGCAGGAAAACAGGGTGATAAAATCACCCTTCCAATTGTCTAGGGGATAGCATCCAGGTCCTTGTACGCATGGCAGCAATCAGGAAGCTAGCAACCCCGAGAATTGTCCTGGTACTACCTAATAACTGAAGATAAAGTAAAGCAGGCCGTACCTGGACAAAACCTGCATCTCTTAAAATGGGTGCCAAGAACCTCGATCTACTCACTTTGTAGTGGCTACAAAACATAATGAAATGCATGAGGGTTTGCTCAGAGAAGTTATCACAGCTACACGGGGTAGACTCATCAGGAACACCCCACACAGGAAAATCACCCAGGAAGTATTGGATTAAGTTGAACCTAAATCTGATAAGCAGGTGACGATGGAATGGTCTGCTCACGATTTTTAGATAAGGTTCAATTTGGGGCGAAGTCAGGAGTAGAAAGTTAGCTCTGACTCTTGGTTTAATTAATTCTTTCTCCTCCCGTGTTTGAACTGCCCTCCTCATAAACTTTTCTTTAATCCATTTCAAGTCTCCCTTGAGTATAGTGTTTGGGTGGCTGAACAGATTTGGTCTGCCGAGTCTACCCAGATCATATCCTATGCTGATGACACCCAGCTACTTTTAACGTGTAACAAGGGTGAAGATTTCGACAGTGGGCAGATCAGGGATTGTCTGGAAGCCGTGTTTGAATGGTTCCAGAGGCATAGTTTGAAATGCAACTCGGCCAAGTCGGAGCTGCTCTTCTTCGGAAGTCCTCCGGACCACGAGTGGAAGTCCTGGTGGCCGCGTGATATGTCTCCACCTGAGTACACTTCGCAAAAAGCCAAAAATCTGGGTGTCTTATGTGATGTAGATCTCTCTTTTAGACCCCAGGTTGTAGGGCTGACCGGAAAATGCTTCGGTATTTTAAAAATGTTGCGGAAGTTCTTCCTCTAATATCCCTCCAACATAAGAAAATCATAGTTCAGGCCTTGATAGGCTCGTGCCTTGATTACGCTAACGCCCTCTACCTAGGCCTCCCGAAATATCTTCTCGCTCGTTTGCAGGTTGTACAAAATTCGGCCGCTACAGCCATCTTTGGACTACCGCGAAGGGCCCGCGTGTCTGAGTTGCTTGAGAGACTTCATTGGCTTCCGATTGCCAAAAGAGTCACTTTTAAGATCTTGACTCTGGCCTTTAAAGCTCTCCACTCGACCGGCCTGAATTATCTCCGGAAGCGGATGGCTTTCTACGCTCCTAGGAGGTTCTTGAGGTCCGCTATGCAGGCCAAAGCAGCTGTTCCCACTATAAAACGAGCTCGAACTGGAGGTCGTTCTTTCCTGTATCTGGCACCGTGCTGCTGGAACAAGCTTCCGCTTTCTCTGAGCTCTACCTCTAACATGCTCACTTTACGTAAGGACCTCAAGACGTGGCTCTTTGCCCAGTAATTACTCTGCGGCCATGTGGAGGGTGCTGTGTTATGTACTTTCCTTCTAAGTTCTCTCTTTGCCAAAGCGCTGGGACACTCCTGGGAGTAGCCGTGCGCTATAAAAGAGCATTTTATAACATAACATAACTTGAGTCTCTGACACAACCTACACGTGTATTACCTTTTTTTGTAAGTCTTTATCAAAATGCCCCACCTTACCACAAGAGCGGCATACAGCATTTTTAGCAGGACAGGGTCTCCCACTCTTAATATGATGAGTGTACCCACACCTGAAACAAATGCCTGTTCTTTTGAAGAAATTATTTTGTTGAACGTCTTTCTTCTTCTTGTAATTTGAAGAGCGCACTGAAGTGACCATTTCAGTGTTTTTATTTTCCAATACTTTGATGGATGTCTGTGACGTTTCTATACTCTTTGCAATGCGAATGGACTCATCCAAAGAGGGGTTTTCAAGAGATAAAAGTTTTTGTCGAATGGACTTGTCACTACATTTACTGATGAACTGATCACGTACTAACTGTTCACTAAAGTTCTCAAATTCACATTCCGCCACCATTTTCCAGAGTGCAGTTATATGGGTATCAACATCCTCATCACTTTTCCGAGCTCTTTTAAAGAATTTGTGTCTCTGAACCACAATACTAGGTTGCTTGTCGTATCTTTTTTCAATTTTTTTTTACTGTGCTCATGTATTCATCCATCTCCTCTCCACCTACATTTTCATATTCTGGTAAGTGTTTAAAAGTGTCCCTTCCTTCAAACCCCAAAGAATGTAATAAAATAAATTTCTTCATTTCTGGTCGAAATTCATGCACCCCTATTGCCCCCAAATAATTCTCAAATGCGTCAAACCATTTCCTCCACACAATGGGCAGTTCACCTGGTGCATCAATAAATGGGGGTGGTGGCTGAACAGAGTGCATCTTGAAATACAAAGATTAAACAAGTACCAATAAAAAAAATTTGAAAGTGTCTCACTTTTGACAAATTTTGAGTTTTCTTGTGGCTTTGTTTACTTGTTTACCATATTCTCTATCAGAAAACACACAGGATGTTTTGTGCAGTAAAGTTTGAAATATTCCCTTTTTTCTTTTCTTTTTATTTTGCAGAAAAACGGTTCACTGTACTTTGAGAATGTGCGTGCAATTTTTTCTCCCGTTTTGAATTGAATTTGAGTAGAATGCACTTCACGTTAAGCTACTTTGTTTATTTTGCCGAGTTCCATGTGCTATTGCAATCTCCTTGCTTCGAAAGAGTTAAACAAACCAAATCCTAGAGGAAGCTAGGTGGGGCGAATATCACGTGATTCTTTGTGCAGCGCTTCTGTGAGAGACAGAGTTTAGAATCTCCTCACAGAATTCTTACGCTCCACCCGCCACTGCTCTACTCCTCCTGTTTACCCATAGAATGCCCCACGATACACTCACGCTTTTCTTCAACTCTCCGATCATCCGTTGCTCTGTAGGTGAGTGCTTTCTTGTCCTATTCGACGGTTTTCCTGCTTCATGCTTAGTGGGACTCAGTTCCCCCATCGCCATAAACGAGTGTGTAATATCGAAAAACACTCGAAGTGATGGTTAATTAAAAACGTTTATTGAGCCCCACAGGAGCAATACAGAACAGCGAATTGCCCAGCATAAAGGGAATTCCAAACTGTCATTAACAAACTGTCACACGCCAAGATGCACACACGCAGGCAGCGTGAGGCAATGCTGCGCTGGGGTGACGTGACTGTCGCGCGAGGCGAGTTCATTACATAAGGCTTAGCACAAGACCAAATAACGACAAAAATATACCACAATCTCAATAAATACTCTTTGGAAGGAAAACTAATAGTTCAGGTAAAGTTTCTTCTTAGTAAACAGTTCTTTAGCAACAAAGGTAACTCTTCTTCACTAAAGCACAGTTCTTGGCAACAATGTAATCCCCACTGGAGTCACACGACGTCGAGGCAAAGCTATTCCAAAGGTTCGGCATCAACCGCGAGCAGCGCCACGTCGAGCCCGGAGTCAAAACAGACCCCACAAACACAGTACCTTTTAGAATGAAGAAAACGATGATCCACGGCGTCAAGAAGTATTGGAGTTGGGGGGTCGGCGTCGATTGAACCTCGGAGTCGGGGCGTTCCGTAGCGGTGTCGAGAGATGTCGGTTCGGAGCAGCGCTCACGGTGGCGAAGCAGGATACGGCGTCGTTGTCGATGTCGTCGTTGCAAGAATGAGCAGCGCTCATGGCGTCGAGAGGGGCTGCGGTGTTGAGACGATCAGTAGCGGCGTCGCTACTGGCGTCGATCGGGCCAGATGGCCGGCGTCGAGGTGCGGGACACTGGAGTCGTACTCACGATGTCGAGCTGGATTCGGCGACGTCGGCGGCGGCGTGATTGCTGGTTTCTTTAGATGTGCTGGACTCCCACGTTCAAGCAACAGGCAAATTTAGCAGATGCTGAAGTCCTTTAGCCCTGTGACTTCAACAGGAGACTGGCAATCTTCCAGCCCTTGGAGATTTTCTTGGCAAAGCTTGAGAGTATACACTCAGTTCCTCTCTCCTTGTTCCTTGGCAATAATAAAGAAGCAACTGCAGGATTCCCCCCAGCAAACAGCACTCTGGCAGAAGGGGTAGGCAAGTCCTTGGATCAGCAGGCTTCTGGTCCTTGGTGTAGGTTTCCTTGTCAGAATTGATCTAAATCTTTGGTTCAGGGGTCTTTCTCTTATACCCCTTTTCTGCTTTGATCCCTTTGTCCATGCAGGGGAATTTCCCCCCATCCTGGGTTTGTTGTGGGTGTTGCCAGGCCGAGGCACCTGTCCTATTCACTGTACAGGGCAGGGTCTTCAGCTGCCCAGCAGGAGGTGGAACCAGTATTGTCACTGGCAGGGGCAGGTTCATCAGTCGCCCGGCAGGAGGTGGAGCCAGTATTGTGTCAGGCAGGGCAGGCTACCAGGAACTACTCTTCCCCCACTCTAAACGCAAAGGCCTCATTCACCCCACACTGACTCATTCAGACCTCTGGAGCCACCCAGCTCCTGTCACACACACAAAAACCAGCAGAGACCGGTAGACAGTTAGACAAGAAACTAGTCACTTTCTAAAAGATGTGTTATTAAATTCTGAGTTCAGAGATACTAAACTCGACTTTCCACCATGCTCTCTGAGTCTGTTAGGATTATACAGTGTAATAATTCCAGCAGCCCAGTCTGGCCTAAGGAGATCAGGTAGCCTTACACTAGTGAAAAACGAAAATGGCTGTAATTCACTATTAGGACTTGCCACACACATCAGGGCTTGTCCTACCTTATGCTTACAATGCACCCTGCCCTTGGGCCTACCATAGGGGTGACTAACATGAAGTTAAGGGAAGGTTTTAGGGACTGGCAAGTAGGTGTACTTGCGCAGTCAGCATGGCAGTACCAGACTGCACGCAGGTTCTGCAATGGCAGCCCTTAGACATATTTTACTAGGCCGCTTCTGTGGGTGGCACAACCAGTGCTGCAAGCCCACCAGCAGCATTTGTATTTACAAGCCCTGGCACTCCTGGTGCACTATACTGGGACTGACAGTAAACCAAATAAGCCAAACATGGAATCCAATTAATGTATCAATTTAACATAGGGAGCACTTGCACTGTGGCACTGATCAGCAGTGGCACAGTGCCCAAAGCAATATTCCAGCAAAACATCATAAACAGAGGAGGCAAACAGACAAACAATGGAGGAGAGACTCATGCCAATGATGCCAGGTCTAACACGTGTCCCCTCCAGCTGAAATGTGGGGAGAACTACCCTTCACCTAGGGAGTCCTCAGCACTAAGGTGGAAAAATCTGGACAGACCATCAGCATTGATCTGTACCAGGGTGGTGTTCCACCGTGAAGTTCATCCCCTGTAGGGAAATGGACCACCTCAACAGCTTTGGGTTCTCAACCCTCAACTGCATCAACCATATTAGGGACATGTGGTCTGTCTGAACCCGGAAGTGAGTCCCAAACAGGTAGGGTCTTAGCTTCTTCAGCGCCCAGACCACAGCAAATGCTTCTAGCTCTATCGCACTCCACTTCTGTTCCCTGGGCAGTAACCTCCTACTGATGAAGGCTACAGGTAAGTCTCTGCCCTCCTCATTCTCCTGTGCAATAACAGCCCCTAAGCCATGCTCTGAAGCGTTCATCTGGACAATAAATTCCTTGGAAAAGTTGGTGGCCTGGAGTATTGGTGCTCTACACATTGCAGTCTTCAGGGTGTCAAAGGCCGTCTGACAGGCATCAGTCCAAATCACAAGTCACGGGGTGCACAATGTTGCCATACCCCTTGACAAACCTCCTGTAGTAACCCGTGAGACCTAAGAAGGCTCTCACCTGAGTCTGGGTTTTGGGTTGTACCCAAGCCAGGATGGTATCTATCTTGGGTTGCAGGGGGCGACCTTGCCGCTCCCTACTTGGTGCCCCAAGTATACCACTGAACCCTGCCCAATCTGGCATTTGCTTGCCTTGATTGTGAGGCCTGCTCTGCGCAGGGCCAACAACACTTCCTGGAGGTGGAGCAAGTGTTCCTCCCAGCTGGCGCTGAACACTGCTATGTCATTCAGGTAGGCGGCGCTGAAATCCTCCAGTCCAGCAAGTACCAGGTTGACCAACCTCTGGAAGGTGGCAGGGGCATTCTTCATCCCAAAGGGCATAACCCGGAACTGGTAGTGCCCACCTGGTATGGAGAATGCTGACCTCTCTTTTGCCCCATCAGTCAAGGCGATCTGCCAGTTCCCAGACATTAGATCAAATGTACTAAGGTACCGGGCAGTCCCCAACCGATCTATGAGCTCATCAGCTCTGGGGATGGGGTGCGCGTCAGTCTTGGTGACTGAATTGAGTCCTCGGTAATCCACACAGAACCGAAGTTCTGGTGAAGCACCAGGCACTGTAGCCTTTGGGAGCAACACCACTGGGCTGGCCTAAGGACTGCTAGAGGACTCAACCACCCCTAAGGTGAACATCTTGGAGACCTCCTCCTTGATGTAGGCTTTGACCTCATCAGTCACTCTGTAGTCTTTGTGCTTCACAGGAGTGCTGTCCCCGGTGTCCACATCATGGACACACCACTGAGTGATACCAGGTGTTAAGGAGAAGAGATCAGGTAATTGTCCCATCAGTTGGCGACAATCTTGCTGCTGCTCAGGGGTCAGTGTGTCAGAGAGGACAACACCATCCACTGACCCATCTTGCTCTTTTGCATACAGGAGGTCAGGAAGAGGCTCACTCTCCTCCTCCATTCCAGCATCTGTAGCTAGGAGCATGCCCACTTCGGACCTTTCTAAGTGGGGCTTTAACCGGTTGACATGCAGGACCCTCAAGCGGTTCCTGGGAGACTTCAAGTCCACCAAGTAGGTGACATCGCTCTTTTTTTCCACAACCTCAAATGGTCCAGTCCACCTGTCCTTGAGCGCACAAGGTTCTACGGGGGACATGACCCAAACTTTCTGACCAGGTTGAAGCTCCACCAGAGTGGCATTCCTGTCGTACCACCGCTTCATCTCTTCCTGGCTGGCCTCCAGATTTGCCCGAGCAAGGTCTCTGAAGCGCCGAGTCTGGTTCCTAAAGGCCAGCATGTAACTGTATACATCCTGGGGAGGTTTCCTGGGAGATTGCTCCCAGCCTTCTTTGACCAGACTCAAAGGTCCTCTTACCGGGTGTCCATACAAAAGCTCAAAGTGGCTGAACTCTATAGACTTTTGTGGCACCTCACGGTAAGCAAACAGAAAGCATGGTAAGAGGACGTCCCATTTATGCCTCATTGGTTCTTCAAGACCCATGATCATGCCTTTGCGGGTCCGGTTGAATCTCTCAACCAGCCCATTACCTTGTGGGTGTGAAGGAATGGTGAACTTGTAGGTTACCCCACACTCCTTCCACCAGGACTTCATGTAATTGGAAATGAAGTTGGTTCCCCGGTCGGACACCACCTCTCTGGGGAACCCCATGTGGGAGAAAACACCCATCAGTGCCCGTCCTACCACAGGGGCTGTGCGGAGAGGGATGGCTTCCGGGTACCGGGTGGCATGGTCCACCAAGACCGGGATGAAACTGTTGCCCATGGCTGTCTTGGGGTCCAGTGGCCCCACACTGTCAATCCCCACCCGGTCAAAGGGGGTACTTACGACGGAAAAAGGTTGGAGGGGAGCCTTCTGGTTCCGCCAGCTTTTCCCACTTGCCTGGCAAGTTTGGCATGTTTTACAATGGATGTCTACATCCCTTCTCATCTGGTGCCAATAAAAATGGGTGACAAGCCTATCATACATCTTGTCCTGCCCCATATGTCCAGCTAACGGAACGTCATGAGCCAAACCCAGTAGGAAGGCTGTGAAGCGCTGGGGTACCACCAGCACACGGGCTGACCCAGGCTCAGCAGCCTTAGGCTCGCTATACAGGAGGTCATTCTCGCAGTAGACCAAATGTGATCCTGACTGATCACCTGTTGTTTGGGCTGAGGCCTGCTGCCTCATACCCACAAGAGAAGGGCACACTTTTTGCTCAGCACAAAATTCTTCCCTGGTGGAAACCACCATCCTGCTGCTAGTGGGTCAGCTCAGGCAGGTCTCCCAGTTCAGCCACTTGTTCCCCTGTAGGTTCCAGGGCATCCCCCTCAAGGTCTGCCTCCTCCTGGACCGTGGGAACTATGGGGGATGGTTTCCCGTGCCCCCCGGCCTCTTCTCATCACAGCTGGGTCCTGGGCCATACTTTCAGGCTCCAGAACCCCATCAACACCCTTACTAGCTGTCATGGACCGAGTGATTGCACACATCCACTTCGGCACACCCAACATTTTCAGATGTGTCTCTCGCTCCACCTTAGCCCAAGGGGAGTCCTCCAAATCATTGCCCAGGAGACAGTCAACAGGCATGGCGGGCCTCACAGCAACCTGAAGAGTACCTGAGACCCCGACCCCATTCGAAGGGAACCTGAGCTACCTCACGCTCTCTCTGGGAGTTGTCAGCAGCTACAAAAGGGTAGAAAATATGAGGGACCACCTGCTCTCTGGACACCAAGTGACACCTGACACCTGTCACACTCGCTCCGGTGACTCTGAGAGCTTCCACCCTATGGCCAATAATGGTCACCCACTGCCTATATTTCTTAGTGTTGCTAGGCAGAGGGGGTGGAGGGACCATTTTCATGTCTCCTAAAGAGACCAGGGACATTTCTGTGGGGCCTTTCCCATCAGGGGCAACCATCTCCTCCCCTCCTAGGGCTACACTTGCCATCTGACGGGGGGTGCACGTGGTGGTGCATTAGAGTTCGTCATGGGACACTGGAGATTATAATAATGGTGTCCCACTTGCTTACAAGCGTAACAGGTCATTGGGCCCCTAGGAACAGGTTTACCTGTCGGGGCCTCTGGTTTCTTTACTGGGGGAGGCTGGGAACTCTACCCTTGGTTCCCTTGGGGATTACTTTGTGGCCCTTTCTGAAACTCCCTCTGTTTACCCCTGTCCCCCCCACTCTTCTGCTGAGGACCCTGCCCACCCTTGGCTGAGTCTCCCACTGGACCCTTGTGGACCCTGGTACTGACCCAGCGGTCCGCCTCCTCAGCAAGTTGTCTAGGGTTAGATATCTTGCTATCAATAAGGTGCTGGCGTAGCTCTGGAAAACAGTTATTAGACAAGTGCTCCCAAGCAAACAAATCATAAAGAGCATCATAACTTTCCACTTTGCTACCCTTTACCCAACCATCCATGGCTCTGCAAAAAAATGACACATATTCAACCCACATAGTACAAGGCAATTTCTTACATTCTCTAAAGGCTTGTCTGTACTTTTCTTGGGCTTAGGGGCTTCTTGGGTTAGGCCATACCGTAACATTAAAGCATCTTTCATATGAGTATAAGACATCCTATCCTCAACAGGCAAATCCAACAAGGTATCTCTCCCTTCATTGACAATCACAGCGACCCCACAACCCAGCTGCCCAATCCTTCTCAGGGACCCGGTGGGCCAACACTGCTAACTCATATGCTTTGAACCATTGGCCAATATCTTCATTCTTATGAAAATCTTTTATCACATCTTTGGGAAAATAAAACCTACTTTCTGCAGGCCCAGATGGAAAGGTGCCACCAGAGGGATTCAATTCTAAACTCTTAGTTTTGAGCTCCATCTCCCTCACCATTTTCTCACGTTCAAACGCTAATTTTTCTCTTTCAAAATCTAACCTTTTGCTCCCCATTTCAGCATCTCTCCTGCTTCTTGCATTTTCTAACTCCAACTGCCCTTCTTATTTAAGTTTTGCCATTTATAACTGGTGCTCTCTTTCCTTTGCCCTGTCTGCCAATTCTTCAGGAGAAAGACCCTTGGAGGAAACGCTGCTGCCGGGGGATGTCACTGGCCCATTCACAGGCTCTTCCTCCCCCCTTCATCTGGCGGTACCACCAGCGGATCAGAGGGATCTGTGGCCTCTAACCAGGCCTCCAATGCTTTGAGAAATTCTTCCTTATTTTTGAGGCCTAATGTAGGAAATTTTAACTGCTTGCAGAAGTGCTGTAGCTGATTTTTCTTGTAGTCCTTTATCAACCGAGTGTGTACTCTCAAGCTTTGCCAAGAAAATCTCAAAGGGCTGGAAGAGTGCCAGTCTCCTGTTGAATTCAGAAAAGGGGGTGGTGATGGACAGAGTATCTGAATTAAGCAGAACACTCCTACCCAGTCAACAGATCAGGGCTTGATTCATCACCGTTATTTAGCTCACTGCACCATCCCAGCTCTGAATCGTTTTGTACACCATAAGCGTGGAAGGGTATGCTCAGACATGAGTCCCTTGCTCACTGCACCATCAGGATTCAAGCAAGCCGGGCCGAAGACGGCTGTAATGCCAGAAACCGGTCCCCGGAAGCTTGTTTCCTTTCCAGTATAAGAATTGGCTTGGTAGTTTGGTCTGCCCTGTTCCCATGATGCACTGGGCCAGGCACAGACAAATTTGCATGTGGCCAGGTTCTGAGCTGGGATGGTGCAGTGAGCTAAAAAACGGTGATGGATCAAGCCCTGATCTGTTGACTGGGTAGGAGTGTTCTGCTTAATTCAGATACTCTGTCCATCACCACCCCCTTTTCTGAATAGTCTCCTGTTGAAGTCACAGGGCTAAAGGACTTAACCATCTGCTGAATGTGCCTGTTGCTGGAACGTGGGAGTCCAGCACATGTAAAGAAACCAGCCATCACGACACCGCCGATGCCACCGAATCCAGCTCGACATCGTGAGTACGACTCCAGTGTCAGCACCTTCGACGCGGCCTTGGGGGAAGAAGACCACTTTCATGATGAGGCCCTCAGGAGGCTAAGGGACCTCACCCTATCTAACTCTGCAGAGTCCCTTCTGTGCCACGCTACCTGTGTGCAGTTACCAGATTGAGCATGACAATTGTCTTACATGTGCAGCACTCACATATGTGCACACATGTTCAAGTGTATCCAGCCAAGTGCCCCATACCTTTTCTGAGTTGCAGCAGCTTTATCTTAATAGGAAACACTAGCGGTAAACACTAGCAGTTCTTTAACCATGTGATTATTATGGTTGAGACAGCTGTTGTGAGGCTCACCTACAGTAAAAAGTCTAAGTCCAGGTGATCTAAAAACAAAAAATCCACGTGGACTAAATGGGCAGAACCCTTTTTGCTACAGATGTAATATGGGAGATAATTACCAGTGCTTGGTGAGGGTGTAACCTATGAACACACACAGTGTATTTACTATTAAAAACTATGCTGCATTACGCTGCACATTTTTCTTTTTCTGCTGTATAATTTAGACAAAACTGTTGCATAATGTGGCCCTCCCCATTGCATAATTTCATTGGCCCAGGACTGTATGCTTCTTGCAGTTATGTACACTAAAATATATTGACATAGAATGAGATGGAGAATGAGTTTGTTAGTTCATGCTAATCAGGAATGAAGTGGTACCTACCACAATATGATAGCTTGCCAGGAATGAAGTGGTACCTACCACAATATGATAGCCCCCTTTCCTTTGCTTTTGCACAGTCAGCTCCACTTGTCTCAACCTCCATGATATTTCCATAGCATCCCGGTTTTGAGGTGACACCTAGAGGGAGTGAGCAAAACAGATACTGCCTTACCCTGTTTACAAAATTCTGAATGTGTCCATGCTCGTGAGCTGGAATATCTATCTCTGTGTGACACATATAAATTATATTTTACCTGTTTAATGCTATTACTATCAAATCTTCTCGGAAGTCAGCGCCAGTTGGAGTGAGTAATTGGAAATTTTGCCTTAGGGGCTTACAAATGTGGGTGAGCAAATCATGCAGCGTGTTCCCCTGTACACCTCCACCCGCTCTCTAGAGGTCCCAAGACAATATTCTCATTCTTTACACCTTCATTAGCTTGGATGAATGTATTCTGCTTTGTCCAAGCTATACCCGGGCAAGGCGGTTGTGATTAGGACTTCATTTTCAACTTTTATACCTTTAAAGCATAACTTTATGGAACGCTTGTGTGCAAAAGTCGTAAAATCACTGTTGACCACTGTAAGGTCTTCCTTGATGATTCAGCATTTATCTCTTTCGGCTATTGAAGGACAAAAACAATGTGTTCAATCTTGCATAAAATGTAAATTATTGCTGAGTGCATTACACTTTTATGGGATACCCCAGGCAGGGCAGTATATGGCTGTTGTAAGGGCAGGGACTGCTTCACGTTTATTTACTGGAGAAGAAGAAATGATTTAGTTGCTCACAAATGTCCTCATTCTTTTCATTCTCCTTTTACTGATTTGAGAAGGAATAGGAGATTCTGCCTACATCAGGGAAGAGAAACCCACACCTTTGCTCTCCACCAGAAGAATATATATACTAATAATTATGCAATTACTTAACTTCAGCAATGTTAAGTATTGTGATGTCATGAGGATTACAGATATGTGACATCACTTCTTGGTGTGAAGCAGGGTCTAAGGTCATATGAAGTAACTTTCTGTGACATTATAAAGGTCAAAGGGTATTTGATTTAACTTCCGCTACCACTGGCATTTTAGCAAATCGGCTTCCATGACTGCAGTTTCTACATAAAAACGTAGTACGCGTTCACAGCACCAATAGCAATCATTTCAGCTTATGCTAGCACTTGAATAGGGTACGGTCAAGAATAGTCACAAAATGAAACTGTTTCTCTAAGGTATGTAGTCAGCTGTAGTCATAGACAATAATGCATAACAATAATTTCATTCTTCTTTACTTGGAATTTAATTGGTATTAGACCCAAATAAGAACCATGAATTAAACTTTACTGCTGAGATTTATCATTTGTCATTTAGTCACTGTCCCATTTCGAAAAGGGGAGACCAGTTGAACATAAGTGGGACCCGGAAGAGGATACAACAGTGTTAAATGAGCACTGACTAACTCCTTATTCACAGCAAAATTAGCAACACAATAAAGCTATGGAAATTATCAATCTAATTGTGCACTCAGAGTTGAGCCCAAAATCACAGTACTTCGTTGCTAGCAAACGAGTCTCCCCCTAGTCATCGGTCCCCATGCTCTTCTTCCCACAGTGTTCAACGTATTTCAATTCACAGGCTCCACAACTGTCCCACTCAAAGACATAACCACTACAAAGGCACCCAGCGAGCCAATTCCCCCACAACCTCTGAAAACCAACTTTTCCAACATCATCAACTGTAACCACAAATCCAATAAGTACAAACTCGAACAGGAGCATAAAGATAACAAGGAAGATACTGCCTTCACACAGACGGCAGTGAATCATTCTCCCACGCGAAACAGCTCAGACCAAAAGACCTCAAAGTCCACCACGGAGGTACTCCACCCTGAACCATCCTTATCGAATTATTACCCTACAACGATTAACAAGGAGGGCGACCCAGACGACACAACTTTAAGAGGCACCAATTTCGCTTCCCTCACAATGGAAGGATGGGATAATCTAGCCACCACTTATTCATCCGAGGAAAAGAAAGCAGCTTCACCACACGGTTTGGGAACCCCTCTCAAAAAGACAGACGTTAATTCCGAGCCAAGTGAATCAGGAGTAGGGGCTTCCCTCTTAAACACCATGCAACTCTCCACCAAAGCTCTGGAATACCACTCTGACAAAATGGACATCCAACTCACTCTTCTCAACTGTCTTGCATTACATGTTACCACCATTGACCGCAAGCTCTCAGATATGAACAACTTTATCGAAAGGGCCCAACGGGGCACAACCGTACTCCCACCAAGCTGCACCTGCCACCTAATCGCGTAAAAAATCGCCTTGTTACCTACAGTGATGAGTGACCTCCTTACCGACCTGAAAACCATAGGTTCCAGTTCGAAGTCTGAGACTGAAAGTACGATTACCTGTATTAGAGGACCTGCAGCCAGCATTGAAAAAGGCCTCAAGATGAGGCCACAAAAAGAGGTGCACGAACCAGCTACCCAAATCTCAATCCATTCACTCACAGTTGAGCACTTTTTAAAATGAATGCTCAACTAAACACCTAATGGGTTTCTTGAATATGTAAATGATATTACTAAGCTTTTCAAGGTAAGTGTAGTTGAGCGTTGTACTGTTTTCAATCATTAGAATGATAAGAAGGTCAGGCACAACTAATTCAGTTCTGATCAGATTATTAAGACATTAGTAGTGTTTGATAAATCAAACAAGACCAAAATGACAAAAATCCAATTAGTAGAACTGGAGTTATTGTTTTTTGTTGTTGTTTGGGAAAATAGAATTAAAAGTAGGAAATCGCCAACTGTGGATAGCTGGATGTGCTGGACCGGGACAAAAGCACAAGTTCAGCCCAACTGTGATGGAGCGTGGGTCAGCTACAAGGACTCAGTTAGACCTGCTGGACAGAGTACCTTAAACCCTGGTTTTCAGAGCATTGCGGGTATACGCGTCGAAGATATGTTGTGCCGCCGAAGCGACTCCCAAAGGACCAGGACTGGAGTGGTACCACTTGGCAGGGTAGGCTCACATATGGCAGGAGCAGATGCAAGGTTGTTGGAAGCCTATATCCCCGAGTCTTCAGATCAGGAGGCCAGCCAACATCCCTTGGAGCAAAGCAGGTGCCCAGCAGATTGCAATCCAGCAAAGTGGCAGCTCTTCCACGGCACAACACTCCTTCTTCCATGCAGAGTATCCACTTGTCCTGAAGTGTGCTTAAGAGTTGGTATCTGAAGTCCTCCTTTTATTCACAGTTGTACCTTTAAATGGGGCGAAGCTTCTAGAGGCATGTCTTTAAAGTGCACAGATGCCCTGCCTTTTGTTTCTTCAGGCTTACTACAGGGGGTATGCATCCCTTTTGTGTGAAGACAGAACACAACTTATTTAAGTGCAAATGGGGCTGTGCCCAACTCTTCCCTCGCATCCTGCCAGTGATGGCCCATCCAGTTACTCCTAAGTTCCCACTGTGTGTGGCTGTCTAGGAGGAATACACAAAGACCAACTGCCAACTGCACCTAGTCATGTGATCAGAGACAGAATGCAGACACCAAAAGGCTAAGGAGAGAAAATGCCAACTTTCTTAAGGTGGAATTTGCAGAATTGTAAATTAAAATCCAACTTCCCCATCAGTTAGGATTTTAAATTAGGATTCCAGAGACACCAAACATAATCTGGTTATCTCTTCCCATTTGTAAGTTACCCTTATAAAATGACATAGGGCAACTCAAATGTTATCTTATGGAAGATATATGCCTTGCAGTAGCATAAAACAAATGTAAGAGTTTTTCACTACCAGGACTTGTAAAACCTAAATGGTCATGTCCTATTTTTTAAATACATTGCACCCTGCCCTCTGGGCTGTCCAGGGCCTACCCTTGGTTTGACGTATATTTATAAAAAGACAGGTTTGGGCCTGGCAAAATGGCAGTTTAAACTGCACATACAGGCTCTGCAGTGGCGGGCCTGAGACATGTTTAAAGTGTTACATAAGTGGGTGGCACAACTAGTGCTGCAGGCCCACTAGAAGCATTTAATTTACAGGCCCTCGGCACATGTAGTACCACTTTACTAGGTTCTTAAAAGCGAATGAAATATGATAATTGGGTATTAGCCAATGTTACCATGTTTAGAGGAGAGAGAGCACAAGCACTTTAGCACTGGTTAGCAGTGGTAAAGTGTGCAGTGTCCTAAAGACAACAAAAATAAATACAGCAAAAATAGGAGTAGGAAGGCAAACATGTCTGTGGATGACCCTGCAGAGAGGGCCAAGTCCCACAAAGCTCAATTATTGCTCATATTTATTGAGCTTTAGCAGAAGTTGATCAATTGAATTTGCATGTGAAAACCTGCACAAGTGGGGACACAAAGGGAGGCAAGATGGTGGCCAGTCCTTTGGCTGTGTGAGCTGGTCCTAGCACTCTCTCCCTCTGGACGACTTGCTGACTCTGGTATTCTAATGGATTTCTAAAGGACTTTACCTGAACACAGATCGGGTGTCTGTTGGACCTGAATTGGCTTTATACTCGTGGTGGGGAAAGTTAAAATCAAAAACCAATATTTCTCTTTACACCGACCTGAGAAGGGAATGCCCCGGTGGCCTCGCGTCTACAGAAGCTGTCTTCCTCGCTGGATTCTTTCACTGCGGCTCTCGGCAGCCAGCGGCTTCTGCTTCAACTCAAGGTATTCCTCTTGTGCTGACATGCCCCAGAAAAGTCAGACGAAGAACCCGCCTCGGAGCTCTGTGAAGACCGGAGCTGCAATGGCTCAACTCTAAGGCGGGAGTCGTATCTGGCGAAATTACTAAAAAAAAATGTAAATGTACATGTATTTATATAGCGCAAATCGCCCACATCGCAGGCATCTATGCGTTTGCTTAGGGAACCCGTCCTGGTATTCCCCTGTGAGATAGCCCCGGCAGGGTATCCACAAGGTGAAAGCCAGGCATCCCTCCGCGAGGGGCCGTTGTGGAGATTAAGCAAGCTATTGCCCAGAGTCGCAGAGTGTGAACCCGTGAGTCGAGTAGGCACCGGAGCGAGAATCTGTGGAATTATTGAGCCCAACCCCCGTCGAGGCGGGGAATTGAACCCTGGTCCAGGGCCGATCTCAGCTTCCGGGTCTGCCGCCTCTAACCCCTGAGCCACACTTCTCCAAAGAGGCCAGTTGGACAATGCGGCTGCAAAAGTCGGGAAGAATGCTTAAACCTTTCTGGCGATGTTTAAAACTATGGCAAGCAGCAACAACAAAACGCCACAGAGCCCGGTTGCTGCAAAATCTCGCCGCTCGCCTACTGTCTCTCCTAAAGCCTCTGCAAAGTCCCCTACTGGTTAGGCAGTCAGCACTCCCTCTTCATCGCCCTTGGCGGTGACGGCTCACGCTATGGTTGGGGGCACCTTGGAAAGGATAGTTGACCAGCATTCAGTGGGGGCAGTTGGCAATAATATTCCTGGGACTTTGTCTTACACTGAAGGTTCGCTGGATTTGGAGGCACAGCCCAGTGGGCTGGTGGGAGCTGTAGTTCTCTCAGATTCATCACTAATTACAGAGTTGGCAGTTGCTCACTCTCCCTTACATCCTACCATGCTCCCGCAACAGCAAAATAAGCATATTTTCAGAGAAACGATGCAAGTACCCCTACAGACTGTCTTAGTAAATCCTGATGGGGACACAGATGGCGACAATTTGTATTCTCTGTCAGAACACACAGGTTCCTCTGTGGTTGATGGCGGTTTGGATAAGGACTGGACAGATGATGATGATAGCGAGGCGGGCGACTGGCAAACAAAGTATGCTCTGAATTCTGATGTTATATCTAAGGGCCTGTGCACAGTTTGGAAGGTACCCCAAGATTCCAGCTCAAACACTGGTTCCCTAGCTTGGGACTATTCATCCTCTGCACAGCCGGGAGTACAAGGATTTGCTACAGATCAAGCCCCCAATGGCTCTGGCCCACCTCCGGGCGAGATGACACTGGCAATATTATATCAGACAATAATGGCACACTGTGAAGAGACTCGGCAGGAGAGCGCCCGTACACAGGGGGCATGCCGTAGGGTCCAAAATTCTATTCGTAGAGTGGCCAAAACCTGCGCGGATATCGCTTCCAGGATAGGTGAAGCAGAAGCGAGGATCTCTACTCTCGAAGATGACCTGGCCACTCAAAAGGTCATTACAGACTCAATTAAATCCCAGAGGGACGACATCTGGTGGAAACTTCTTGATATCGAAAATAAGGCCCGGAGAAACAATCTAAGAGTCCTGGGGGTCCCTGAAGGGATTGAAGGTTCAGATACCAGGCAGTTTGTGGCTGATCTATTTGCTGAGGCGTTTCCCGAGGTTAAGGAATGGGATTGGCAACTTGAAATTCAGCGTGCTCATCGGTTCCCCTTCAAGCCAAAACAACGCTCTGGCCAAACGGACAACAGGTCTCGTGCTATTTTAATTTGTCCGAGCAGTTTTTTAGCTAGAGAAAGGATTTATGATTTGGCAAGGCCGGATAGGAGAAGGGCTGGGAAGGGCTGTGAGTTCTTTGTTAGGCCTGACTTTTGTCGAGCTACCGTTGAACGGAGGTGGCAGCTCTGCCAGTTAATTCCACCTTTTCAGTGCAAAGGTGTGCAGGTGTTTTTGCTTTTTCCTTCCAAACTTAAAGTCATCTATCAAGGCCAGACTTGATTGTTTGTCAATTTAGATTGTTAAGTCGTTAAGCTGTAAAGGATTGCCTGTTTAGCTCTTCTTTGCATTGGATGACACTATATTTGTTTAGGAACTTTTAGTCTTTCTGTTTTCTTTTTATATCCCCTTGGGCATGCCCTCTATTGGTACTTCTATGTTGGCAATGACTTCGGCGGGGCCTGTTCTCATACCAGTTCCTCCATCACTTGGACTTCGGTCCTTTTGCCTTGTCTGGGGGTGGTGGGGTGAGGGGGTGTTCGTGGGTGGGTGTAAGGTTTGAGGGAGTAGCTTGGTGGGAGTGATGGGGGTGCATATAAAAAAAGTTCGAAAAATCAAACTTATCATGGCTCTTTGTTGAATAATGTTCTTACTGTGATGCTTCGTTGCTATGAAGGGTCGGCTGATATTGCTCTATATGTGTTAATTCAGGTTCTTCCTTTTCAAGACTGAATGGTCCTGGGTAGAATTTGCATAGCTTCATGGAATGTCTGTGGGTTGAATGACGGGAAGAAGAGGGCCCTGTTTTCGAGAGTTATTCAGGCTTTACACTTAGAGGTACTGTGCCTGCAGGAAACCCATCATACCCTGGAGTAATCAAGACTACCTAAAAATTCCTGGGTTTGATTTAATCGGGTGCTCCCGGCAGACCTCAATGATCAGGGGGGTGGAAATTGTATTAAGACGAGGACTGGGATCATGTTCAAGAACTAGTCAAGACAGTAGGGGGAGATGGAGATGGGCAATTGCTGAGCAATCAATAAATGGTAGATCCTTGACTATCTGAACTGTATACTGCTCAAATGTGGACGATCCTGTAGTCCTACACCACTTGAATGTACAACTGGCTCTCTGGCCCCACCCTATTTGTCTTTGCTGGGATTTCAACATTAACCTGCCAGCTGATTTTAACTTACTGAGGGGTCAAAATTATGTAGGTAAGAAACCTAGAGTTTTTAGAGCTCTGCAAGCCTTGGTTCAGGAGCACTGTCTGACTGATCTTTGGTTCTATCATTGTAATAATTTTGACGGCTATACATATTTTTCTGCTCCCCACAAAAAAATGTTTTTTTAGATTCTTTTTCTGTCTGACCAACCGGCAGACTCTACCTCGATCTCGATCTCACCTAGGATTATCCTATATTTATTGGTTGTACCCTAAGTCGCACTGCGAGGGTCCCAAGGGTCTGGACATTTGAGAGAAAACTCTTATTAGAGCAACCATATTTAGAACACATGAGGCCCTGGATATTAGAATTTCTAAATATTAATAGGGGCTCAGCCCTATTGTTTGGGATACATTAAAGGCAGCAATCCATGGCAAAACAAAGAGTTTTTCATCTTTCCGGCAGAGGAAAATACAAGACCAAATTAACGGGCGCATTGATGAATTACGACTCGCAGAGGTCCAACTGACATGTGCAATTAAGGAGGGCGGGGATATAGTTCAAAGTCAGTTAGAGGTTGCTCGAATTAGGCCTTCCCTGCTGGAGTTTTAAGCGCACGATCTTGCTGCAAAGAATGCTTGTCCAGGATCTTGATCGTCACACTTCAGTGGTAGAACAAAAACCCTTTGATATCAAAGATCGTTTGGCTGTTTTGCAGTACTTAAATGAAACACGAAGAAGTCTAAGCAACACAATACAGAAGCAAATGACCACTGAAGAAAAATGACCTGTACCAGCAAGATCTGTCTGGATTCCTAAGATTGGGGATCTAGTCAGAGAGAAAATAGCGGATAAGAAGGAATTTGGGCCTTCTTACAGGAAACCAGTACCTGTACTAGCAATCCACGAATCAAGAACAGTGTTACTGCCCTCCCTTTCTGGAAGAAAGGAGAGCAGGTCTGTATCCATCGACCTGGTAAAACCACATCATGTGGCTGATAATAAGTAGTAGGCCAGTGAACTCCAAAGATGTAGCAGAAGACCAAATTTTGCTACTATCCAAGAGGTTCAAACTGAAAGACTCATCACCTTTGACCTTACCTACAGTAAGAAAAGAAGGACTGTGCAACAAAGCAATGGAACTGGTACCTCTTGAAACCCAAATAACAGTTTGTCAAGACACTCCTGTCTACAATGATGTAGCATCTGACTATACCAATATGTCAAGGGAACAAGCAGCTCCAGTGATTTCAAATAATCTGGATGCAATACCAACAATTGACAGAACTGCCTCTGGCTATTTCATTAACTTTGATAACTTTTCTGAGGATCCAAGTGAGCCCGAAACAACGCCAGCAAATAAAACTTTCAAGGAACAATTAACAGAACTTTGTCACCAGCTTGCAAATACATATCTAGTTTTACCATGGGCTGAATTTTGGATTGTGTTAGGCGTACTTTTTCTCCTACTTTGGATAATCCTTGTATTAAGTTTGGGAAAGCTGATAGATGGAAAATATAGTAAAATGGACACAGCAAGTAAGAACATCAACTTGCTCCTGAAACCACACAAATCATCTCATTCTGAACAAAGAGACCTGTCATTACTCTACCTGGTGGTATAGCATGGGACATAACTGACTATGACATTTATGGACTAGTAGAGCTGCTGAGGATTCCACACCAATTTAAGGTCTCCTTGAGTGATTTTTTTTTCACCCAGCACATTTTCTGTTGATTGGGACTTTGAGACTGTTAATATAGACATGTCAGCAAAAGTTGCAATACATGAATATTTAGAAAGTTCATCAGATTATGAACAAATGTATTGTTTTAATCATTTCGGTCACCATTATTTGCGCAAATCTGCAAATCCTAGAAATGTTTTTACTTATAATCAATGGGAACATTGTCCAACGCCACCAAAGGGTATCTTAAAAACATTCTATGAAAGATGTCCATACTTTTCAGGTTTCAATACCACAAATCCAGAAATATTTTACTTTAGAAATATTAATACAACAGGAATGAAAAATATGATTACTAATACTTAACAAATTTATTCTGCGTCCCTTTTTGCTCAGTTGTCCACATTAGGGTTTGACTTTTGGAGAGACAACATTGAGACAAAAACCGTCTGGGGCACAAAATACTGGCAGGTGCAGGGAACGGAAGCCTTATTTAGAGTTTGCATAATACCAGGTCAAATAATGTTTTAAATGAAACTGTTCAACAGACATCTTGTCTGGGCCTGGCTAAGATAAAAGATGTAAACAAACTGTCCATACCAAATCCCACACCTGATAGTTATACCACTACAGATGAAGAAATAGATGTAAACCACATTTTAAAACAGAACAGAACTAATCCTGATTGGAAAAAATGGTTAATCTTGCCCACAGACACAAATAACTGTCAAGATAGATTCCTGAACAAGACACAAGGGTTTAGAGTAACTAGGCCAGATCCAAGATATGTTCAGAGACAATATCCAGGGATAATAACAACTTACAGTGTAGGAAAACTGTGCCTTGAGTGGCTACTAAAGTCCACAATTCAGGAAATAAAACAACACTTAAATTTAGTTAAAGATGGCGTTGATTTGAGAGACTTCTTACAAGGGCCTCATAAATGACATCATAAACGTTTCATATATGCTGGTATTTATGCTGTTTATAATGAAGCATTGAAAATCACGCAAATGGAAACTGCAGAACGAATACGCGAAATTGATCATATTAATTTAGAGACAGCACTCTCTGTAGTTGGCAATGGATTAACAACTTTGCCATCCAGAATTTATTCTTTGGACAGCATTGTATCCTCTGCCATAGACATAATGGAACAGGACTTGCTAATGTTACAACATGGCCAGTCTCAATTGCATTCTATAATTCTGCTAGGCTGGACGTTACAAAACCTTCGTTCAGGCTATGTGCCTTGGCGTCTAATCAACACCACGTCATTGTTTACTGGATTTAACCGTACAGATAAACAAATCTCTTTGGCACAGAGGGTAGAAGACTATACGGTAATGAGCATAGAAAAACTGGAGAGATTACCAATGGCCATTTCTGAGAAACCAGCCGTTGAATGGATAATACATGGCACCATCACGATACCAGTGACGATTTTCCAGTTTCAGTATTGCTTAAAACACATACCAGCAGGCCTGTATGAAAGATTGGGTAAAGAGTACATAAAGTCGACCTGGGATTTACCATACAAACACAAATGTTGGAGTGGGGAAAAGGTGGTGTTTCTTAGTGATAGAAATTGCAACAACGCTCTAAACGGAACTCTTCTATGTCAAGGCATTAATTTGCATTGAGCCTGCGATGGTTCTTCAGACAACTTGTCATGCCACCTGCAGGGTTCCCCGGCAGCAGTGATACATCCAGTTTTTAGGCAGCTTTCCAATGGAAACTACATAATGTTGAATGATCACAGCTGTTGTGGAATGATGCCAGGAATAGCCTATCTTGTTAGTGTGTCAGCCAGGGTCACTTGTTGTATGCAAGTATTGTTTCCTAAAACTGAGACAGATGGGGAGTCGCCATTATGGCCTTCACTGAACATCTTTTCTATACGAATTGATACTTTAAGCAGAATGAAAGCCATTCTTTTACAAAAAACTGTGCCACTGACCTCATCCAAAGAGATGTATGATCTGCAAGTTGCAAGGACTTCTGCAGAGATACATGCCCTATTATCAACAAACTGCCCAATACATTTTGCAGAAATGTTAGGTTGTATGTTAAACTTGTCTGATACCAGTGGTTTAGTACATGTATTTAAGACGATTTTTTCTGGACTGTTAGCACCCTTTGAAGCAGTTCTAGGCATTTTTCCAAACTTCGTGCCCTCCGTGTTCGGCGGCCTGCCTCTCATCTTGGGACTCGTAGCAGGGATGCTATTTTTATTTCTCCTGCTCCACTATGGCAAGTCCGGTCACCAGCGATACCCAGATTACCATGGAGAACGCTCTTCCGGTAATGCAGTATCGTGATCGCATAACACAGATTCTTGGCTTGGCTTGTTTGAGAGATCTGAATACTACTTGGTTCCTGTCATTCAGACCAATCTGGCAAGATTGTTTCTTACCTGTTCTACAATGCCTGCTTTGTGGAGAGGAAAGCGTGTTGGATATCTGTCTAACACTTCCATCAGCGCTGCCAACGGATGTTGATGCTTTGCTTGGTTCGGTAATGGCTCATGCTTTGTGTTGCTCCTGAGACTCTTTGATGACTTTATTGCGTCCACCTTTACGTCAAACTCGGCACCTTCAAGGTATAAATATGCCCACACTTGCCATAGCAAACACACAGTGGTTTGGATTAGTTCGACTATCTACTTGCTGACTCAGCTCGCTACAGCAAGTGCCGAAGGAAGCTGACCCTCCAGCAGACGCACTGAGAGAGATGCTGTCTTTTCTCTTGCAGAGAAATCCAGCTCCAGTGTTTCCAAGCTACCCTTGCGGGATGTTGGGAAATCGAGTCCTGAGACAGAGAGATACCAGACCTCCTTCATTCTAACCCAAGGTACGGAGCTGATTAGACCCTAAGAAAAATCTTGGCTAGATTCCTGGCAAAAAGAATACTAGATTTATGCTACACCTCACTTACTCCTTCCCTCGTACCAGACTTAGATTAGGCACGCTGGGGTAGGTGTATTTTAGAAACACCAGCTGAGTGCTTTTTAACCTTTTTTTATTTATGTATGTATTCTATGGCTTAGAAACCATACCATGCTTTTACAGAATTATTTTATAATACTCTTCTTGCTGTATGCATTATACTTTGCAGCCAGTATTACGATGGTAGCAGTTCATTTCTTCAGCATGAGAAAGAAGACTGTTCAATAAATACGCTTTTATTGAAAACGCCCGTCTCTCTATTTCTCTGCACCTCTGGTGAAATGAAGCATGCATGAATGACTGAGTAGAATATCTAACTATTGTTTCCACGACTCTGAAGATCAGTTTTATCTTGGGGAAACAAAGTTGTCATGTGTATGTGGTTGTCAGAATCTAATCCCTTCTTGTTCATTCAAGAAAGTTTCTAGTGACCACTGAGCTAGCTGGCACTCACAATTAAGTCTAGTATATAGAATAATAGAAAAATTCTTTATTTAGATATAACACAGATATCTTTAAAAGAGGGTTACATAATAAACATTATATACAACTTGTTAAAAATGAAAACAGCAAAACAATCAGTAAGTCAGCCATAGTAAGAATATAGGTCTTTCGCAACCTCAGCCTCCTGGGTCCATAAATTATTATTTTTTTTTAAAAAGAAGGGTAAAAACCAGAAGAAGAAGTAGTACAAAAGTTAAAACCTAATATACAGGGAACTTCACTCCTTTTTCATCATGCTCCCTAACTTGGATGTCATAAAGAGCAACCCAATTTTCCTAGGGGTACTACTCATATTCTTTTCAATTCATCCCCCTAGAGGTTTGGGATGTATCATAGGGTTCATTAAATGATAAAAAAAGAAAAAGAAAGAAAATAAGTGGGAGAATTTAGCAGGACCTCTTTAACTTAAAATTGTGATATGCTTGCTGAATGAACTTTGTTAGTCTTATATTCAAGTCAATGTTTTCAGAGTTCAGAGCCACAATGATGGCTGGTCTGCAAGTTCGGGCGCCCAGCCTGTTCCATTCAGCTTTTAATTTGCGCCTACGTTGGATGTTAAAGGCTGGGCAAAGGCAAACCACATGTAACAATGTTTCGGCTGTTGTACCGCACCCTCTGCAAGTTAGATCTTCCGCCGTGCGTCTCCAGGGGGGTAAGTCTTTCAGAAAACACCAGCACCCGTTCTAATAGCTATAAGGCTACGTTTTAGATACAATGAGTATGTGCAGGAAAGATAGGCGGCGGGGAGTAGCCGACTATAGGAGTTTACAAGGGCACAAGAATGGCTGCGTTTTGAAAAGAGTGCTTTGTCTGTAATAAGTGATCCCATTCTTACACATTTTTTATGGCAATTTTAAACGCTGTCTGACTGGGGTTAAGAGCCCATAGGTCACCTGCTGACATTAGTTGGATGTGGTCCTTGAAAAGGCGACCAAACATTCCTCCTGGGTTTTTCTGGGAGATTTCTAGCCAGACTAGGGATTCTAATGAGTCTGGGTCAGCCTGTCTCAGCTTGTGACAGAGGTTTAGGAATACACCAATATTGAAAGCCTCATAGTTTGGTAGCCCCACCTACAATCTTATCTGTGCAGCAGATGCAGAAGTTGGCAACTGGAGGACCTTTTTATAGATTTTGGTGGTATGCTGGTTTAGGGCCATATTCAATTTTCCCTTGAATATCTCTATCCCGTATGATAGGGTGGGGCCTATGTTCGCTCTCAGGACTTCCAAGAGGGGCAAGAAGGTTGGACCTGAGAGATTTTTTGAAAGCTTAGTTAAAGATACTGAAAGCGTCGTGGCTTTAACTGCAATCTCATGACGCAGTTTTATAAGGTTGGCCCTTGAGTCCAGGTGGACGCCCAGATATTTATACGATTGACCTATCACAAGGCTTATGTTGTTAAAGGACCACCCACCGCCAGCATATTGTTTCTTCCCAAAGGGGACTACTTTAGTTTTCTTTAAATTGACTTCTAATTGATTCTCTATTGTGTAATGAAGCAGTGTGTCAAGAAGCCTTTGCAGCCCAACCCTGGTGAGGCTGAAGAGAACAAGATCATCTGCATATAAGAGGTTACTAAGTGCCGTACCTCCCACCTTTGAGGGATGACTATTGGTTTCGTCCAGGGTCATCGACAGATCTGCTATGAACAGGTTAAAGAGAAGGGGGGCCAGCACGCATCCCTGCTTAACACCTCTCGTTGTCATAATTTTCCGCAAGAGATGCGTGCCGGTCCCTAACTTCACTCGGACCCAGGTGCGAGAGTGAAGTTGAATAATGGCCTCCAGTAGTTTGTCAGGGATCCCCCACTTCTGAAGTTTTTCCCATAGGGTCGCCCTGGGGACCCTTTCAAATGCTGCTTTGAAGTTGACAAAGCAGCATAGCACTGTCCTAGATGTTAAGAGTGCTTTTTGACGATGGTTGACACTGCCAGAAGATTTGTCATAGTCCCTGAGTTGGCAACAAACCCTGTTTGATTCATCTGGATCCGGTTGTGTTCCTTTGCCCATCGCTTCAGGTCCTCCAAGAGGAGGCCCGCATAGTGCTTAGCCTCAATGTCCAAAAGAGCAATGAGTCTATAGTTGTTAGGGGCAGCGCGGGATCCTCATTTATAAATTGGATGTATTATTGCACCCTGCCTTGAGTCTGGGATAGTTGTGGATTTCAGGGCGTAGTTGAAAAGGTTTGTTAGGGTTCCTGACCAAAAGGCTATATCGGATTTGAAAAGGTTCTGTGGCATGCCATTTGGGCTCGGTGCTCCGTCTGATCTTGCTTTAGTCACAGCCAGCGCTACTCTGTCTTGGGGCACCTTAAGGCCCATATTAAGAGAGCTTGGCGGCTCAGTGGGTGCACTCCACTTACTGCTGGCCCCGGTATCGGTCTCTCTCAATGGACCACATCCGGAGGGTCCTGGGTGTTCTGGGGACCTGAAGTGGTCTGTGAGGTATGAAGCCCATTCGGACTCTTGGATGTTTGCTGATACAAAGCTTGAGATACTCGGCTTGGTATGGTTAATTAGGGCCCAGAATTTTCTTGGGTTTTTGCTCTTACTCTCCCACACCAGTTTGCACCAAAATTGTTTTTCGTGTGTCTGTTTGTCTTTGATGATCGCCAGCCTGAGTGACTTCTGGGCGGCTTGATAAAGATTCAAACATTCGCTATTCCCAGGATATTTTGCAAGCGACCGCAGGGCGTTATTCCTCGCTTTCTTAAGTAGCTTTGACTGTAATGAGAGTTTAAAATTGTGAAGCTGGGTTGACCTTTGGGCCTGCTGTTTTACTGGAAAACAATTAGTCAGATGGGAGCACAGCGTCGTCCATGTTACAATGGGGATGGCATCTTGGTCATTTCCGCTTTTTAAACGTTCCATGCATACCTGTAGGATAGTCGGGCTGATGTCTTCGCTCCACTTGAGACGCTTAAGGTTTTCCGTATGTGTTCCCCGACACGTTGGAGGTGCAGGTTTGTGCTTCGTTGTATTTATGTTAAGGGATATGACCTGGGGCCTATGGTCGCTTTCAGGACGTGGAAGAATACAGAAGCTGGCCAGACAATGAAGCAGGTCTGCGTTGCAAATGGTGTAGTCCAGATACGAGTGTTTGCTACCATTTGTCCAGGACCAATTCGGGGGGATATCCCCTGCAGACCTGCCATTCATTACCAGGTAGCCGGCGCTGTAGAGTTTCATCACGCAGATCTCACCCAGACCGCAATGGGCTTGGTTGATTGGTTTGATTTGTCTAGTATATCCGATATTGACCAAGTAGACCTCAGTCCTACGTCTAATCTATAGGATATAGTATTCCAATGTGCAGAGCCTATTGGGAATATAGGAACACTACACAATAGCTTAAACTCTCTCTTTTTATGGTGAGATCTATTGCATTGGAAAAACTTGTTTTAAATGTATCACTTCTGGACTGCTTAGTACATTTCAGACAATCTTTGGAGTTATTCCATCACTCATACACTCTGTGCTGGGAACCATTTTTGGAGGGCTCTCGCTTGTCCTGCTACTTTTGGCAGGATTCCTGATTTACATTTTCCTAATCTACAATGGGGGTCCTGGTTCGATTCAGAAAGAAGAAAGCACTGCTGGTGCTACGGTACCGTGAGCACATGGTTCACACAATTGGCACACTTCGACTTCTAGAACTGGACAAGTATTGGTTCTTGTCCTTCAAGCCTGTTTGGCTTACCTGCATACAATCTGTATACCACTGCCTGCTTTGCGGCTATGAATGCATATTAGAAATATGCCTAGGATCACAACTCGTTGCCCCATTGGACATTGATGGACTACTGGACTCGTTAAGGGCCCATGGGTATTGTTATCCCCAGTGTCTTCCATTGCTGATGAATGCCTTTCTTGATCCACCCTGGGGTGCACCGGCTCCTAGTGACTTGTACCACGGCTCCACGATATGCATGCAGGATGCAATCTCTCCCTCGGCGTCTGCTGTGGGAATTGGATGGATCCGCCTTTGCTCTATTAATCTCCTTCGAAGTGCGCCTCTATGATGTCATCACCGGTTATGGACAACAACAATGTTGAGTCTGCAACCTGGAACACATGAAATATTTGCTATTTTCCATTTGGGAACAATTTGGCTTGTTTTGTAAACTAAACTTGACTGAAACATTTTTGTTTTGTTTTTCCTTTTCTAGGGACCATGGCTTCTGGAGTGCTTAGGATTTCAAACAGCATAATGACTCTAAGGCGTTTTAGAATAATTTTAAGTAAAAGCTTGCTTGTAGACAATGTTAACCGTAGTTTTTACCTTTTTATTTCATTTTTATACTGTCTTTTTAGATAGCTTTTATTTATCGACCCTTAGGATGAAAGTGTGGGTGTTATATTCCAGAGTTTGGCCCATGTAGCAAGGCAGTTTATTTGTTACATTGTCCTAGAAAATAACATTTCAGCAGTTACCTTTTGTACACATTTGAATGCACAACAATGTTGAGTTTGTTTCTCTGAAACTTCTTTGTTTATACATCCAGCTTCACCCTGAACATCATGTACTAGGCCTCTCTACACAATAGGTTCAAAAGTCGCCCTATCTTCATCCCGTTGCGACATCACTATCCATATATCCATAACATCACTAATCTAGCATGCACACTTCAAAAAGGCTTCTTTTTATGATAAATAATATGCATCTCGATAGATTGGTAGAGGAGGCACTTCTGCTTACACTGAAGTTCCCTGCGTGCTGAGAAATCACCACGCACCAGTATGACATTCTGTGAGGGGTGTCCAACTCGAGACCAAGACGGGGTCCTTCACTCTCTCCCATCGGGTAATGGGGTTGGATCGTCCCTAGGGAGGAATGTTGGCTCGACACCTACACACACTCTCGGTACACTTAGTGTAGGGCTCCCATCATAAGAGTACGTTAGATTACCATTTTGCATATATTCATTCCTTCAGCATCATGGTAGAAATGTATCAACTGTTTACTCCCTTGGTGCTTGTAATCTCCTTTATTGGATTCCTTCTACCAATCTTTGCTGCACACGTGTTTCATGCAAGAATAACGTACATTGGTTCAATAAATATTATTGAAAATGTCCCACAGTGTATTCTCTGTCTGTTTCTCTGAGAAAATGTGAGCAAAAGTGACTGAGCGAAAGGCTCTGGAATGTTTCCACGATTCCTTAGGGGCCAGGGTTGTCATGTTCAGTGTCTGCCAGAAACTGTTCGCTCCTTGATAGGTTGAGGGGCTTGCAGTGGCATTTTGAGCTAGCTGGTCTATAGGCCACCAAGTCCTCGAGGTGTATCCGGAATCAGTCTTGGCACCAAGCCCCTAGAAGTCCAATGAATGCGCAGATCCTAACGATTAGTAGGAACTACACAACACCACTTTATTTAACAGTATTTGCCCAGACACCTCCCCCTTTTGTCACATCATACTCTTTAACTTCAAGCTCTCACAAACCTCAGTACATCATTTCATCCTTTTTGCAGCAACACATCTTTAGTCACCCTGCTTTTTTATGGTGGGTGATAATTATTGGGAGACGTATCATTGGTGGTGAGTGTCAGTAGTATTGTACAAGGCTGATGGTGCGAGAATGGTGTGTGTAATTGCTTTTTGTATGGGTGGATATTAATGTGAGCATAGGGGTGTGTGGCCTTTTGAATTTTGTGGTCATTTATTAACTTAACCCTTGGAGGCAGATTGAGAGAGAAAGAGAGAACAAGAGAGAAAGAGAGAGCAAGGAAACCTTTATCTGCACTACTCTTAAAAAGCCAGAACCCAGTTTAAAGAGGACCACAAAAGCATGAAACACTGACTCCAGTGGCAGTGCATTGTGGGACGACCTAGTACAGACTTGCAGAGATAGGAAATGGACATGCCACTAACATAGGTCAATGGCTTAAGCACTTGCTTTAGAGATCTGTGTGCATTCTGCAAGACACAAGTTAAAATGTTTGCATTGCAGGCATATTCATCTATTCTTGCACGTTGAATTCAAAGAGAACCATTACATTGGCCATTCACCTGAGATCGATAAAGTAAGTCTACAGTGGCCCCCTTTTTTCATGCTGTCCACGCTGATGCTGTAGTACTGTACCTTTTGAGTATGTGTATGAGTGAATTTGGACAATACCTCTTCAATATACAGTTCTTTTCTGGATAACTTCAGAATTGCCCATCTTTCACCTCACAAAAGTGATTCCCTGATGACTGCGGTTGCACCTGCCCAATATTTATCCAGCCTGCTGTGACAGGGAAGTGAATCGGAAGGAGAAAGTAACATTCCCTAGGATGCTCCATATGAGCCAGACTTACCTGAACCCTCTTCTCTTCACCGCAGCTGAGCTGCCATTCTTCGACCACACCAGAAGAGGAAATGATAACATTGGTTGAACCAGATGATTTTGGTCATGAAATGAGCCAATCAGGGAACAACTCATTTGAATTCAGGACCATCATCCAGACCAAGAGGACAAAGAATAAGAAAGGAATACGGAAGTAAGAACCATGCCAATCAAGAATACCACCCGGCCGTCTGGCCACCAGGAGCCGAGACCGGCCTGGATCCTTTCTCGAAGATGGCAGAGAGGAAGGACCCAGGGTTTCAGCAATCCAACCCCCGTAGATACTGGAAGCTAGATAGCAAATCCCAGCCCGGCTAACAGCTGTGAGGAGAAGACAAGAAACGTCTTGGAATCAGGATCCCTGAAGTAAACATAGAGTGGAAGACTAGGACCGAGTCCATATAACGACATGTCTCCCGCCACTTTTCTGGAGGAACATGACTTAGCCAGATACGGGGCCAGATTTAGAGAAAATGGGAGGGGAGAAAAACGTAACCTTCCACAAGTTCCTCACGATTTCCAATTCTTTTTTTTCTCTTTCTGTCTACCCTCTATTCTACCCTCACCAAAATAGTTTCAGGTTCTTCAAGAAAGCTGTTGTTTTTTATTTGTTCCCAAGAGGGACTCTTATTTATTTGTTTCTTCTCTTGTGACTCCACAAATTAGTGCTTGTTTCAAGAAAGTGACAAACCACCCATCCTTCTTTGTTTTTTTTTGTAAAGAAAGTATAGGAACACGGGTGACTTATTCCTTGGTGATTAGCCTATCCTTAATCAATAGGGTAAAAAAGACGACTCTTACCCTGGGATTCGTCATTTTTTTGTCCGGGGGAATCTTGATTGATGGCCGGAGACTCTGATGGGACCGACTCTAAAAGAAAGAAAACTTTAGTTAAAACCTGTGTGAAATTCTACAGAAACTGATTGAGTGACACTAAAACCAGAGAACTCAATTTTTTTTCTATTGGTGTTTATATTCAGCTGCAACCGACAAGTGGTGAAGAATGCGGGCATATTGGACCATTGATAAAAATGGAGAACCATCAAAAGATAAATGTTTTGCACCAAGGCGGACGGCAAAACCTTTATGATATTGTGAAGTTGCAAAAGGCTAGTATCGACGAGGTTGCTGAAAAGCAATTTCAATTAACTCGCAACTTGTCCACAGACCTCCACATACAATTACAGAATTATGTCCCTGGAGAAGACCCAGATGCCTTTCTTATAAATTTAGAGAGTGCTGCTCGGGCTTGTGCCTGGCCCTCTAACAAATGGCTTTTCCTGCTGGTTCCATTACTAGTCAGGGAAGCACAGCCACCTACCAGATGGCCAATCCTCATGGTATGACTACTTAAGAAGAAGTCAAGAATGTTTAATTGGACCACCTGGTATTTGACGCAGAAGCCTATCGCCTGAAGTTTAGAAAGGCACGTGGCACAGCAGGGGATAATCCCAAAGCACTTTTGTTCAATCTAAAATTGCCTGCAGATCAATGGCTCAGACCCCTTGACAACACCAGCGAAGAAATCATGACTTGTATTTATTGGACCTATATCTAGAGGCTTTACCCCTAGCAACACAAGAATGGCTCAAACAACATACAGGCCTAACCTTAGAACAAACTGTAGAGATGGCACAACTTTTTCCAAAGCCCAACTGTACTTAAATGTCAGACAACCTACTCAAGTGGAAAGGCCAGGCTCCTCTCAACAATGAGAAAAAACCTTACAAAATTGTCACAAAGCCTTCCAAAGTTAGGACCTTTTGAACTGTGCCAAACTCCTTTAAAAATCCCCAATGGTTTTACAGTGGTGAATGGGGACACATTTCTCAGTCCTGTCCCAATAAAAAACTAGTACAGAAAGCTATGAACGTTAGTGGTATCCCAAGGAACGTTTTTTATATGCAAGAGCTGAGACACTGCTTCAATGTTAGTCTATACATTCAAGATCGCATGATTAAGGCTTTATTAGATTCAGGATACCGTCAGTCACGTATTCTACAAAAATGGGTGGAGCTCTCCCAAATCCTTCCACATAAGGAAGAAGAGATTAGGTGGGTTCATGGAGGTATAAGGAAGTATCCAATAGCTGAGGTGACGGTGACTACTCAAACAGGTAGAGAGATCAAAATAATAGCCAAAGTCGAGCCAACTCTGCCAGAAGAATTGCTACTTGGGACAGATAAGACAGAGTTACTCAATATGTTTAAGGCCCAATTGTTTTCTTCTCTATTTAAAAAGGAGAACTATTAAAAATCCCACAATGCCTTTCTCACAGCTGAACCTTGCCAGATAAATTGCGATTTCCATTGCGTTCATAGGAATGACAGAACTCTACACAATGGTTGGAAAAACGACATAGAGTATTAAGAAAACACGTGTACTTGTTTTCACCTGTTTATAAAAAAAGGGGCTTCTATATGGAATCAAAAAAATAGGTTCAGCTCTCTAACACCTAGTTCCAAAAGAACTTAAGGAACACATTTTTTTTCCCCCATTCACATTTATTGGACGGCTATACAGGACCAGAGAAAACATCTCAAATGGTGTTAAGGTATTTCTATTGGCCTAGCATTCATGCCGAGATAAACAAATATTGCCAGAGTTGTGAGATATGTCCACAGAAAAAGCCATATAAAGCTCCTGCAGTCCCTGTCCAACCCTTATCTATAATAGAACAACCCTTCAAGCACATTGTAATGGACCTGAGTGGTCCCTTCCAAAGAACAAATCAGGGTAAAACGTATTGCTTGGTAGTTGTCGACTATACCACTCGCTATCCTGAAGTGGTTCCCCTTCAGTCAGCCACTACCAGAAATATTGCCCAAGTTCTTTATGAAATATTCTCTATGGTGGGGTTCCCTAAAGAGATTCTTACTTATCTTGGTACTCCATTTCTATCCAAATTAATTTGGAAATTGTGTACTTCTTTAAATTTGTACCATCTTACGACCTCAATATACCACCCGAAACCGATGAGAAAAGGTCAGCAGAGTGATCAAAGCTGAAAAGGGAGACATATTGCACTTCAGACTACATCATCAAACAAGAAGATAAACAAAAATCAACAAAACCACAATTTAAGAATAAAAAGCTGACAGGGATAAAGATCCGAGATGCCCAGGCTGCCGACGACTCTGCTTCTGAATGGTGAATGGGCAGTGACAATGCTGGACAGTGCAGCAAAAGTCACAAAATCTCAACAGAACATGATGGAGTGTATTGAAGTAGTAGCACTGAGTGAGTATATCACTGTGAAAACACCAGAAAAGAGACTGTCCAACATCATTTACACAGAATAACACCTCAAATTGTAGATCCTGCGAAGCATGCGACGGTGTTGTAGCAGGAGGAGGAGACGGCTCTGACCTGCTTCGACATGTAGAGAGAAGAGTCGAGGATGAATCCTAGGTTGCGTGCGTGGTCAGTGGGTGTCGGTGCTGCTCCCAGTGATGTCGGCCACCAGGAGTTGTCCCAGGCTGAGGGGGTGGGTCTGAGGATGAGGACCTTTGTTTTGTCCGAGTTCAGCTTCAGACGGCTGCTTCTCATCCAGTCGGCGATGGTCTTCAATCCCTTGTGGAGGTTGATTTTGGCGGTGTGAGGGTCCTTGTTGAGGGAGATGATGAGCTGGATGTCGTCTGCGTAGGAGATGATGTTGAGGTCGTGTTGGTGGGCCACTTGTGCGAGGGGGGCCATGTAGATGTTGAACAGCGTCGGGCTGAGGGATGAGCCTTGGAGGACGCCGCAGATGATGTTGGTGGGTTTGGATCGGAAGGATGGGAGGCGGTCTCTCTGGGTTCTGCCGGAGAGAAAGGACGTGGTCCAGCCGTGGGCCTTCACTTGTATTCCGGCTTCTTGGAGGCATGTTTTTAGGGTGTGGTGGCAGACCTTGTCAAAGGCGGCTGACAGGTTCAGGAGGATCAGGGCTGTTGTTTTGCGGTTGTCGGGTTGGCGTCTGATGTCGTCCGTGACGGCGATAAGGGCTGTCTTGGTGGTGTGGTTTCGTTTGAATCTGGACTGGGAAGTGTCTAGGATGTTGTTGTCCTGTATGGAGATGAAAATTTGACTTGCACCTCCAATTACCCCATAGCTTCCTTGTACGCCTTAGAGGCAAATGCTGGACCCTTGTCAGAATGGAAGGTGCCACATGCAAAATTTCCCACAAAGACACGCATATCCCTGATGACAGTTCCTGCGTCAGCACTATGTTGTAGCTAGACCCATAGAAAACATCTGCACAAATCAACTGCAACTAAGATAAACGTATACACAGTCTCCAAAGAAAATGTACTGCAGTGATCTAATAAACCGAACGGCTTATTAGAAATGGACAGCTGAGTCCGTGGTGGGCACACAGCAGTAGAAGGTTTGATCTGCAGGCAGATGTCACAAGAAACAACATAATCTCATGTTTGTTTATACAGCCTACGCCCCCAGTAACATTGCTGTAAGATAGAAACAGTCGCTGAAATGTCTACATGAGCCGAGGTCATGCCTTCATTTGCTGCTGTTATCAATGAAATTCTGCGGTCCGTGTTGGAAATCAAGCTGTTGTGAAAGATGAAAATGAATTAGCTCCTTTGGTGAAAGGATATATCAAAGTGAACCATAGATTTACATTAATGTCTGTGTTTCATCTGCTTGCAAATAATATGTGCCCACACATCATAATGAGGGACAGCTCCATGATACATAAGTGGTTAAACTAAACCTTCTGGAATTCAGCAAAAATCAAATGGATTGCAAAATGTAAATGTATGTGTCCATTCTGTTCGGTGAGTTCATTCTTAGAAATGGCTCTCTAAACTGGAACATGTCAATCTGCTCTGCTCCTGCGTGGGTAAAGTGCTTGTTCATGGCAAATATCGTGTGTGGAAATTGTGCAGAGAAAGCAGAGAAAACAAGCATCTGCTGACTAGATCAAACACTGCTTGTTTGACAAAAACGAGATAACAGACTTGAGCCCTAGGTCAGGAGGCAGTAATGTAAGAAATTGGCTAATATTAGCATGGTCATGTACGTCACATATAAAGCAAATGTCCACGTGGACATATTTGTGAAATGCTCATGCCATTGGTGTTGATGTTAATGTTAATAATTAACATGTCTGAGGCTTCTGAAAAATGTGTATAAGGACTGGTTTTTCTTTCTGTAATCAGATCTCTTTGCAGTCCTACTTGCAAATTGTCTCATATGCAGTTCATTGAAAATAAAGAGCTACTCTTTAAGCCTTTAGTGTGTGTCCATCTTACCTATCCTTAAAGAATTGTGCTTTTAAACTGTCACCAACGTTATTAATTCTCACATAGGGAACTTTATCTCTGGACTTAACTGATAAGAGTATTTAAAAGGGAAACCTTTTGGGTAATTACCTCCCTTCTCTATAGCTGCTATTGCAGCTAAAATATCATCATCAATTTTACTCCTGGATCTTGGAACTACTGCAACTGTGTATGTGGCAACTGCGGCTTTAGCCCTTTCGTCAGCCAAACTGTTGCCAACAGCATGTACTCCTACGCACTGGTGACCAAGCCTATGAATTAACTCAAACTATTAAAGGTGTAGTGGCTGGGCACCGGCGCACACTCCTATTGACTCCATATCAGACAATAACCACATCTAGGTGCTTCAGGAGGAAGGAGAGCCACCCAATCTCCAACAATGGAAGAACAGACTACTCTTCGTACATACAATTAATTATACAGCTCCAAGCACTCAAAGTTATGAATAATATTGTATTGTACACTAGTCAATGTCCAATGTCTTTTATTCATACCTATATATAGTCTCTTCAGATTTCTTCACGTTTATTAATTATCTTTTCTGCTTGAATATCTTCTTCAATTCAACAACACCACGGATAATTTCATAAGATTATTCACTTATTCAGCAACACCATAGATTATGACAAGGATTTTGTCAACAGGTGTTTCGTCCGTTGTTATTGCAATTTGGACTTCGTCAGGGCTCTCTACTGTTGTCTATTCTTCATGCTGAAATGTATAAGCGCGTAAAATTAGGTGCTGTGACACTTGGTATTTATACAAGCAACCTCCACCATATTACCCGGTGACATCACACAGGTGGGCGCAGTTATTATTTTGTGAATGTGTAATTTGTGCACTGTACATTCTCAATCTTCAGTGTTAAAATAAAGATTGTATATTGAAATATGTAAATGAACCAAGTTTTTGTTGCAGTTTGAGGGTTAGTGTCAGACGTGCTTAGAGGATATCTACTGGGTCCCTTCCATTGAAGTGTAGGGGTAGTGCCTTAAATAGTTAGAATTGGTTTACTCCCTTACATAGTTTCAGACATTTACGCTTACCTTAGGTCTATGGTTATCATGTAGGGCAATCCACAATTATTATATGATCCACTATCTGTTTCAAAAATATATAACTTATATAAATGCCATGAATAATTCTCAGTTGGTATTAGTATATTCACTGCAATATGAGTAAAGCTTACTGGTTTGAGGAGTCTAGTATAGTCACGGATCAGTATAGCGATATGGTCGTACCTAGAGAGTAAATTTATACTGTGTGTGAGTTGCATGTAGCAGTTAAGGTTATTCTGTATTACAAAGCACTAAACTATGTGTCAGAGTTATTACATCCATATATTATCACCCATCCGATTGACCAGGTTGTATATACATATATATATACACACATAGCCCTCTCAGCAAGAAAGATCCTAATGACTGTCCGATCCGCGCTGACAATTATTAACAACACCGGTACGGTAGTAGCAATAATTTTATTTAAGCAGACCAAACAAGAAGTAAAGCTGATCTAAATATTTGGCTATATAAACGTACAATTCCCTGTAGTTATTACGGGACATGATATCTCCTCACCTCAAGTTACAGCATTCCCGTGTGTCTGTCAATCATGGCGTTGTGTGTACACACCATCTTGGCGATGACTTTTACAGACTTGGAAAGCAAAACTGCCAAAACTAATGGTGAAAATTCTCTGTGGCCAACTTATAATATAATAATTTTACTATGGTTCAAATATTCATCACAAGAGTAGTCACTCTCGTTTCTTTGTAGTATAAAATTATAATGAATCAATTTTAGCTCGATATTGCGGGTATATTTAGAGAAGGAATTTTGTTTGTTAGTTATGGCGGAACTGGCTTGCCTAGATTGTTTGAAAAGTATTGTCAATAACATATCTATAATAGGACTATGTAACTATCCACGCTCTATTGAGATATCCATAGGGTTTGAGGGTTTTTAGCCATGGTTGTATGTTAACACAAAGGTGGTATTTCTCCATGGATCTGACCAAACCACACTATGATTCTCCACAGTGGGCCAGGTGGGCTCCTGGGTAGTCAGCAATCTCCTCTCGCTATCACACAGGAAGTTAGGATGGAAGCTTTATTAACAACTGAAGATTCAACCTTTCAAAGACAGACTGTTGAAGAAAATGAGATGAACCTTCACCCCGTTGAAACAACTACAACTGTACAGTCAACAAGTACAGACATGTCAATTAAAAAAATTATAATGTTTATGTCAACATGCCACAGATCGAGTCATTGCCCAGTTCTACAGAACCTGCTAAGCTGCCAAAAATCGAACGAATGGCGTGTGGCTACTGCGTGCATTATGCCGATTTTTCATCGGATCCAAGTGAACCTGAATTGCCAACACCGCCACTCCCTTTCAAGCTACAAGTTTGTTCTCTCTGTCTTTGGCTGAAAAAAACATACCTTGTTCTCCCTGGATACATCTCTGGATTACAATTGGATTACCTTTCCGTGTACTTGGTGTGAACTTGGTTCTAAAACCACATGCATCATCGCAACGTGAACTAAGGGACCTCTGATTGGCGAAAATTACAGCGGTTCCCATTCTGGATGGCATAGTATGGGACAGGGTATAGTATGATGTATACGTCCTATTGAACTTTTGTAAATTCCATATTAGTTTAACATTTCTCTAGTACATCATCTGATGATTGGGACATTGAATCTGTGCATAATTTGCTTACAGTTCTAGAGCAATCAGCAGTATCTTATAATGAATGTTTGTATGATGGCACAAGTAATGTTGGAGACATCAACATTATGGTCACTCTTTTATATACAAAGCTAGCATCCAACATGCTGTTTAGAACTACACCCAATGGGAACATTGCCCAACACTGCCGAAAGGTATTTCAAAAACATTTGTACAGAAGTTTTAATATGCGCACACATACTAATATGGTTTACTTTGCTTCCTTTATTTACCAATTGTCCACACATGGATATGACTTTTTCAAAGACACAATAGACACATAATCTGTCTGGGGCACAAAAGATTAGCAGGTTCAGGGACATGAGGCATTATTCAGATAGTGCCTCATACCACATCAAATGATTTTCCTGAATAAAACAGTGCAACAGACTTTCTGTCTTGGTTTTGCTAAGGCAAAAGATTTGAACATACCTCGAATTCCCACATTTGCACCCTTTGAAAATTATTAACAATACACAAAGTACGGTGGTTTACTTCTTTCCTTGAAAGCTGCCAGCAAACTGTCTGGTCTCCCCCTTTTCCAGCCCCATTCTCGCCTCTAAATGTAGGTTTTTCACAAGGATCTATCTAAAGTCCCACACTGTTTAATGTGTTTATGGCCCCCGTGTTGCCTCTGGCAGAACAATACGGGGCTAAAGTTATATCTTACGCCGATGTTACACAATTACTGTTCACTTGCGGAAGGGAACAAGATAAACATCTGCCTGCCAGCGGTATTTGAGTGGTTTAAACAGAACCAATCGTTGTGCAATTCCGAAAGTCAGAAATTATTTTTTTGGGTCACTCACAACCCAGGGGGGAATGGCGCAAGTGGTGGACACATAATATGTCCCCCCTGCAAATTAAACCACAACCGTTAAGAACCTTGGAGTAAAAATGGACACGGACGTGTCAATGAAGTCCTAGGTCCAAGCAGTGGCCGCCATATGCTTTGGCCTAATGAAAATGTTGAGAAACTTCCTCCCACTACTCTCAATTTCCCATAGGAAAACAATAGTCCAAGCATTGATTACATCCCACCCCGAATATGATAATGTTCTGTAGTTTGGCATTCCTGAATATCTTCTTGGCCGTCTACAGGTGGTGCAAAAAGCTGCGGGAAGAGCCATACTCATGGTGGGCCTTAGGCCACACATGATCCCTCACTTGAAGTCCTTGCACTGGCTTATGGTGCGAAAGACGACACATTGCAAAGCCCTGGTGCTGGCTTATAAGGCCTTACTTAATATAGGAGCCTATATTTGAGAAACAGATTCCAGCCCTATGTTCCATCTAGAATCTTGAGGTCTTCTCGCCAGCTGCTCGCGCTGATTCCTAGGTTCTCCGATTCTAGCCTGGGTGGTCGTTCCTTTCAGGTGGTAGCCGCTCAGTTTTCGAATAGCCTGCCGCCAGCCTTACGCCAGGTGCAGGATCTCCTCAGTTTTAGGCGAGGTTTAAAAACCTGTTTTTTCTCACAATAAATCAGTTGCCCTGGGGGTGCCTGTACTGCTCTGTCACTGGCTCTATTTCTCAGTGCCGGGACACTCCATGGAGTAGCCGTGCACTTTACAAGTGCCCATTACAATTACCATTAACACTAACAATAACATTGGATGCTATGCTCTGCCATGGATCATACAATACATCAGACCCTGATCAGCAGGGTTGGTTGGTTTGGCCTCTAGAGATGGATAGATGTCAGTCTAGATTCCTGGGTAAAACTGGAAGGTTTGAGATAAACAGGCCTGACCTACGCTATATACAAACAGAACATGCAGGGGTGTATAGAGTTGAGAAGTTATGCCTAGACTGGAAGTCCTCAACACTTTCCCAGGTGAAGCAACACGTGTACCTTCTGTCTGATGACCTGGATTTCAGGAATTTCTTACGTGGTCCCAGGAAACCACATCAAAAGCCTGTCTTGTATGGAATATACAAGCTATGAAAGATTTCTAAGCAGAAAGCTGCAGAGAGATTGCGCAATATCGACAGGGTAAATATGGAAAAGGCTTTTTATATGGTTGACATCGTATGACCACTTTATCCAAAATGTATTCACAGGGCAACAATTTGTCTTCTGCAATTGACATACTGCAGCGGGATATGTCTATTTACAACATGGACCGTCACAATTCTGGCCATGTGCCTCAGCATTACATCGCCACTGCCAGTCTGTTTTCTGAATATGATCTGACCAAAGGACAGATTACTATGTCATACAGTGATGTGAAATACACAATGTTGCACATTGAAAAATTAGACCACTTACCTTTTACAGTGGAGGAGACACCATCCACAGACTGGATTGTCCCTGGTTATATCACTTTAGCGGTCACAACTTTCCAATTCCAATATTGTCTCCAATACCAACAGGTAGGCAGATACAAAGCACTCTGGGAAGGTTATGTACATGAGTATTGGGAATTGCCATTCAAGTTTAAGCACAGGAAAGGGAGCACATAGGTTTTACTTAGTGGTTCCGTTTGTGAAGATGCCCTTACCGGTTCCTTAGTTTTCAAGAACATTTCTCTTCATGGCGCATGTAATGCTTTTGTTGCAAACTTGTCATGTTATTTGAATGGTTCAGCAGGTGCTGTGATGCATCTTGTTTTCAAATTGCTCTTGAATGGGAACTACTTAATGTTAGATGATCAAGGTTGCTGTGGAATGGAACGGGGCATCGCTAATCTGGTGACGGTTAATTCATTAGTTACTTAGGGCCAGATGTAGGACAAGTTTTTGCCTGCAGAAATTGGTTTGCAAACAATTTGCACACACAAAAACATACATGGCCATGTATAAACATTATTTTGCGACTCACAAAAAATTGCGACTCGCAAAATAGAGTTTTGCGACTCGCTATTAGGAAGGGGTGTTCCCTTCCTAAAAGCGAGTCTCTAGGCAAGTATGAATGTTTTGCGACTACAATTTTGGTCGCAAAACACTCGCATTTTACTGCCCTCAACAAGAGGGTGGTAATGGAGTCACAAGTAGGGACCCCTTCCCTTTCGTGACTGGCTCGAAAAATATTTCTTAAAGGCAGGCAGTGGTCCCAGGGACCCCTTCTGGCCCTTAAAAAATGAAATGAAAAAGTTTTTTTTTTCCCATGCATCCCGTTTTCCTTTAAGGAAAATGGTCTGCATTAAAAAAAACACTGCTTTATTGACAAACAGCCCAAAACATGGAGGTCTGCTGAGCCCAGCCAGAAACCATCCCTGGGAGGGCCAGCCATTCTCAATGGGGTCTCAAATTGCGAGTGGCTCATTAATAATCAAGAGCCTTGCATTTTGCAACCCCATTGGGAATCGCAATCACTGTCTCTGACACTGTTGTACATTCCAAATTGTGACTCAACATTTTTGACTCGCTATTGAGAGAGAAAGAGAGTGAGAAAGAGAGAGCAAACCTTTCTCTGCACTAGGCTTGAAAAGCCAGAAGCTGTTTTAAAGAGATAGGGAGAATGACTCCACAAGCATGTAACACCTACTCCAGTGGCAGTGCACTGTGGGATGACCTAGTACAGAGTTTGCAGAGATTGGAGATAGACAAGCCACTAACATAGGCCAGTGGGTTGTACACTTGCTGTAGGGATCTGTGTGCATTCTGCAAGTAACAAATATGAATGTCTACAGTGTAGGCATTGTCATCTATTCTTGCACCTTTAATTGGATGAGAACCACTACATTGGCACCGGGCCTGTGATTAATAAAGTACCACTGCAGTGCCCCCTTTTTTCTTGCTGTCCACACTTCTCCTGGACAGCTGTTCCTGTTGTGTGTGTGAGTGAATCTTGACAATACCTCTTCACTATACATGGCACAACATTTGCTTTGTCCATGTTTGTTTTTGTTTCTACAACCTCAGAATTGCCCTTCTTTCAACTCACGATAGTGATTCCCTGGTGACTACAGTTGCCACCTGGCCAGTATTTTTCCAGCCTGCTGTGAACAGGAAAGTGAAAGAGAAGGAGAAAGTAACATTCCCTGTGAAGTTCTATATGAAACAGACTTACCTGAAACCTCTTCTCTTATCCATAGCCCAGCTGCCACTCTTCAACCACAGCGGAAGAGGAAATTATAACATTGGTTGAAACAAATGATTTCGGTCATGAGACCCTATTGGAGCCATTTGGGAAAAACGCTGTTGTTTTAAGGACCATCACCCACAACCAGAGGACAAAGAAGAAGAAGAAATCAATATGGAAGTGAGATCCACGCTGATCGAGAATCCCCCAGCATGTCAGGAGCCAAGAACGACCTGATTCCTTTCTCCAATTTGGCAGAGAGGAAGGACCGGGATTTCAGCAATACAAACACCGTAGCTGCTGGAAGCTGGATAGCAAATCCAAGCCCTGGTATTAGCTGTGAAGAGAAGACTAGCAACTTCTTAGAATCAGCATCCCTGAGCTCCACAAGGAATGGAAGACTAGATTCGAGCCAGCAAAACGATGCATCGGCCCGCCAAAATTTTGGTGAAATGTTTCTTAGCCATCTATGAGGCTGTATTTGGGGAAAAAAGAGTTGAGAAGGAACTAACATTTCACAAGTTCCTCACGTTTTCCATTTTTTTCCCTTTTCTCTTCTTCCCTCACCAACATTGTTTCTGGTTTTTATTTGTTCGAAAAGAGGGACTCATATTTATTTATTTCTTCTCTTGTGACTTAAAAGATTAGTGCTTGGTTTAAGAAGGTAACAAACCACCCCTCCACCGTTGTTTTTTTTGTAAAGAAAGTACAGGAACACCCGTGACGTATTCCTGGCTGGTCAGTCTATCCTTATTCAATAGGGTAAAAGGCATGTAACTTACCCTGGGGCTTCTTTTTGGGGGGGGGATCGTCAAGGCTTCCGGGACCCTTAAATGCAGCGTTCACTAATAGAAAAAAAGGAGATGAAGGACATTAAGCCTTTCCTTACCTTAGTTAAAACCTGTGTGAAATTCTGAAGAAAATAATAGGGTGACAATAAAACTCTAGAACTTAATTTTTTTCATTGTGTTTATATTCAGCCAAAAAAAACAAGTGGTGGAGTATTAAGGTACATTAGACCATTGAGAAAAACAGACATACTGTACAAACTGCTCATTTGTGGGCAGGGAAAATTAGAATTGCCCCTCAAAAGACGAATGCCTTCCACCGAGTTGGCCCGCAAAATCTTTAAGGACACTATGAAGTTGCAAATGGGCAGTCTACACAAGGTTGCTGATAATCAATTTCAAATAACGTACAACTTCTCTGCCACCCGTACCTCGTCCACAGGCTTCCACATATCACTACAGAAATATGTCCCTGGGGAATACTCTGATGCCTTTCTTTTAGAGCTGCTAGGGCTTGTGACTGCCCCCTGACAAATGTCCTTTCTTCCTGGCTCCATGCCTAGTCTTGGAAGCACAGGCGGCCATAAGGTAGCCAATCCTTATGGTACCACTCCTATAAAGAAGTGAAGAAGGTCAAATTGGACTACCTGGGATTAGACGCAGAAGCATATTGCCTGAAGTTTAGAAAGAAATGCGCCATAGCAGGTGATAATCCTAAAACTCTTTTGATCAAACCTAAATTGGCCTCAGAGAAATGGCTCAGACCTCTTGAGAACACCAAGAAAAAAGTCATGAATTTGATTTGTTTGGAACAATATCTAGGAGACTTTACTCCTAGAAACACAATTGTGGCTCAAACAACATAAAGGCCTAACCGTAGAACAAGCCGTAGAGATTTCCACAACTTTTTCCAGAGCCCAGAAACACCTTAACATCCGAGAACCTGACCGAGTGAGAAGTTAGGAACCTTTCAAGAATTAGAAAAGACCTAACAAACTTGTGACTGAACCTTCCATAGTGAGAACCTTTCAAACTCTGCCAAACTCCTTTCCAAATCCCAAATGTTTTGACTGTGGTGAATGGGGACACATTTCTTGGTCCTCTCTGAATAAAAAACCAGTAGAGGTGCCCATGGACGTTAGTTGTATCCCAGGGAACATTCTTTATAAGCAAGACCTGGGGTACTGCTTTCATGTAAGTCTATAAATTCAAGATCACAGAATTTAGACTTTGATAGATATAGGATGTCCTTAGTCAGTTATCCTACAGAAATTGGTGAGCTCTACTAAATCCTTGCACATAAGGTGGTAGAGATTAGGTGTGTTCGTGGAGGTATAAGGAAGTATCCAATAGCTGAGGTGACAGTGACTACTACACGGGCAGGGCAGGTGGAGGAGTTGCTCTGATCGTTCGGTCGGACTTTCATTTTCAAATCCTCTCCTGTCTGACTATCAAGGGAACTGAATACTTGGTGATGCGCTCGGCGTTTTTTCAAACCCCTATTACTTTTGTCCTTGTTTACCGCCTTCCTGGCCCCGCTCCCCACTTTCTAACTGAGTTTGAGGAGCTATTGGCCCCGTTAACTGTTAATAACTCCTCTGTTTTGGTCCTTGGAGACTTCAACTTTTGGCCATCGGATCCCGCAGAAGATGCAGCATCTAGGTATTTCACAGACTCCCTCCTTAGTCTAAATTTTGTTTCTCACGTATCTGCCCCCACCCATTCTAAGGGCCATGTTCTAGATCAAATCTGGTCCTTGAACATTCCGGTTTCCCCCCCATCATTACACCTTGTTTGTGGTCCGATCATTTCTTGATCGCGTTTACCTTAGACCTTCACCGACCCAAACGCCCAGCCCTTCCCAAGAATATCTGGGCCCGCAACTGGAACAAGGCCGATATTCCTGCCCTCTGCCTTACTCTTCAGAATTCCTACCCGACCCTGACGGAACTCTCCCCGTCATCTCAGGTCACCACCATTAATGACTGGCTCTCCAGGTCCTGTAACCAGGTAGCTCCCCTGAAGCGCGTCACTGTGAAACGTGCCCACAACGTGAACAAATGGTTCACTGACGAACTCAAGGGAAAGAAGTTAGCTGCCCGCCAGGCGGAGCGCGCATGGAGGCGCTCTTACTGCCCAATTTTAAAAGCTCACTATTCACTCCTGCTTAATGCACATAAAAAGGCCATTCTCTCAGCCAAGACAGACTACTTTTCCGATAAAATACTTTCATCAGGAAACCAGTCCAGAGAAATCTATTCCACTGTACATGAGTTGGCCCTGTCAGATAGAACCTCCCTAAAACCTTCGCCTTCCCAAGCCCTCTGCGACTCCCTAAACAACTATTTTGTGGAGAAAATCGCAGTCATTAAAGCCAACATACCCCCACCCCCACCACTTTCTCCGGCCCCTGAACCCCCTCCCAATAGGTTCCATCTAGACCACATCCCTCAACTGACTGGAGAGACTCAATCTTCTCTAGCGGTGAAAGTCAAATGTGGCTCCCCCTCAGATGTCTGTCCAGCGCCCATCTTGAGAGAAATCTTTCGGGCTTGCCCCTTTCCCCCCTTAACTTTTCTGAACAACTCTCTTGAGACTGGTATAGTCCCAGAGCCTCACAAATCAGCCACAATCCTTCCCCTGCTGAAATAACCCGGAGCTGACCCTGCATCCCTGACCAAATATCGTCCCATTTCCCCCCTCCCTTACCTGGGAAAAATCTTGGAGTGTCACGTCGCCGCTGTCCTCAGCTCATTTGTGGAGGACAGCGGCTACCTGGCCTCCTGTCAGGCTGGATTCCGACCTCGCCACTCTACCGAGAAGGTTGTGGTCTCGGTCCTTGACAGCCTCAGGGAGGGAATGGACGTTGGCCATCCTCAGGCCTTGGTCCTCCTTGATTTTTCCGCTGCCTTTGACACGGTTGACCACTCCATCCTTCTCACCCATGTCAGGGCAGCGGGCATCAGGGGGCCTCCCCAGGCCTGGCTCACCTCCTTCCAGAGGGACCGTACCCAGGCCGTCCATCTTGAAGGGTTTTCTTCTCCCCCACGTAAGGTGCAGTGTGGTTTTCCCCAAGGTTCTTTCCTCTCTCCTCTTTTATTTAACCTCTATATTCTCCCTCTTAATTTTCCTTTACAACAACTGGAGGTCACCGTCTGTAACTATGCGGATGACCTCCAGCTGATCTTTAACCTTTCACACTCTCCTGAATCTATTTCTAATTTTCAATCAATCATGATCTTCATCAGGGACTGGATGAACTTCAACCACCTTAAACTCAATCCAGACAAAACCGAGTTGGTTTTGACTGGTGGTGCATCCAGTCCCTGGACCTCTATGTTTTGGCCTCCTTCACTTGGCCCCTCCCCTTCACCTTCTTATTCTGTTAAAACACTTGAGATCACATTAAATCAGAATCTAACTTTGCACACTCAGATCAGTATGGTGGTGTCCTCCTGTTTCTTCACCCTTCGCACTATCAGGAAAATCTCTAGATTCTTTTCTCTTCCCGCTCTTAAACTCATTGTGATGGCTATGGTCTTATCACTGCTGGACTATGAAAACATCCTGTGCAATGGCGTCCCAGCTTATGCTCTTCGACGCCTACAGGTGGTACAGAACCAGGCGGCACGCCTTATTTATGGCCTCCCTAAGTTCCAGCATGCCACCTCAGTATTAAAGAACTTGCATTGGCTGCCCATTAGGGAGAGGGCTCTTTTCAAACCGGGCTGCACTGCGTTCCAGGCCCGAGCTGGAACCGCCCCAGCCTTCATAAACTCGGCAATCTCCAGCTAATCACCTGCTAGAGAGCTCCGCTCCTCTTCCCAGTCCCTCCTCTCCGTCCCTCGCTACAGGAAGATGAGGATGGGGGGGGTGAAGTTGCGGTCCTTGGCCCTATCTTTTGTAATTCCCTCCCCCCCAATGTTCGATCTATCCAACTCTATTCTGACTTCCGTAAGGCCTTAAAAACCTACCTCTTCCTGCAAGCATTCCCAGCCTAGTCCTTCCACAGCTGTTATTTGGGTTCAATAAATCCTTAGCGCCAAGAAACCGCTAGGTAAAAGCGCGCTCTACAAATGTTTTTAAATTCAAATTCAAACAGGTAGAGAGCTCAAAATAAAAGCCAGAGTCCTGCTTGTGAGAAGTTGGCCTGGTATATGATGCTCACTAGTTCTAGTGATCACCTTGTACCATGCCAAGCAACCCTTATGATGATTGGTTGTAAGTCAACCTTATAGACCAGCTATCCTAGTAGCGTGGACAAAGCAGTCTTAGGCTAAACTCTGTAAAGGCATGTGAAGCAAGCAGTTTTGCCATACACAATCCCCTTGAATACCAAATGAAAGGACACCACACAGATATATATTGAAAATATATATATATATTAATTTACAACAAATATCCCCTATACTCTTTATGAGCACAGAAGTAAATGCGTTAAAACAAAACACAGTTTAAATACTCAAAAGTTGCACAATATGGATGAGCCCTAGGGGCCACCTAAACCATATACTAAAATAGTGGTATAAGTACCACGAATCGAAAAGGAAGTAGACCTAGGGCCTGGGGAATCGCTGGAGCTGTTCTGGACTAACAATGAAGAAGTCGGGAAAGGCCCGTGGGACTCGGGTGCAGCGCTTAAAGCACACGCATGCACCAATGCAAAGTCAATGGTGCGTAAAAGTTACAAAGTTACTGAAAAGGGAACCTTCCGGATGACCTAGAACCTAGCAACTTGGAACAGAGACACTAGAGGTGTATTGCTACACAGGAGCACCGTAGTGCCAGGTTTACCTCCCCCACAGGAAGCGGGTGCATATGTCTCAAAGTGTGTCGGGTTTCGTCGCGCTGGTCTATGGAGCCTGTAGATGAAGATGCTGCAGGCGGGTTGTCAAGGAGAGTTCCAGTGGATCCAAGGGTGGATCTGAAGAGGTGAAGACCTGAAAACAGAGGGGACAATGTTCAAAGTCACTAGCCAGTGACTGGCGTGGAACCAGGAGGGAACCAGGTGATGTCGGTGCAAACAGGCAAAGAAGTGAAGTTTGTCTCTGCAGCCACGTGGACAAGAAGAGGTCGAGGACGTCCAGGCATCGGTCACGAGCTGTCCCACAAAGGCTCTAGCTGATGGCGGTATCGGCTTCTTGCTCGGAGCAAACAGGCCTTGGCTAATGCAAGCCACATAGGAGACGATGCACGCTTCTCACTCAGACCAGCAAGGTCAGAAGGGGTGCTCCTTTTTACAGGAGTGAGGGCCAGTCTGGAGCAACCAGACCAGCAGTGTAGATTTTGGATTTCGTCGCCAAGATGGCCACTAGCCAACGGACTAGTCAAAGGGATGGCATGTCGAGTGGCAAAATGCAAAAGGGCCCCACGCAGATCGTGGAGATGCTGGGGGGCTTATCTTCAGTGCAGATGCTGCTCGGTGTTGGGGCTTCTCAAACCCCAAAGCACAGCATCAAGGGTGCCTCGGGTGCTGCGCAGTCAGCTTCTCATGAGTCTTTCGAGGTGGCCGGTCCCACGTCTCTCGGTGCCTCCATGGGGTCTCTTCTTTTCAGGGACTGTGGATCGGGCTGTGAGATGTCTGGGAGTCTGGGTCTCGTTGGGCTCTGGCCTCGGTCTCCGGAGGGAGGCGGCGGCAAAGCAGACATCGAGTTGCTGGATGGTGCCTGTATTCACAGGGTGGTCACTCCTTGGCCACAAGGGAGATGCTCTTCAGTCTTCTGTGCAGCAGAATGTCGAAGTCCAGTTTCCTTCTTAGTTTCAAGTCGAGTTCAGGATGATCTGAAGTCTTTGGACACAACTCCGACTCTTATTCTCTATCTGCGGGCCGGATCACCTGCTAGGTCCCTCCTCTGGGTGGGACCAGGAAGGGTTACACCCCCTTTCCATTGTCCAGCTCTGCGCCAGGACTGGGACTGGGAAGCCCCAGCACCGGTTTGGACTGGCTTATGCACGGGGACACCTTGTTTGCCCCAGGCATGTCTCATTCTATTCAGCCCTGTCCTACCCAATACACAAAATCCTGTCTGGGGTGGTGCTCGCACCTCCCAAGGCAGGAACCCCTTTGTCCAAGCCTCCCTCGCTGGAAGGACTCCCAGCAGCAGGAGGTCAGACTTGTGTCTGTGGTGGCAGCATCCATTTTGAAATCCTGAGGCTCGAGTTTAACTTTAACCCGGGTTCAGGTTATGTACATGTCGTGTCCCTCTAGAAGCATGGAATGCTTCCCCCGTCACCAGAACTGGTGAGGGGGTAGTATCCCAATTCGTATGACACCTTACTCAACATGTTTTGATAAAGCCAAACCAAAGTTAGCAAGTAACCGCGAGGATTATAATGCACTTAAGAGTATATGGTATGGCAATATCCCGGAACAGCTAAGAGAGTTGTTCCCGACAGCTGCAGACAGGCTCAGCTCATGCCAGAGCACCATCTCACATGAAACCACGCACTCTGCCTCCAGGATTGTCAAGGCCTGCCATAGGAGTGAGTTATAGGTTAACATGTGTCCAGATAGGTTAGATATAGGTATACTATATCTAAGTAAGAGGTGATTACACCAACTTTCCCCAGCTGAGTGATCAGCCAGTTGTGTCAAATATGGAGGCCAGGCCAGGGGTGGCATAATACATGCTGCAGCCCCTGGTTGGCCTTGGTTACACCTATGCCCTGGGTACCTAGGGTACACTCTTACAGGGGCCTATAAGGCGAACCAGTTCCAATTGTGTATGTACCTAAGGTACATGGAGTCCATTTTAAGGAGAGAGCAATTATCCTGGGGCCCTGAATAGCAGGATCCCAGGCCAACTAAGTCAAAAACCAGCTAAAAACACCAGGCAAAAAGTTTTGGGGTAACCATAGTCAGATGTCCACCTTCCTACACTGCTAACTGTGCCAGAATTGATTCTTGGCACGGAGACCTATTCAAAATCCCAAAATATCTATCTCACAGCTAAACTTGGCAGAAAAAAATACAATTTCCATCATGCTCAAAGGAATGACAATACACTACAAAATGCTTGGAAAAGCACTATAGAGAATGGAGAAGTGTGGCTCACTGGTTAGAGGAGGCAGACCCGGATGCTGAGACCAGACCCGGGACCAGGGTTCAATTCCCGACGCGGTAGGGTCTTGAGCCAAAAATGTCCACGGACTCGGTAATTCTCGCTTCGGTGCCTACTCGAATCACAGGTTCACACTCTGAAACGCTGGGAAATAGCTTGCTTAATCTCCACTACGGCCCCCTGCGGCGGGATGCCTGGCTTTCACCTTGGGGGTACCCAGTAGGGGCTATCTCACAGGGAAAAACCAGGACGGGTTCCCAATGCAAAGCGCTTTGAGACCTGGCGGTGATATTGCGCTATATAAAAACCTATCCATCCATCCATCCAGAATGTAGAAATCACTAGTTCTTGGTTTGCCCAGTATATAACATAAGGGGCTTCTATACAGAATACAAAAACATAGGGGCAGATTTCCATCTCCTAGCTCCAAAAGAAATTAAGGAACACATTTCTTTTTTTCTCCCATTCACAAAATTGTCTGCTGGCCATACTGGACCAGAGACAAAAATCTCAAATGGTGTTAAGTTATTTCTTTTGGCCCGGCATTCATGCCTAGACCAAGAAATATTGCCAGAGTTGTGAGATCGGTCAACAGAAAACCCCATATAAAACTCATGCAGTCACTCTCCACCCCTTACCTTTAATAGGAAAACCCTTTATGCGTATTGGCATGGACCTCATTGGTCCCTTCCAAAGAACCAAACAGGGTAACACTTATTGCTTGTTAGTCGTCGTCTATGCCACTCTCTATCCTGAAGCAGTTTATTTGATATTTTATGGTACAGTGTGGCCAGGAGGCTGGTTTACATATACTTAGGCATGAATATGTTACGAAGTAGTACCAGGATCTCAAGATATCAACAAAAGCCAAAAGGAAACAAAGCCATCAAGGCATCCCCGGCACAGGCCGTGACTCCATTCTCCCCACAGAGCTTCTCTATCAAGATCCATCAAGTGGCCGATGCTGCTATTCATGCAAGAGGATCCCCTTCAAGCTCCTCACCGACGCTCACAAAGCACTACACGATGCCGGACAAGCATACCTCAACAAGCGACTCACCTTCAACACCCCCAACCACCAACTCTGCTCCGCTGACCTCGCTCTCGCCACTGTCCCGCGCATCCACCGAACAACCACCGTCAGCAGATCCTTCTCCCACCTCGCCGCCAAGATGTGAAACCCCCTTCCCATCCACCTTCGACAGACCCAGGATCTGCTGACCTTCAGGAGACTTCTCAAGACCTGTCTGTTTGGTCAGCCGTTGCTCCCCCCCTCAGCGCCTTGAGAAATGATTGATTGATTGATTGATTGATTGAGGTAGCCGTGGCCTAATGGATGCGTTCCCCCATCCATGGATGGATCCGTGGAGTGTGTGGGGGCAGTTCTATGCCCCTGTATGTTGCTCAATGGGACCAAATATTTTTATGTTTCTGTAGGCAGCCACGTGCATTAAACACTGCTATCTCCATTACCATGGAATAGAAGGTGCTGCCTGTATCCGTTACTGCCAATTCCATTGGTGCCATGTAATGGGAACAGTTTGCGCTCTAAGACGTCAGGATAGTACCTGTTCTAGACTGGAGGATTATTTACCCCAGAAGGGCTGGAGTGCCCTACAGTTCCATACTGTGTGTAGGAAGGTACCCTCCTCATCATCGGAGGCAAGTGGGGGACAGGATGATCCCCATGCCCCAAAGGTGAGACTGCATGTAGGATGCTGTATGTACATACTTGCAATCGAATTAAGCAGTATCATGTTGCGATAGTGGCACCGCGGGAGATCACAAAGGCCTCAGTCCAATCATCAACCGTGAGCTCTGGAACGCATGCCTCCCACGCCGTGCGTAGTTTGCTTTGTTTAGTATGATTATGAGTGATGAGTGCTTTGTAGATTTGTCTAATTTTGTGGTCACCCAAGTCTCCCATCAAGAGACTCCCCTCCAACGGGTGAAACTCTGGTAATCCCCTCATAGACCAGATATATGGTGTCAAAGAATGCCTAAGCTGTAGGTACCTGTAGAATAGGCTGCACTGGAGAAGGTATTCAGTTTGTAATTGCTGAAAGGACTTAAGCACTGTCCCCTTCATTATGTCCTCCAATGGAGAGATCCCAATAAGGTCCCAAGCACGGAAACCTGGTAGTGTGGTGACTGGCCGGAAGAATGTTCCGTACCAAAGGGGATTTGTCTGCGTCAAATGTCCTCCCTGCCCATCCTCCTTGATTTGCACCACCATATCTGAATTACTACCGTACACGCTGGTGGCAGATGGTTAAGGTTTGTCTGACTATAAAGGAGGTCCAGAAGCGATTGGAAGCGCATCGCATGTCTCTCTACCCGAAAGGACGGGCCCGTCTGTGTGATGTACCACCAATTGTTAATGTTTAGTACGTGAGAGGCGGAATAATAGACATATATATATCAGCTGCGGTGAATCCTCCACAGTAGGTGGACTGAGTACAGGTCCGTTGAGCTACCTTGATGGCACCACCACCCCATAGACAATTATTGAGAAGTGCATTGGCCTGTTGGAACCAGAATTGAAGGATAGTATAAGGAAAATGTTGGAGACAATATAATATTTGCGGTAGGGTGACAATTTTGAAGGTGGCAGACCAGCTGAACAAGGATAGAGGTAGAAGTCACCACCCCTTTGTTTCTTTGCGGGGATGTTAAATTAAAGGGTGAATATTTTATGACCAAGAAACGATCGTTTACGGTGAGATAACCATGCCCTGGTGTTAGAAGCCCTCTGTGGTGTGGTACAGTTGGGTCGCCCATATGCCTCTTCTCTGGTCCCCGCATACTGGGAACAGTACTGACTTCACAGTGTTAGTGCCGAGTCCTGAGGTTTTGCCAAATACTCAGAGTAACTGCAAGATTTGTGGACTGGAATACCAGGGCACTGTGAGAAAAAACAGCATATCTTCTGCATATAGTGCAATCCTGTTGGATTCCTCCGTGGACCACTTAAATCCCCGCACTAAAGGGTCCCACCTCACCCAAGTAGCCAAAGGTTCTATTGCCAATGCAAATAATAGCAGGGAAGTGGGCAGCCCTGTTGCGTGTCCCAATGGATTGGGAATCACTCTAATCGCGCTTCCGACACCATATACAGGCAGAGAGATCCGTGCATAAAAGATGAATATATGAGAGAAAACACGGACCAACGTTGAGGGCACGGAGGAGAAGAAAAAGGTTATCCCAACATAGTGAATCAAATGCCTTATCAATGTCTGCTAGCAAAAGAGCCACGGGACGTCCAAGTTCTGGGGCTTTCGCAATATCGTTATGAACTGGCCTAATGTTGTGTCCGGTGGATCTATATGTCATGAAGCCTGCTTGATCAGGATGCACCAACACCATAGTTTCATTCCAGTCGTCACTCATTACCGAAAGACCTTTTGGAGGTAGATTTCTTTGGACGGTTTCTTTGTGTATCCTGTGAGGAGTCTGATTCCGGTGGAGGCGGAGTTTGCGGTTTGAGATGAATAGCTTCCTCGGTCCATGCGAAGATTGCCTCCGGGGTGTCGATAAAGTGAGGTTTTGACTTGTAAATGACAATCACCCGTGCCGGGTATGGCAGCATGTGTTGAATGTTTGGTTCTCAAAGCTTGTGTTTTGCTGCAGCAAAGTATTGATGTTGCTGCTGAACTAGGCAGGTATAGTCAGGGCAAATTATAATAGCATTAAAGTCATATATTAGTTTATCTCTGTAGGCCCTGGAGTAGTGGAGGATATTGTCCTGGTCCAGGGGGGTAAGGAGTCTTCAGGCAGGAGGGATCTCAGCCAGTGGGTAACAAAGCTCTCCATTGAGGTACCTGCGCACTCCTCCGGAATAAGGCGCACGCTGTTCAACCTAGCACAGCCCTCTGCATCCTCCACACACGTGACCAGCTCCTGTATGATCACTGTGAGTTTATTACCTTTCTGCTGTAGTGATGCCACTGTTTATTTAGACAGATAATACTGGAGTTTCGGCCTCAATAATAATATTGATGGCTTTCCTGAGGTCCTGTCTGAAGAAGGAGACCTCAGTGCCGGCCGCACTTATCCTGGAGTCCAGTGCATCCCAGGCCTGGGTGATTGCAGAGAGTAGGGCAGCATTGTGTGGAGTGGGGCCCCTGCAGTCAGCATTACTGGGCCCTCCTGGGATAGTGGTATACTGATCCAGCATATTCTGCTCAGTACCTTGGCATCCTCCCTCCACGGGGTGACCACCTCGTAGCCCTGCTCACCTCATGTGACAATAAATGTCGGGGTGGGTCACTACGGGCCAGGCCTCATGGACACAGGCTGCCCCAGGCCACAAGCCACAGGGCGGGTGGGTCCGCAGTAGTCCCTTCTGTTTCGCACCACCACAGCTGCCTCCAGGCTAGGCTTCAGGAAACCAGGCTGACCTCTTTTCTTTCTGCCTGGGTCCTGCTGGTTTGCACTCTCTGTCCCTGCCTCCACTCCAATGTAGAGAGCTGCAGAAGCAATGCCTGGCCCACTCACGCTTGGAGTCTGATCTTCTTGTGTGTCATTGAGCCAGGCCTGGCATCCAGCCGTTGCCAGGGGATTCTGCTGTTCAGGCTGTGGGCATCTGGTCCACCCAAGTGATATTTAATGTGCATTTACAGGGATAATGGAATAGTATGGGACAGGGTATAGTATGATGTATATGGCCCTATTGAACTTTTGCAAATTCCATATTTGCTTAACATTTCTCTCAATGATATCATCACCTCTAGTGCATTATCTGATGATTGGGACATTGAAACTGCATAATGTGCCTACAGATCTAGAGCATTCAGCTGCATTTTATAACGATGAATTGTTAAATGACACAAGTAATTTGGGAGAAATGTTCTGCTATCAACATTATGGTCACTATTTTTTACACAAAGCTAGTATCCCACGTGCTGTTTACAACTACACACAATGGGAACATTATCCAAAACTATCGAAAGGTAGTTCAAAAACATGAGCACAGAAGTTTGCATATTTTTCTGCTTTTGACACATCAGGTCCAGCCTTTTATAACTATAGATTTGCACCTACCCTGCAAAGAAGATATGCGCACAAATTCCAATGTGATTTACTCTGCTTCCTTTATTTACAAATTGTCCACATAAGGTTTTGACTTCTGGAAAGACACAACAGACACAGAATCTGTCTGAGGAACAAAATATTGGCAGGTTCAATTCTCAGAGAATGCCCCATACCACATCAAATGATATTCCTGAATAAAACAGTGCAACAGACTCTCTGTTTTGGTTTTCCTAAGATAAAGGGTATGGACACACCTCGCATGCCCACATTTGCACCCTTTGAAAATTAGCGACAATACACAAAGTACAGTGGGGATACATTGGATGCTCTGCAACGGATCGTACAATACATCAGACCCTGATCAGCAGGGTTGGTTGGTTTGGCCTCTAGACATGGACAGATGTCAGCCTAGATTGCTGGGTAAAACGGGAGGATTTAAGATAAACAGGCCTGACGTACACTATATACAAACAGAACATGCAGTGGTGGTGACGTCATATAGTGTTGAGAAGACATGCCTAGATTGCCTAAAGAACTCAACTCTTCCCCAGGTGAAGCAACACTTGTACCTTCTGACGTATGACCTGGATATCAGGCAGCTCTTACTAGGTCCCAGGAAAACCACGTCAAAAGCACTTCTTGCATGGAATATACATGCTCAAAGCCCGAAACCGGTCCATGGATGCTTGTTTCCAGTCCAGGGAGGACCTGGCTTGGCAGTTCAGGCTGGACTGTTCCAATGGGGCACAGGGTCAAGACTAATTTGCTTATGGCTGGGGTTTAAAATGGAATGGCATGGTGAGCAAAAAAACGATGGATTTAGGCCCAGATCTCTGTACTGGGGTGAATGTATGACATTGTTCTGCATTCTGTCCATCACCTGTTGTTTTTGCAATTGTCACCCTGAGTGAGATGGTTATGCTCAGACGTGAGTACCGTGCTCTCCATGCCACTGGAATCAAGCTATCCAGGCTGATGAGGTATGAATGCCGAAACCGGTCCTTGGGTGCTTGTTTCAAGTCCAGGGAGGACCTGGCTTGGCAGTTCGGGCTGGACTGTTCCCATGGGGCACAGGGTCAAGACTGATTTGCATATGGCGGGGTTCAAACTGGAATGGCATGGTGAGCAAAAAAACAATGGATTTAGTCCCAGATCTCTGTACTGGGGTGAATGTACGACATTGTTCTGCATTCTGTTCATCAACTGTTGTTTTTGCATGGAAGATTTCTCAGCAGGAATCTGCAGAGAGATTGTGCAAGATCAACGGGGTACATATGGAAAGGAATTTGGATATGGTTGACATCGTATGACCACTTTATCATCCAAAATGTATTCACAGGGCAACATTGTGTCTTCTGTAATTGACATTTTGCAGTTGTATATGCTTATTTTACAACATGGACAGTCACAATTCTGTTCGGTCGCAATGCTGAGCTGGACTTTGCAAACATTAAGATCTGGCCACGTGACGTGGCATTACATCACCACTACCAGTCTGTTCTCTGAATATGATCTGACCAAAAGATAGATGACTGTGGCACACAGAGATTTGAAATGCACTGTGTTGCACATTGAAAAATTAGACCAATCACCTTTTACAGTGGCAAGGACACTATCCACAGATTCGATTATCCATGGTTATATCACCTTACCGGTCACAACTCTTCAATTACAATATTTTCTAAGCATGAGCGGATTTTGCGGACTGGCAATCCGCGAATTTGCGTATTTGCGAATTTGCGGTTTGCCAAAATCCGCAAAATCCGCGAATCCGCACGGATTTTTTTTTTTTTAATGTTCGCACGGGTTTCTGCAAGTTCGCGAGGGTTTTGTACAATTTCCCAAATTGCGAAATTGTACAAAACGCGTGCGAACTTGCAGCAACCCGTGCAAACACAATTATATGAAGAGAAAGAAGCTCCTGGTCACAGGAACAGCACGGGGATTGCGCTCATGAAAGTCAAGGATGCAAAGGCCTCTACCCAGCATCACAGCTGATTTTCCACAGTAGATTTGGGAAGAGGCACACCTGTCCAGCCTCGAAGACGCTCATGATTGTTTTTGGGCTAATGAATGAGTCACTGTTTTTGAGCATCAACTAGTTCGAGCGACCATGCAAAGGCCGCCCTCTACCCAGCATCACAGCTGATTTTCCACGGTAGATTTGGGAAGAGGCACACTTGTCCAGCCTCGAAGACGCTCATGATTGTTTTTGGGCTAATGAATGAGTCACTGAATTTGAGCATCAACTAGTTCGAGTGACCATGTGTGTGTTACTATGCAATCGCCCTGAAGGGCGCAGGGGTCCCTTGAGTGACCTGTGTAAGGCTGTAACTATTTTACAATGGCGCCAGCAAGCTGCCAGCGCCGTTGTAAAATAGTTACAAAGTTAGCTTGCACAGGAAGCACCTGCTTCATTTTATCTAGTGGTTCCTGTGCAAGCTAACTTTGTAACTATTTTACAACGGCGCTGGCAGCTTGCTGGCGCCATTGTAAAATAGTTGCATGAGTGGGGGTTCAACTTTTGAACCCGTTACGCTCGCGGATTTTTTTTTGCGGATTTTGCGGGAAATCCGCAAAGTTCGCGGATTGCGGATTTCCCAAAAATCCGCAAAATCCGCGAGCGTAACGGATTTCCCGCTCATGCTTAATATTTTCTACAATACAAACAGGTAGGCAGATATGAAGCACTATGTGTAGGTAATGCGCATGAGTATTGGGAATTGCCTTTCAAGTTTAAGTGCAGGAACTTGCCATGTTATTTGAAGGGTACAACAAGTGCTGTGATGCATCCTGTTTTCAAATTGCTCTTGAATGGGACCTACATTATGTTGAATGTTCAAGGTTGCTGTGGAATGGAACTGGGCATCCCTAATCTGGTGCAAGTGAATGCATTAGTTACTTGGGGCAAGATGTACAACCAGTTTTTGCTTGTGCAAATGGGTTTGCGACCCGTTTTCGCACACAAAAACAAACATGGCCATGTACAAACACTATTTTGTGACTCGCAAAAAATTGCTACTCACAAAATAGAGTTTTGCGACTCGCTATATGGAAGGTGTGTTCCCTTCCTAATAACGAGTCTCTAGCCATGTATGAATATTTTGTAATCACAGTTGTAGTTGCAAAACACTCACAAATTTCTGCCCTCTTCAAGAAGGTAGTAATGGAGTCGCAAATAAAAAGGGGTACCCAGTGGACCCATTCCCCTTTGTCACTGGCTCTAAAAATATGTTTTAAGGGCATGCAGTGGCCCCAGGGACAACTTCCTGCCCTTAAAAAATAAAACAAAAAAGTTTAATTTCTTTTTTTTAAATGCATCCCATTTTTCTTTAAGGAAAATAGTCTGCATTTAAAAAAAAAACTGCTTTATTGACAAAATGACACAATTGCGAGTGGCTTATTAATATTCACGGCCCTTGCATTTTGCGATCCCATTGGGAATCCCAATCTGTTTCTCTGACACTATTGTACATTCCAAATTGCGACTCGCGATTTGTGACTCGCAATTGAGAAAGAGAGAAAGAGAGTGAGAGAGAGAGCAAACCTTTTTTCTGCACTAGACTTCAGAAGCTGTTTTAAAGAGATAGCGAGTAGGACCACAGAATCATGTATCCCCTTCTCCAGTGACAGTACACTCTGGGACGACCTAGTACAGACTTTGCAGAGATTTGAGATAGACAAACCACTAACATAGGTCAGTGGTTTAAGCACTTGCTGTAGGGATCTGAGTGTAATCTGCAAGTAACGAGTTTGAATGTCTTCAGTGTAGGCATAGTCATCTATTCTTGCACATTGAGTTGGAAGAGAACAATTACTTTGGCTCTTATCCTGGGAATGATAAAGTACCACTGCAGTGCCCCCTTTTTTCTTGCTGTCCACACTTCTCCTGGACTGGTGTTCCTGTTGTGTGTGTGTGTCAGTGAAACTGGACAATACTTCTTCACTATACATGGCACAACATTTGCTTTGCCAGTGTTTGTTTTTGTTTCTACAACCGCAGAATTGCTCTTCTTTCAACTCACGATATTGATTCCCTGGTGACTATGGTTGCCACCTGGCAATTATTTTACCTGCCTGCTGTGAACAGGAAAGTAAAATAGAAGGAAAAAATAACATTCCCTGTGATTTTCTATATGAGACGGACTTACCTGAACCTTCTTTTCTTCCCTACAACCCAGCTGCCAGTCAACCACAGTGGAAGAGGAAATGATAACATTGGTTGAACCGGATGATGTCAGTCTAGAGACCCCATTGGATCTAATCAGGGAACAACGCTGTTGTTTTAAGGACTATCATCCACAACCAAAGGACAAAGAAGAAGAAATTATTCCAGAGGTGAAATCCACGCTGTTTGAGAATCCCCAGGCTGCCAGTAGCCAAAACCGACCTGGGTCCTTTTCCAATTTGGCAGATAGGAAGGAGCAGGGGTTTCAGCAAGCTGTTGGAAATTAGATCTCAAATTCTAGCCCTGGTAACAGCTATGAAGAGAAGACTCCAATGTCTCCTTCAGTCACGTCTCTGAGCACACCTGGACCGACCACCACTGCATTCACTTCACCTTTCGGAAACCGGTCGCACATCACCGCACCCTACAGATCCCCTGTCACCGCTGGGGCAAAATCACCAAAGTACAACTACAGACAAACCTCACACTCAACCCACTGACCAATCCCGACAATGGTGCACGCACCCTCAGATGATGGATGGACGACTGCGCAAACACATTAGCCCCACTGAAAAACAGGCCCTTAAAGACACCAGCACGAGAGCCAACTGGTTCACCCAGGAACTCCTAGCGTCAAAGCACATCTGCCGGAAGTTTGAGAACATATGGCACAGCGAGAAGTCGCTGAATATCCGCGCAGCCCAAAAAGACGCCATCCGCAACCACCACCACCTCATCAGGACCGCCAGGAGAACCTCCTTCAAAGACCGCCTTGACAACAATGCACACAATAGCAAGGAGCTCTTCAATGTCGTAAAGGAACTCTCCAACCCCAGCTCCAACACCAACAACATCCCGCTGTTGCAAGCCCTGTGCGACTCCCTCGCCACCTTTTTCCACCACAAGATCACCAACATCCACTACAGCTTCAACCCCCGGACAACCCTAACAGGCCCCAACACACCAGACCGACCACACCAAACTGACCATGACCCCCTGACAACCTGGGCCAACGTGAGCATCAAGGATACAAACAAGACTATGGGCACAATCCACTCCGGCTCACCATCTGACCCTTTTCCACACCACATTTTCAACAAAGCCGGCAGCTCCATCGCACCCCACCTGCACAACATCATCAACCTCTCCTTCAAAACTGCGACCTTCCCTGAGAGCTGGAAACACGGCAAGATCAACACACTACTGAAGAAACCCATGGAGGATCCGAGCGAACTCAAAAAGTTCCAGCCCATCTCCGTGCTTCCTTTCCCAGCTAAGGTCATCGAGAAGATAGTCAACATCCAGCTCACCCGCTACCTTGAAGACAACAGCATCCTGGACCCTTCCCAGTCAGGATTCTGCATTAACCACAGCACCGAGACCGCCCTCATCGCCGCCACAGATGACACCAGGATCCTACTGGACAACTGCGAGACGGTGGCCCTCATCCTTCTGGACCTCTCCGCCGCCTTCGACACTGTCTGCCACCGCACCCTACGCACACGTTTCCACGACGCAGGGATCCGAGACAAGGCCCTTGACTGGACCTCCTCCTTCCTCTCCGGCAGAACCCAGAGAGTCCACCTCCCCCTTTTTCAATCCAAAGCCTCTGAGATCATATGCGGCATCCTGCAAGGATCCTCCCACAGCCCGTCACTGTTCAATGTCTACATGGCGCCCCTTGCATGCATCACCCAACATCACAACCACAACATAATCTCCTACGCCAACGACACGCAATTGATCCTCTCCCTCACCAAGGACCCCCCTCACGCCAAATCCAACCTCCACCAGGGAATGAAGGCCGTCGCCGAATGGATGGAGGATAGCCGCTTTAAGCTGAACACAAACAAGATGGAGATCCTCATCCTCTGGCCCAACCCCCCAGCATGGGATAACTCCTGGTGGCCCGCTTCACTAAGGACACCCCCGCAGCCACCAACCACGCATGCAACCTGGGAGTCAGGCCAGCCCAGCCTACCTCAATAGTCGACTCTCCTTCCTACGTACCCAACAGGAAACTCCGCTCTGCAGACCATCCCACGTATCCGTAGAACCACAGTGGGAGGCAGATCCTTCTCCCACCGTGCCGCCAAGACCTGGAACACCCTCCCCCTTATCCGACGACAAACCGACGACCTTCTTACCTTCAGGAGACATCTCAACACCTGGCTGTTTGACCAGTATCAACAGCACCCCCCCCATCCCTTCCTCAGCGCCTTGGAACCCTTGCGGGTATGTAGTGAGCTCTACAAATTATTTGATTGATTGATTGAAAAGTGTTGTCCCAAGCTCCACAAGGAATGAAAGACTATGTTTCAGCATGCAAAACGATGCATCCCCCAGCCACGTGTCCGGAGAAACATGGCTTAGCCACCTAAGGGGCTGGAGTTTGGGAAAAAATGCAGTGAGAAGAAACTAACATTCCCCAAGTTCCTCACGTATTCCAATTCTTTTTTTCTTATTTTCCCTTCTTCCCTCACAAAAATGGTTTCAGGTTCCATGGGGAAGTCGCTTTTTTAATTTGTACCTAAGATATTTATGTATTTCTTCTATCGTAACTTAACAAATTAGAACTTGTTTTAAAAGGTGACAAACCACCCCTCCTCCTGTGTTTTTTTTGTAAAGAAAGTACAGGAATACAGGTGACTTATTCCTTGGTGATTGGTCTATCCCCACTCAATAGTGTAAAAGACATGTAACTTACCCTGGGGTTTGTTCTTTTTTCCGGGGAGGGCCGGGACCGACCCTAAGAGAAAAAATGGTGATGAAAGACATTAAGACAATTGGACTTTCCTCACTTTAGTTAAAACCTGTGTGGAATTCTGAAGAAAATAACAGGGTGACAATAAAACCCTAGAACTCAATTTTTTTATTTGGGTTTATATTCGGCCGCAACCGACAACTGGTGGAGAATTAAGGCACATTAGACCAATGATAAAAATAGACAATATGTACAACTGCTCATTTGTGGACAGGGAAAATTAGAATGGCCCCCTCAAAAGACAAATGCCTTCCACCGAGGTGGCCTGCAAAATCTTTAAGGACACAATGAAGTTGCAAATGGGCAGTCTACAAAAGGTTGCTGATAATCAATTTCAAATAACACCCAATCTCTCTGCCTCCGGTACCTCTTCCACAGGCTTCCGCATATCACTTAAGAAATATGTCCCTGGGGAATACTCTGATGCCTTTCTTTTAAATTTCAAGAGGGCTGCTGGGGCTTGTGCCTGCCCCCTGACAAATGTCCTTTCTTCCTGGCTCCATGACTAGTCTGGGAAGCACAGGCCACCTACCTAGAAACACAATAGTGGCTGAAACAACATAAAGGCCTAACCAAAGAACCAAAGAACAAGCTGTAGAGATTTCCACAACTTTTTCCAGAGCCCAGTCACACCTTAACATCTGAGAACCTAACCGAGTGAGAAGTCAGGCTCCTCTCAAAATTTAGAAAAGACTTGTGACTTAATCTTCCATAGTTAGAACCTTTCAAACTCTGCCAATCTCCTTTACAAATCCCCAATGTTTTGACTGTGGTGAATGGGGACACATTTCTTTGTCCTCTACCAATAAAAAACCAGCTGAGGAACCCATGGACGTTAGTTGTATCCCAGCGAACATTCTTTATAAGCACAACCTGGGATACTGCTTTCATGTAAGTCCATAAATTCAATATCACAGAATTCAGGCTTTGTTAGATTCAGGATGTTGACAGTCAGTTATCCTACATAAATGGGTTGAGTTCTCCTAAATCCTTCGACATAAGGTAGTAGAGATTTGATGTGTTTGTGGAGGTATAAGGAAGTATCTAATAGCTGACGTGACAGTGACTACTCAAACAGGTAGAGAGAGCAAAATAAAAGCTGCAGTTGTGCTAACTCTGCCAGAAGAATTGCTACTTTGCACAGATAACACAGAGATTCTCACTATGTTTAAAGCCCAATTGTTTTCTTCTCTATTTGAAAAGGAGACCTATTTAAAACCCCAAAATGGCTTTCTCACAGCTGAACCATGGCAAAAAAATGGTGCTTTCCATCAAGCTCAAAGGAATGACAATACCCTACAAAATGCTTGGAAAAGCACTATAGAGAATGAAAAAAAACACTAGATCTCTGTTTCTAAAAAAAGTGAGTTCTATACAGAATAGATAACCCTGGGCAGGAAAATCTGCTCCGCTCACGGAGTATGCGGATTTTTTGCAACTCCTTGTTCTGAGTAGAACGCAGAGTTACTCTGTGATCTGAGCGTAGCAGAGTTTTTCTCTTGCTCTCGTTTTGAAAATACGTTTTCGCGCACGCGGTAGCAACAAACCGGGAGCCCTGCATCCGCCAACGAGTTTTCCTATCTGTTCGCGTGTGCCACAAGATTTTGGTATTATCTCTCTAGCAGCATAAAACCTACTAAAAAAATATGGTTTGGATGAAAAAAACTCCTCAGATTGACATTTGGCTGTACGTTTTTGTACAAGGAGTCCTTTTTCTTTTTTTACTTTTTTTTCGAGAGGAAGGAAGTGCCCCAGAATCTCCAACTTCCTGTTCCTGTCCAGAAGGCTCCTCCCAGTGCTTTGTCCATGTCCTGTTCACTTTTCATTTGCATTTGGAGCTGGAATGATCACTCTTTGTGTCTGCTGCATCATATATCATGGGATTTGAGGACTTTTGGATTTGATATTTTACAAGTAAGCTGGTGTTGTTTGTTTGATTGGGGAATTGCAGTTGCTGCAACTACAATTTAGGTACTTTTCATCATTTAAAAGAAAAATTATTATGGGAAGCCAGTAGGCCCAGAGCTACTCATTGGTGCATTAAACAACTGTTTCTATTGTGTCTGTTGAATTTAAACATTATTTAGGTCATGGATGGCATTGGATTAAATTGCAAAATGCGTATTTTGGGGATATTTCACTTTTTTGGTGTGTGTTAAATAAGTGCAGGTGTTGTCTGTGTGTGTGTATGTGTGTGTGTGTGTGCGTGTGTGTGTGTGTGGTTCTTGTGTAACTTGCTCACCTTTTTTTAGCCCTGTGGATTTTCGTTTTTGCATTTTATTGCATTAAAGCTGTGTTGTTTAGCATGCCTCTTTTTCCTGGCCATTATAGGCCTGTTTCAGTTCATTGTTTTCCAGGCCTCCTGCTTGTTGTGATTGTGAGTGACCATGTGGCTAGTGGCGATTTTGTGGTGGTAGATTAGAAGTGTGCTGCTTTTGCCATCTAGGCTTGCAGGTGTTTCCTTTGTTCCTTTTAGCCTACTCTTTTTGTAGTTGTGGGCCTGGCTATGTGGCTGGCGACCATTTTGCAGCCAGGCAGTGTGATTTTGCCTTAGGCCTGCATTGTCTGTCTTCCCTTTCCTGTTGTTCTGGGCCTGTCCTTGTGGCTGGTGGCCATTTTGTGAAGCCGGGCAGTGTGCTTTTATCATAGACCTGCATTGTCTGTTTTCCCATTCTTGTTGTTGTGGGTGGCCTGGCCATGGGGCTGGGGGCCATTTTGTGGAGCCAGACAGTGTGTTTTTTCCATAGGCCTGTAGGCTTGTGGGCTAGTCTGCCAATATGCCTTACATCCAGTACCCCCAGAGCTACCCATGGGTGCATGAAACAACTGTCTCTTTGGTGTCGGTTGAATTTAAACATCATTTAGGGCATGGATGGCTTTGGATTGAATTGCAAAATGTGTTTTTGGGGCTATTTCACTTTTTGGTGTGTGTTAAATAAATGCTTGTGTTGGATGTGGATGTGTGTGGACCTCAACATCCCTCGCCGCAGCCACATCACACCCCACCTGAGAGACCTGCACTGGCTCCCTTTCAACAAGAAGTTCACCTTAAAGCTCTTCACCCACGCACACAACGCACTCCACAACACCGGACCAGCATACCTCAACAAACGACTCGCCTTCTACACCTCCAACCGCCAGCTCCGCTCTACCGACCTCTCCTTCGTCACCGTCCCCTGCATCTGAAGAATGACCTCCGGTGGCAGATAGTTCTCCCACCTCACCGCCGAGAGCTGGAACACCCTCCCCATCCTCCTACGGCAGACCTGTTAACTTTCAGAAGACTGCTCACGACCTGGCTATTCGAGCAGTAGCAGCAGCCTCCCTCCCCCAGCACCTTGAGACCCTCACAGGTAAGTAGTGCGCTCTACAAATGTTCGGATTGATTGATTTACTGATTGTGACTGTGAGTGACAATGTGGCTGGTTGCCATTTTGTGGTAGTAGTTTAGTAATGTGGCTGGGAGCCATTTTGTGGTAGTAGTTTAGTAGCGTGCTGCCTTTGCCATACAGGCCTGCATGTCTTTCCTTTGTTGACGTGATGGGCAAATTGATGCCAAACAGGTTCCACTTCCTTACATTTGTATTTTTGTTCTTCTTCATTTCTATTCTTCCTGATTATACACAGTATACCGCAAACGCCCTTGTTTTTTAAAATTATTATTATTTTTTTTTATCCTCATTGTGTAATTTTATGTATAAGAAGTTGCCGGGAGACCTTCACTACAACGTTTGTACCTTCACTGCCCCATGTTGCCCATCCTGGGTGGGGAGTTTCCCTTTAGCGGTTGTTTCTGTTTAGGGTCTCCTTTGTCCTTTACCATAATCAATAATTCCGTTTACTTGTGGGGGAGCTAGCCCTCCTGGCTACTCGGCGGGAATATTTCCCGTCTGAATTATTGTCACCGCTTAATCATTGATTTTGTTTTTCCGAGGTCACACTGGTTCATTAAGTGCCTGATTGATAGTAATTTTCCCAAATTTCCCCAAAACGGTATTTTTTACTGGGTTTTCCTTTCCTGTCAAGTTTATTTATTTTTATGATGGAATTCAGCCAGTCCCCGTGTAATGGTGGTACTGGTTTAACCCAGTTTATGCATATCTCTCTCCTTGCTAGTAGTATCAACATAAAAAGTAAACTTTCCTGTTTTTTTGTTAACTTACCCAGATCATTAGTGATGTCGATCCCAAAGATAATAAGGTTTATACTTACATCCAGTTGTTTTTTCAATGGCAGGCATTTTCTTACCGACTTCCTGCCATAAGGAGTCGAGGAAGGGACATTTCTGGAACATGTGTAGGTTGTTTGCCTTCTCCATTCCGCATTTAGGGCAGGCCTTCATATTGGCTCCCTTAAATTTTGATAACCTTTTGGGGGTCCAGTAGGCCCTGTGTATTGTAAATAGGTGGTTCCTCTTTAAGGCGGCCGGTTTTATGGTAGACCAGCACTTTTCCAGGGATCTTTGCCATATGTTTTGTAAATTTTGCTCTGGTATACCTTTCCTCCATATTGTTTCTGGGATCAGGAAGTTTTCTTCCCCAGCTGTAATGAGGGCCCAATACCACCTAGATATTTCTTAATTTCATGGGGATAACTTTCATCATTTCTTTCTCTGGATCCTCATTTCCCTTTTTTTTCTCATTGAGTGATTTAGCCCAGCTAGTAAGTTGGTAGTATTTGAATTTAGATAAGGATGAGTTTGAAATTATGATTAGTTGATCCCAAGAGATTATGGAGTTTTCTGTCATCAATTGACCCCATTCTTTGATTCCTGCTGCTTTTAGCGGGGTGGCCATGCAGTCTTTTAAGAAATCCAGTGTGCCTGGAGATTCACATATAGGGGCCATAGTGCTGTAGTATGGTATGTTTAGTATGCTTCTTATTTGATACCATAATTTTGCTGCGTTGTTTAGGATCTTAAGTTTTATCTTTTTGAAAAATTTGGGGTATCCGAATTTATATAGAAAATGATCTGTTCTTCCTGTCATATTTTGTAAAAAATAGGGATAGAATTGATAGCTCTTTAAGAGAGGTCTCATATTTTTAAATTGGAATGCCGTATAGTATTCAAAAAGGTCAGGACTGGCTATTCCCCCTTGTTCTTTTTTCCTCCTTAGTTCACTCCATGCGATTCTCGTTCCTTTAGATGACCAGATGAAACTCGTTATTTCTCCCTGAATTTTCCTCAATGCGTCTCTCTTGAATTCCAAAGGTATGGTGTTGAAGAGGTAGGTAATTTTGGGTACAATGGACACTTTTATTATGTTAGATCTTCCCAGGAAGCTTAATGGTAGCCCATCCCATACTTTAAGAAGTCTTCTAGTTTCTCCAGCAATTCTGTTGAGATTTATCTGAGGCCCTTTATCTAGGTCTTTAACCAGATTAATCCCCAAATATTTTATTTTGTCTTTAGAGTATGGGGTTTTGGGGTGCATGTTCCAGCTCATTGCCTCAGTCTTTGCCTGATTTGTCTGATACCCTGACACTCTGCCAAAATTAGTTATTGTGTCTTCTATTGCTGCAGTAGAGTTTTGAAAATTGTCTGTAAAAACCATCAAGTCATCTGCGTATAAAGCCACCTTTTTGGACCATTCATGATGTTTAAATGGCGTTATTGAACTATGGTTTCTGAGAGTACATGCTAGTGGCTCAATATAGAGGTTGAATAGTAGCGGAGACAACGGGCATCCTTGCCTTGTTCCTCTTTGAATTTCAATATTTCCGGTAAGGTTCCCGTTGACTAATATCTTCACTCTTGGTCTTTTATATATTTCCACCACCATATACGAACGCCCTTGATGTAAAAGTCTCACAAATGGCTACACTGTTATATTTTTTTTAATAACTTAAACTGAGTAATAATGTAACACTAACAAGTGTGACCACCACACACTAAGTTATATATTATATTTGCTTGTTTGTACTAGTAGTAATTGAACCACAACAACCAATGCAACATTTCACTGATGTTCTTCTCCTGGTTTCTTTGTTTTTAGGTGCACAAAAAGACTGAGGAGGAGGTGTCATCATTACCCGGTCCTGCTGCCCACCACGTCACTTACACATGTGACCGCAGACATCCTTGCAACTTGTGCACCTGCATCCTGCTGACATCTGAAGGAAGAAGATGGCCCCAAAGAAAGGTACCAGGTCCTCCAGGTCCAAGAAAGTTGCAAGTGAGAAGAAGCAAAAGAAGAAGGAAGTGGCACTGCCAAGACTGGTTTTCTGGCCAATATGTTTATTGGGAAACAAAATATTACACCTGCATCAGCGGTATCTGGGGACCAAGCTGGGAGCAGCACCTCTGCATCAGTGGGCCCACCCCACCAACCTATGCCCAAGCCCATGAGTGTCACAGAGGTAGCAGTCTACTTGATCAAACGCCAGTGAGCAGTGATGTTGAAATGTCCTTATCGCAAAGTAGTACCCAATCAACTCAGGCGGCAACTCAACAGATAAGTGGGCAACAACAGCCACAAAAACAGCCGGAACAACAGCCGCAACCATAAGCAAAACAACAGCCTCAACAACAGCTGGAAAAACAGCTGCGACAACAGCCCATAATAGTAGTTGTTCCTTCCGAAGTAGGAGCAGTCAGGAAATCGAGCTTCCTGCAGACAAAGAAGAGCAAGCCACTTTTTCAGAAGATCCATTGTCTTCCAGATCCCCAGCAAGGAAAAGGAGGGTTAGTCCATCAACTTCTTCTTCAAGCCCACTTCTGATGATCTAGATACCACTTGGAACACACCAGCTCAGCCTAATAGTGAGGCAAGCCAAGCGACAAGGCTAATCAAAAGGAAGGTTCCAGAAAGCCTTAGACTTATGGAGGAAGATGTAGAAGAGAAGGATGATGAAGAGACAGTCATCATGAAGATCACTCCCTCCTCAGTGGAGATGGAGACCAACATTGTTATTACCCTATCCCAAATTAAAGTGAGGGATGTGGCACGGATACCACTAACACTGGTAACACCAACACGCCGTCCAGCTTCCATATTTGCATTTGCAAAGGCCCGGCAAGGACCTACATACAGCTCAACCACCACCTCAGTAGGTAGTAGTATGTAACTGCACAGCGTCAAAGTCCGGGCACACCCTCCAGTTGTGGTGTTTACTAGTCGAGAGCAACCAATTTTCAAAGGTGTAATTAACTTTTTGAACAGCAGGTGGCGTTTAGATGAGGATCGGGTACCGAGCAAGTGTTTGCCACAGGCACATAGTGGAAATTCAAAAAGGTCCATGATACAGCTCACCGGCATAATTTATCATTCTCATGTTTCAATATTGGATTGGTAACCATACATAGAATCGAGATGTCAGGGGGAACAAGGGGGAGTTGTTAATGGATAATGCGATCTTACGATCGGGATATTTGAGAAGTAGAATACCCCCAGGTTGCGCAAGAGCAAGGTCTAATTGACCAATTCCTTCCTGTCAGAATAAATTTAAAACTTAACCAGTGCATACCCAAGAAGCAAAAGGTGACAGTATTGGTGTTTTTTAACAATGTTTTAAATAGAGAGTAGGCTGGAGATAGAATATGAGCAGAGATTGGCTGTAATGGATTGGTATTTTTCAATGGAGGTCACGGACCAGAGAGGGAACATAGCGTGAAGAATGCCGATTGGCAGAACACTTTGACAAGCACAAAAACAGAGGGCTGGTTATGAGAGCGGACCACAGAGGGAACTGAACACGGTTTGTTGAAAAGACTTGAAATTCCACTTGCTGATTGGTGGAGATGGTAACAGGCCACAAAGAAGGATTGGAGGAGTGACAGTTTTTAAGGAAGGGTTCTCCTAGAGTAAGCACCAGCGGGAAACATCGGGCCGCGTGTGAACGCAAATGAGGGACCGTCTGACGGTGAGTGTCTTGTAGGGAGCCGCGTATATTTTCTTTTAATATACTCTTTGTATATTTAAAAAAAAAAGAGAGAAATACTTAGAAGGGGCTTTATACAGTAATTTTGGGTCTCATATTGTTTTGCAGTGTATAAAGAAAACAAGCTAAAATGAGCAAGGGAGTTGAAGATTTGCTTTAAATATTGGTGAGTGGTACATTTCAATTGGAAAGGAAATAGTATGTGAGTGGAATTTCAATATCCTCAAAAGAAATATATCTATCCAGTGGATCATCATCTTTGTAGAAGTGAAACACACGTGTTACTGGATTTGCTACTGGTAAGACTATGCATGAATAGAATACCTCTGTCTGGTGATATTCATGTGCCTCTATCATAAAAACTGCTCTACTGTCTCTCGATGTTAGGCCATGTTTTATAAGCTTTATAGTGATGGCTTTCCTTAAATTTGGAGGAATGATTCTAGCATTCTCATCGGTTTCTCGTAAACCTGTTAAGTTAAAAGCTGTTACCACTTGGTCGCATGTAGCTCTACTGGTTTGGGTGTTGTCGTCGCTATCGGGTATTTTTAAATGAAAAATGCAGAGCAAGTTTCAAGGAAACAAAGATAAGGTGCACGATATTTTGGAGCACGGTATCCTTCAACGTTGAATAAACCAAAAAGCTAATACATAGAATTTATCGTCCTACTCACTTATGGCGGATATTATCCCTCACCCACTGCAGACATCTATTAAAATATTATGAGTAAACGGGTCTCTGAGAAAAGCATGACTTCAGTATCTAGCATTAAATGAGTACCTTACTATACCATTAGGCGCCACATAGTGTAGATCCTATACCCCTAATAGGCTCTGCGCATTGGAATAACATACACTGTAGATTTGACAGAGGAGTGAGGGCAGTATGTCTCTATCAAGTATTTTAAACTTAATTGTGTGTGTGCCAGCTAACTCAAAGGTCACTAGAAACTTTCTCAAATGAACAAGAAGGGATTAATTTCTGACAACCGCATAAACATGACAACTTTGTTTCCCTAGATACCATCAGAGTCATGGAAACAATAGATAACTATTCCACTCAGGCAATCGTGCATGCTTCGTTTCTTCAGAGTTGCACAGAAATAGTGAGACAGGCGTTTCAATAAAAGGGTTTTTTGACCAGTCTTATTTGTCGTGCAATTGATATGAGCTGCTACAATCGTAAGACAGAATTCGAACTATAAAATGTACAGCGTGAACTTTAATATAAAATAGTACTGTAATAGTATGAGCTGTAGCTATGACATATATTAAAATGCATACATGAATAACACAGGCTAAAATACTCAACTGGTGCTTCTAATATAATCCTACCCCAGTGTACCTAACGTAAATCTAGTACGAAGGAAGAAATAGGTGCTTTTTTAGCTGAAGTTTAGTTTAGTTGTGCCAAGAATTGCCAAATATTTCTCTAGGTTCTAATCAACTCCATACCTTAGAATGAGTGAGGTTGGTATCTCTTTCCCAGGACTCGATCTATAACACCCAGCAAGGGGAATCAGAAACACTGGAGCTGGATTCTCGGCAGGAAGGATGACAGCGTCTGGTCAGTGCGTCAGTTGGGGAGATGACTTCTTTCGGGACTTGCTGTGGCGAGCTGCGTCGTGCAAGTAGGTAGCCTAACCGCACTGTGCTTTGCCATAGCAAGTGAAGGTATATTTATACCTTGAAGGTGTTTAAGAATGCCAGTATTGACGTCAAAGTCGGGCATATGAACGTCATGAATAAACCCATAAGGAGTACATGTTCATGCATAGTAAATTAGTTCTTGGAGAAATCAATATCCAAGGAAGGGGAAGTCCTACAGGCTTAAGAGTCTGGATTTCCAGGAACTCTTTGTGACGTAAATGAACGGATGTAAGTAGCCATGCCTGTATTTGGGTAGCATGGACTATGCCTAAATAATAATTTAAAAAAAAGGTAGAAGGGTTACTCTCTTTCATTTTATAACTATGCCTAAATAAGGTTTGGATTTCTATGTCTATATAAGGGCAATGTGAATTGTACCTATATAAGGGCATGAATCGGAAAATTCATATGGAATCTAAATCGATACACAACATGCCTTTACCCTGTGCTAAACAGAGAAAAACAACTCACACTCACCTACATATCTGCATCTGCCAGGCAGGCAGGGGCACACAAGATTGACGGACGCAGCGTCCATGGAAGGGAGGACCAAGAGGAATGCCGAGATGCAACTCCCCAATATGACCAGGATGACATACAGTAACAATTTAGTATCAACATTCATCATCTTTTGAATATTTTGATTCATTTTTTCTCTATAATCGTTATGACTGTGCGTTGTTGTTAGTTGCCCTCTGCTTATAATTGATCCCTACATCTGTTTTTTAATTTTCTTTTCTAGCTTTAAAAAGTAAGCCCGGTACAATAGAAGTAAACATTTATGTAATTTGGGGTCTCTCTGAGGGCAGACAGGCATGGCAAACTGCACAATAATTAATAATATACTGCTGCCCTCTATTGTCTACTAGTCTAGTTAGTAAGTACTACTTATCATTAACCACCAAGTCATAATCATCATCATACATGCATTTCCATTTTCTCCCTTAACAGATTTATGGATATGATGGTTGTCTGCCAAGATTGTCTTTTGCTGTTTGTCTATGCGTATTGTTTTTCTTTGTCAAACCTTTCCCCAAACCCCCCTTCCCAACCATTCATCAAACTCTAACCCTCTTCACCCGGGCTGTGTGATTTATATTGAGGTATGACTAAATTAAATATACACCAATCATTGATCGCGCACTTGCTGGGGCGGATGTGGTGAAAGCAACATTGATTCAATTTCAAGGCAGGGCGAGAATCTTCTTCTCGTTGTCCACCGATGCTAAGTCTATTTGCAAGTCAAATTTTTGTCCAAAGGAATCTAATCCATCATAATTAAT